>NW_023276807.1:66066869-66372119 GCF_003668045.3 Cricetulus griseus | reverse complement strand
GGGAGAGCCCACCAAAAGGAGAGGCCATGTAGCCACCAGAGGAGAAACATGTTCAGACATTCTCTGGTAGAGCAGGACCACGTGGAAATACATAGATTAATAAAAATAGGTTAATAATTAGGACAGAGCTAGCCAATGGGAAGCCCTAGATTGGCCACAAGTTTAATAATTAATATAGTGTCTCTGTGTGTTTGTTTGGGGTTGAAACAGTGGTGGGACCAAGCTGGAAAGAACCTCCAGCAACAAGAGCTTTAACTCTGGAATCTTCCTAGCAGAGCTGTACTCCCAACCTCAGATAGTCAACCATTGTTAAGCAACTTAATAGCTTTTGATTGCTACCAAGGCACAGGATGGTAACCACACAGGCAATCCAAAGGGCTTAGAGTTTAGTCTTTATGGAAAGAGAGGTCACTAGATGGTGGCTGCCACAGACAGATGACCACATGGAAGAGAGGAGACAGGAAAAGGTTGGCAGTGGAGGCAGGGCTCTAACACTGGCATATGTCTTTGTGATTTCCGTGGTGATTTTAGATGTCATGAACATTTTGTATTCAAGAGACTATGTGGTTTGAGTCCTTGGCACTGAGCATCAAAGTTTGCTTTCAGGCTCAGTGTGCACAGAGCTAGTGATACACGGGATTCTGTGAGGAAAGGTCTGCAAAAGTGGCATTGTTTTTTCAATAAGGAAATGTCTACATTGCATAAAATTTACTGTTCCAGCCATGCTCTGTTGTGCAGTGGCATTGTGTTTATAGTGTGTGCCTATCACTCCACCCTCACAGTGCCTTCCCCAGGGCATCCTTGTTCTTTAAAGACTTGCACACATGAGTTCCAGAAGCTGGCCATGGGAGCTGTGAGAAGGCAGAAAGGCACACACACAGCCTCTTTGCTGCCCCTGGGAACAAGTGTGCATCTTGACAAGGAGGTGGCCTTGTCCTGTGGAGTGACCTTTACAGGTTGCTGTCTGTGGTGGCACACTTCTTTGTCTTTAAAGCTGGGAGACGGTGGGCTCCGGGATCTCTAACTAGAGAGTCAGGTTTTAAGACCTCAGATTTTGCAAGTGGGTGTTGATGTTGAACAACTTCTCCTGAATGTGACAGTGTGCTCCAGACCCTGTGCTACTTCCAAACTGAGAGCTCTGGGCCAATCTGGTCTCACAGGGGGACTGCCTAACCACAGTCCACCAGTGCCTTGTGTCCCTTTTGTCTCTATACCCCAGGCCTTCCTTTTCATTCTTGTTAGCAATACTGCATGTAAGTCCATAGTATAATTTTATTTCAAGTCCCTCAAATATTTGACAGTGGGTCAGGCAAATGTCAGAATGGCTTGTTTTCTAATGTGTAGATGGCCACAGTCTGAGATTTCACATATTAGAAATAAAGAGAAGCTATCCTTAGCTCCTGACTGATAGGATGATCTGGGGCTGGTAACATCTGAGTGGCTGCAATGATTCTGTGTTTCCTCTGATGGTGTCCATTTTTGTGGGAAGCTTTCTGTATCATCCTTGTAGTGTTGAGCTGTCTTAGGTTCTCCCTAGACCCTCAATTAGAGCCCTATAAATAAATTGCATGAGTGTTGGGGAGATTTTCACAGTGCCTTTAATCACATATAGAATTCTAATTGCTTGTACTTTGTAACTTCCCAAAGTAACATTTATAGTAAGAGTCAAGACTGTCTGGTAGTTCTCAGCTCCATCCGGGTACATCATCCGGAAGGAGAAAAGCAGGATTGTCTCTGCTGATCTGCCATAGCCTATCTGGCAAGTGGATTTCTGTGAAATTTCTCTTGAGATTCTTCATGAATACACATTTTCTTGGAGCATGATAAAAGCTAGTTTTATAATCTATATTATGTCTTCTGAATTTTGAATCTTGATGGATCCTCTGAAGAAAAATTGGAGTCTTCTTTTTTGGCCTTAAAGGAAAACTAGAAAAGAAATAGGCCCTGGCTCCCTTCCCAGGGTGCAATCAGGTGTATTTATCCAGTTCACTGCCGAGAGCCAGTGTGGTGAGTGAGAGCAGTTCCTGTGCCACAGGGATGGGACACATGAACCCACGAGTGCGTGACCAGTGTCACCATGGCTCTTCATGAATCATGTCCAGTGTAGTGTAGGATCCTGCATAAAGACAGAACATAGAAACCATGGAGGGGTTGTTTAAGGATGTATTTGAAAGAAGGGTTTGAGAAGGGCCACACCCTGCCCTGTCCTCTGTATGATGGGTGACTTCATGACTGTATAATGGATGAGTGTATGATGGGCATCATTCTTCTAGGGGTGACTTCATGAACTTGGGGAAAGATGGGTACTTCGGTAAGGGTGTTAAAAGGGGGAAAATCTAAAAATTAGATTGGCACATGTTAAATCCATCAGGCATTGTCTGCAAGTGCCTATTGAAAGATGCTGGTTTATATCCACAGGAAAGTTTTAACACTTATAACAGACAGACTTCAGGGAAATACACCTCTCCCTCTTGCATTTAGGATGAAGATGTTCTGGGTCATTGACTAGCCTCCTAAAAGTAAAGCTCTATTGAAAACCTTAAATCACACATGTCACATAGGGAGAATTTGGCAAGCATCAAGACTATGAGGGCAAAGAGTCATTGCTAATGAGGGTCCTTGGGGACAATTTTATGTCAATTTCTTTGTAAATGATGAAGCAGAAGCAATACAGTCTAAAGCCTTGAAGTCCATATGCTATAATTGCTTGCTCATTCACCTTTTCTGTGGTTCATGGCTTCCCTTGTAAATGCCTTCATGCACTCAGTTCTTTCTTCACTCCTACATTCTTCCATTCCCTACTCGGCTGCATTCTCTAACAGGCGGGAGTTCTACATAACACAGTGTCTTGAGCTGCAGGGGAGACATAGGGAAACCTTGCCCAAAGGAGGCACAAAAGACCCAAAGAGGATTTGAGCCTCATGTGACCCTGTAGCCTCATGGCAGAGAGGACAGTGTTCTCATGGATTATGAGAAGATACTTATAGAGGAACAAAGAGGACAGTTAGGTGTTGGCTCCTGCTGCAAATCACTCCATAATCACTTCAGATGTACAATATACAAGATGATTTGGATTACATCAGAACACTGTCCAGGGGACCAAAGGTCTCTCTGAATAATTTTAAAATGATGTCCTCTCTTTCCATCCCCAGGACAGTCTTGGATGGCAGTATAATCCTGACTGTGGAAGCTCATAGATATAGCCCTTAAAGTGGTAGAGGCTATATCATGAGCATACACTGCTAGGAATGAACAAGAGGAGTTGAGGTGGGGGTCCCTGGGGCTGCTGGTTAAGGTCCAACTCTGGCCATGGTTGACTCCAGAGAAGCCAGAGAAGCAGAATGTGTCAAAGGATATCTCTTTCTGTCAGTTTTGCTGTTCATGGAGAAAGGACATGCATTCATAGGTAGATTTCCATTTTCTAGTAGTTACATATAGAAATGGTTCAAAGAACTAGACACAACTAAGTCCACTTTCCCCATCCACACCCCCAGTTCTTGAAGAGGCTACCAGTGTTCACCATATTGGATGATACTGGTCTAGCTTCTTTGATGGCTTCTGTGACTTGCAAACCATACTCTCTGCATTCTGGGGCACTGGTGTCTCAGAAACTCATAGGTGTAAGGGACTCACCATCTGGCCTCTTGTGACCTGGTACAGGCAATGTCAGAGCCAAGATGGGCTCATTTCTCTTTTTCATTGGGCTTTCATACAGAGTTCTGTGAAATTACAAGGGTGTTAAAACAAACAAACAAACAAACAAACAAACCCTCATGATAATCTCAGAGGCATGAAGCTGTGGAGTGGAACCTAAAAGCATGTAGTAAAATATTCCATCCTAGGGCCTACTATTGTAGAAAACATCTGATTCTCAGGTTTGGTGACTAACACATAAGTTCACACCAGGGTATTTGGTTTAAGAGCCTGTGTTCTGATGATAGTTACAAATTAGGAGTAATCATGCTGTCCCCTACCTGATGTTTCTACATTATATTTCAAAAAGTGCTCTGAGCTCCCTGAAGAAAAGTAGTGTATAAAGCCAAAATGAATTAGTGATGATTCCCATCTGTACCCCCACTGGACCTTGTGCTAAATTAGGTCACAGGCTGGTCCCCAGCAACTTTGCTGATGTGAGTAAAATTCTAAAGGCAGCCCATGTAGCCTCCTTATTCTGCTGGGACTCTTGTCACAAACAGCCCAGACTGGGTGGCTATGGCAACATAGCCACAGTTCTCATAGGTCTGAAGAGAAGGCACAGATGGGGGAAGGGACAGAAAGATTATTTCATTCTAGCAAGGCCTGCTTCCTGGCCACCTACTAGCTGTGTACACAGTAGCAAAAAGTGTGGGGTTTGGGGTGGGGCTCTTTCCTTCAAGGATACTATTCTTATCAGCGGCCATATTTAATCTAAGTCTGCATCATACCAACTACAGTCACATTGGGGATGTTGGGAGGGACTTCTGAATCCATAAGTGAGCTGAGCCCTGGGTAGATCTTTTGGGAGTGCTTACAGCTACAAGTATGAAAAGGACCTAGGTTGAACTTTCAGGGCTGCAGTCTCCCACCTTGTGGCAGCTACGGGCACCTGTCAGATGCAAGATACATACCTTTAAACCCAGCTTGTCACTGCTGAGTGTGAAGTAAACACAGAGTCATGTTTCAAAGATCTGCATTTCCGACAGCTAGATAGGGTACATGTCTCCTGTTGGTGTTGAGTGACAGAATGCAGTAGATTCTGCCTGGTATACTGTCAAGATGCCACAGAAACCAGAGAATCCCAGACAAGAAACAAACTTTTTGTAATGGAAGGCCTCACCCTTCCTGGGGAGCAGAGAGGGGGTGAGAGAGGGAGTCTGTGGTGGGCAAGGGAGGAGGAGAGGGAGAGGGAACTGGGATTGACATGTAAAATAAGCTTGTTTCTAATTTAAATAAAAAATTACTAGAAAGAAAGAAAACAGAATACAACTGACTCATCCAGTGTTTAAACTTCTTGGGGACTGTGGTATGTAGGTTACTGGGATTTAGGACGAATGTTAGCTGGTACTTTCTGGGTCCATCTCTGTATTAGGACTGCACCATGAGCAAGAGAAGCCCTCAGAATTGGGGGGAAAACAGTAAGCAGTTCACTCTGGCCCAGCATCCCAGCTTGTAAAATAACAGCCCAAGACTTGCACTCCAGTACAGATTTGGCTGATATCTTCACAAACTTTATCGAAAACTACTGTCAAGCAAAGTAGCTCTTTAACTTGGGATGTGACCTGAACTGGGACCCTTCAGTCAATGCAACAACCTCAGCAGCTTGTCTAGCCCACTCTCTCTCTGTGCTGTCTGGAGGTGAAGATTGCTACCCTTGAGTGGAAAGTAGTTTTGTGTGCTCTCAAGTGTTCTCTAAAATTGAGCAACCAATAGTATAGATATTGTGTCCCATTGAATTATGAAAATGCTAGTGAGGCTGATTCCACTCTTAACCAAGCCCTCCTCAATCCTCTCCAAGGCTACAGATCCTCTAAGCCAAGGGTGTGTTTTCCACAGGCATGTAGCACTGCAGAGATCAGAACCTTTACCACAGGACTCTGTGTCCCCTGGTAGCATGTCCTGTCAGTCCCATAGTAGTGGATCCCAATTCCTGACCACCCATGCAAGTGCCTACAGTCAGTTCAGCAGACAGTTCCTGCCTTATGCTGTCATATCCATGGCATGCCCAAATGGTGCTGTCCTCTCTAGTTCTTGCTCTTGACGTAGACAAATTACCCCTGGAAGATAGAAACAGCCCCTATTTTCTCAGCAGTTTACTTAGAACACAACTCCTCCTGGGACTCAGTGCTTACCTTGGGGGGATGGATGTTCTTACCAGTGTGAGCTATGTAAGTCCTACATCTGGTTTCATTGGCTTTCCATGACTTCATGAGGGGTGGCATATATGATGGAGAGATTCCATCCAGTAGTGCGTGGAGTCATGCTGTCCCTCCCACTGGAACTTCATATCCTGCTCATAAGAGGTGGTTCTCATCGCAATAAATGAGGAGGTTATACTTCTTCGAGGGGAGATAATGAGCAGACTTTCCCCCCTGGCCAGGGAACGAAATGCAGAGCACAGCTCAGCTACTCAGCCTCCTACAGACTGACCAGGTTGGCAGCACAATCAGAAGAGCTTTTTAGTTCTTCACTGTGTTCTCTGGTGTAGAGGCCGTTTTAATATTCATGAACTACATCTTAAGCCATGGGGAAGTGACAACAGTAACTAGCCCTGCATCATCAAAAGAGAACTAAAATGCTCAGAGAGCTCCATCTGAAGGAATAGCATAGCATATGGCAACATTCCTGAAGCCACTCAGCAGGGAATGCGGTGGGTGTGACCCAAGGATGCACAAACGGTGGTGATGGTGTGATGAAGAAGAGGAGCTTTGCAGGGGGAAACAGGACACACTGGCTTCCACTCGGGCACATGTAGTAAGTGGAGCTTCTTTGAGAACAGCAGTCCACATGCCTCCAAAGCAGAGCAGAGCTCTCCAGGAAGTGGAGTATTTTTGAGAAATGCCCCATCATATTTCAACAACACAGAGAGTTCAACAATTCTTATTTTAAAAGGAAAAAAATGGGACCAGAAAAGAGACAAGTGTTCTCTTCTGAATCCACAAAGTAAATGAAATTTACACAGCTATCTTTCAAATATAAATAAAAGTTTAAAATACCTTGAGGAGAGCTTCAGGAAAAAAAATGAACTAAATCTCTTAGTAAAGGACTGATCCAGGTGTGTGCTTGCAAGATGCATACCCCAGGCAACATGCCCGCTGGTCAATGCCTTGAAGATCATGACCATGATTAACTACATCCCAGGGCTTAGCTTAAGACCTAATTCCTGCTTCCAACACTACATTGGCATTGTCACCTGTCATCCACACAGACACAGATCACTACAAACTGATGATCCTGCATATGCCCAGTGGAAAGGTGATGGGTGTAGGTGTCCATCTCAGCACATCTGTATAGTTGTTCATCTCAGCCCAGTTGTGCAGTGTGCCTATCACATCACAGCCGTGCAGGTGTCCATCCCAGCAGTGGGCAGATGCCTACAATTGACTCATTCAAGCATATGGAGACTTTGAAGTTGCCCAGACTCGCATACAGGTCTGCCATTCCTTCCTACCCATGGCCCTCAAATATATCTCAACACCTCTGAGCTTTGGGCGATGAAGATGGCCAACATGCCTAGGGAGGTGTGGGAGTCAGAACATCACAGTCAAATATCCTGGCACTTTATATGTCTCATCATATAGTAGCTATGGGGGTCACAATACATAGTGGTCATGGGGAATCTCAATACATAGTAGCCATGGGGGTCTCAATACATTGTAGCTATGGGGGTCTCAATAAATACTAGCCATGGGGCTTTCAATACATAGTAGCCATGGGGGTCTCAATACATAGTAGCTATGGGACTGACTGAGCTGATCCTGTTCTTATTTAAATAGGTCACACTTGTTCCTCATTTTGCTTAGGAAAAATGATTCTTCAGCAATTCATAGAACAGAAAGATAGTATTGGATTACATAATTTGCTTAAAATATTAATTTAGGCCTTAAGAAGAATGGGTTATACTTCTGTCCCTGTCCTGGACAAGTTCTTTTGATACCCAAGACTCAGTTTCTCCTTAATAAAGTGGGCAGCCATGCAGATGAGTGTGGAAAGACATCTAGTGACTTCCTGTATGCGACAGTGCCATGACTGGCAGTGTCGTAGGATCATCACATCTTGTCACATGTTTGTTCCTTTAAGAAAAATTTATCCTTTGTGTTCCATATTTGTCAAAGCTCCTGGCAAAGTAACACAGATAATCAGTGTTCAATGCTGGTTGGTTAATGTGTCTTTAAATGCTTGAGTCATTTACTGGATTATTATCAGCCAGTTATCACATTGCATATGAATTTAGTCTTCTATCCTGGCTCGAGGATTATTTTATGTGTTGTTGGTTTGTTTTTACAGCCAACAGCTGCTACTGCACTAGAGACAGACATTAAATCAAAGCGTCTATTTGGGCCTTGTAAATGTGATCGTTTCACCCAGAGTTTGCTCTATGCTTCTGGGGAAAATTGTGATGTTAAAATTCCCACTCAACTGACTGAGAGTCTTATTGACAGGCTATCAAGACCACACCACAATGAGGGCCTGAAGACATCAGCTCATAAAGGCCACACAATAGCAACTGTGGCTCCCCAATAGTTGTCACCTGGTTCTAGTGACTCAGGCTTGCATCTAAGCCAAATGGCAGGGTTATTCCAACTACCTTTTCAAATCTCCAGAGAATAATGTCACTGTATAAGGAGAAATAGAAAGGACTGCAGGGTAGTAGTAATTCCATATTTCTCACACATTCTGCACCTAAACCCTGGCCATCCTTGAAGGCCAGTCGCTATGTTTCTGCCTTCCAAACCTTTCCAGATTCACAGGAATCCAGTCTGCCTCTTGACTGATGTGGCTTCTCTGGCAGGAAACCTAAAGGGGGTATCCTAGAATGGTGCCATGGACACATCTGATTCCTAACCCTTCACAGTCCCTTTACAGCCCTCCCCACCACATGTATCCATATCCACTGTATCAAACTTACCCTTCCTGTTTGAGTTACTATGAGGGATAGCTGAAACTTTGGGCCAGCACCTCGTTTGTTCTTGCAGATTAGCTTCTTCTAGATGGATGGCTGAGTCGCTTCTTAGTAACCAAACAAAAAGTAGAAAGTTCTTAATAACTAAACTTGGATAGCATTGAAATATTTCGAGTATTACATGTATTTGTGTAAACTCTAGACACACTGACACATGATTGATGTCGCTTCTCTAGAGGGAAACCTAAAGTGGTGTCCTCACACACCACTGTCTAAAGTACCATAGACACCTATGATCCCACCTTCTAATAAAACACTGAAAAATAAGCAGAGAATGTCAGGAAGAATTTTATCAGAACTGTGAAAAATAACCAAGAGTTTGCATCATCTAAGAAAATACTTTTTAAAAAATGGAGGGCATCATGGAGTGGCAGGTTCCACCAACTCTGTACCTAAGAAGCAGCCTTGAAGAGAGAGGAAGCATGTCTCCAGAAAAATAGCACTGCTATTTAAGAGGAAAGATCACTTTGCTCAGAAGACTATATGGTCTTCCCTTAAGTCGTTGTACAGCAGGGGGCTGTAACAAGGTCCTGCTCTCTGTTTCCACCTAGAGACTCTGAAAATACTGAACATAGTACCCTGTCCAGACCTGAGAGAAAAGACAGATGGTAGCATACACTGCACCACCCAAAGCCTGGGGCAGCAGCTGGGACATAGAGATTAGGACCATGAAAAACATCTGTGTGCACACAGCTGCCATTGCCCTCAACAGTGAGACACTCAAGTTTTCCTGTGGTATCAGAAGCAGAGCCAGGAGACCCACTCAGACCATGTCTCCTCAATACAACAGTGAAGATCTAGCCAAAGATAATAGACAAGAAAAAAACCATTTCAAGCATCCAAACTGGAAGTAGTAAAACTGTTTGTAGATGACAAAATCTAATAGAAAACACCAAGAACCACCCCACCCCCAAAACTCTTACAAATTATCTGAGCAGAATTTTAGAGAAGAAAACACACACACACACACACACACACACACACACACACACACACACACACACACACACACACACAAAAAAAAAAAAGTCAGTGGTTTCACTGATCATAGATTGAGAATGAACAATCCAAAGAAAGAAATGGATTTTCCAATTCCATTTATAATAGCATCAGAAAGAATAAAATACAGGTTGGAGATGTAGCTCAGTGGTCTGTTAGACGGCTTACCTAGCATGTTAAAAAGCCTGGCTTCACTCCTCATCATTGCAGATAAAGAAAAGAAAAGAGAAAATGCTTGAAAATAAGTGTAGTGAGGGAGAAAAACTCAAGATTTCTCTGCCTACTGAAAGTTAATAGGCACCATTATGAGAAATCAAAGGGATCAGCAGTAAATAGGAAGGTGTCTGTGTTCATCGTTTGGAAGATAATCTCATTAAGATGTCCAAACAACTACAACAATTTTCAGCTTCTGTATAATCCCTGTCAAATCCAATGACATTTTCATTTAAAAATAGGAAAATCCATCTTAAAACTCACATGGACCCTGAATAGACAAAATCACCTTGCAAAAGAACAAAAACAGAAGACCTGGACATTCTAATTTCAGGATATACCCTAGAGCTGTGGTGAATGGGACAGTGTGAGGCTTTTTTTGCATGAGGGGAGACATCTAAACCAATGGGAGGGAGGGAGCAGAAGGCTAGAACATCGATCACACAGGGACACTTGGCTCTCCTCAAGGATACCAGGATGAGAAGAATGGTCTGAACATTAGATAAAGGGGAGAAATGGTCCTCCCATGTGCAGAACTGAGGAGCTGAGCTCTTCTCTTTAATAAACAAAGCCTGTACAAGATGGATTGGAAACCTAAGCACAGCATTGAAGGCTATTCAATGCAGAAGAAAATAGGAGGGAAATATTCATTACGTCAGATTTACCAATCATTTCCTAGATAGGATTGCAAAAGCACAAGCAGCAACAGAGAAAAGATAAATCAGAGGTGGGGAGGATCTGGAAGAACTTGAGAGAGGAGAAAAATACCTTCAAAAATATATTGTATGTTGTAATTATTTACATATAATGTAAACCTCTCATGCCAGAGCTGTCATTATACCAGAGGAAAAGGTCATGAGGTGGAGAGGATATCTGCGAATATAAATCTGCCTGGAATGGGTAAATAGATTATACAACGAACTCAACCCAACAACAAAAGAAAGCTGGATTTAACAATGACCATCATCTGTTGGGAAGTGGAGGCATAAGGTGGTCAAGGTCATCCTCGGCTTCATAATGAGTTTGAGTCTAGGAGAACAAAACACAAAGAAAGATTGCCTCAAAACACTAAAAAGAGTTCTCACAGGACCAAAGAATGAAAAAATTTCTCCAGGAAGACTTAAACATTGCTCATAATTGTGTGAAAATCCTTAGGGGGTGTAAAGGAAATTACAATAAGATACCAGTTCACACATTAGAATGGTTTCCTAGAAATGAGCACCACCAACACACATGTGCACAACCCTATACCAACACACCAGAAAACTACACAGATACAGTGTAGGCACAAGCATGAAGAAACTGGATAGTTGGTCATCTGAGGGGAATGTCCATCATGTCCATTATGGAATTCAATTCCAAAGACTTGTCAGAAATGATCTCTCTGTGGTCTAACACTACCACTTTTGGGCGTATTCTAAGAGAGGTGAAAACTGAGTTTCCAGTAGATCATTGTATTCTCAAAGCAAGGAGGATAAATATAAAATGATCTACAGAAGGACACACCATAAACAAACTGCAGAAAGTCAGAGAGAAGAGCTCTAACTCAGGAGGAGACTGGTGGGTGTAAGGGCTTTAGAGGATTACCTCTTGAATTCTTGTCGGAAGCCATGGATACCAGAAGAAGATGGGACAAAATGCTTAAAGTAGTGGAAAACAGAAGTCAATTAAAAACCCTACATATGCTAAATGTCTGCTTCAGAATAAAGGAGAAATTAGAATATGTTAGATAAACAAACACTGAGAGCTACTCTACCAGGAATGCCACAAGGGTAAAAAAATCACCAAGTTTAAATAAAAGAATGCTGTACAGAGTGTAGCGAGAATGAGCCTCGCTGAGATGAAGGTGACCAGGCAAGCTAGCTTTGCTGTGGTCTTGGTTTGTGACTAACCAGAAGTACTGTAGAAATTAAAAAAATAAATGCACAAAGATTGTTGTAAGCCTGTTGTTGAGCATACAGCATATAAAGATGACTTCTGGTGATAAAATATGAGAAATTGAACTGTAGGAAATGAAGTTTTTATACTGTTGAAGTTAAGTCTCATGAAATATAGATGACACCAACATAGTTTACTACCAACACAAAGGGCATTTATGTAGTGGTGACAGGATCAAGCACCCTGCCCCAGGTGTACAATCTTAATTGTATATGCACAAAATGAAAAATCAGATATTCACAGATGTATAAAGCAAATGTTGACAGAATGGAAGAAAATGCACAGCTCAAGGTAAGCGCTGGAGACTTGAATATGTGCTATCTAAACAGACAAGGCGCACAGAGATTGGTAAATAGCAGAGGGCTGGAAGTGTCCTGAGCTCTGTGGGGGAGGACAGGCACTCCACAGCCCTATGTGCAGTGGCCCCAGAACATCCTTTCCCTCGGCCAGAGACAGACAAGTAAGAGCTGAAGATTGAATCCATGGAGACTATTTTTTTTCAATCACAATAAAATGCTGCTAGGTAGATTATCAAAGAATAATGGAAACCCACAAGTAAATGGAATTCCACTGAACAATGGTGGGGGAGCACTGGGTGAGAGGATAAGTCACATTTACTTTCAAAAAGCATTTATTAGCATACAAAATAATGGCTTTCATTATGACATTTCCCTATACCCCTGCCATTATACTCTGTTCTTACTTACACACTCACATTCCCATGTCCCTTGTCCTCTCTTACAGGAGAGACCAGAATATACTTAGAGATGAATATAGGCAAAAACTTCACCATATATTCAACACTTACAGGCTCTTACAAAGGTTGTTCTCAAAGAGAAACTAGTAGCCTACATTTCAAAAGAAGAAAAAGATCGCAAAGAGGATAACTTTATATCACGTAGCACTAAAGACACCCACACAATTTACTACCAAAACATCATCCAAACACCAAAGGTGGTGTTTAGAAAAAAGCCAAAACTAGTAGAAGGAAGGAAATGGTAAAATCCAAATCAGAGGCAGTTTAGTACATAGAAAAATAGTGGAGCATCAACAAGAGTTCAGGATGAGTTCTTAAGAACTTCATCAAAGGAAAACATTAGCAAATCTTAGCAGAGTGGTAAGGAGAAAGGAGAGAATTGTGTAAACAGAACAAATGAAGGGGGAGATGTCACTATATAGTACACAGAAATGATAAAGGTGGAGGTGTCATTCCTCAGCACACAATGGGAACAGAGGTGGTAACATCGCTACATGTCATATACAAGTAAGGATGGAAAGACTGTGTTATGAACAGTTGTATAAATCTGGGTGAAATGGGAAAAAAATCCCTTCAGAAATGAGCATTGCTGACATGATTTAAAGAGTCAGAAAATGTTAATAGACATATTACAAGTTGATATTGAATCTCATTTCAAAATCGCCAAGATTTGATGTTGAATTCCATCAAATCTCTAAAGAACAAAAATCAGTCCCCCTCAACTCTTCCAGAAATAAGAATAAGAAGGAACACTTTTCCTTACATCCCTGGAGGTAAACATCACACTGAAATCAAAGTGAATGAAAAAGATTACAGGAAAGAAAAGTACAGGCCAACAGTCCTTGTGAACATAGATGCCAAAATCCTCTCCAAAACACTATCAAACCTAGTGCTACAGCCTATTGATTGGCTGAAATATGTGACCCAGTGGGACTATTCCCAGGAATGTGAAGGAGATCTCACATAAGAAAATAAGTCCATCAATCAGCATCATATTAGGAGGGAAACATCTGCCTGGACATCTCAACTATAGGCAGTGCAGCTGAGAAAACTCACACCCTTTCTTGGAAAGCTGGAATAGAAGGGAGCATCTCCACCAGGAGAAAGCATGTTTATGTAACCCTACAGCTCATACAGCCAGTCTCTGCTTCAGCACAATACAAAGACAACAGCATCATGAAAACGCCACAGTGCCCCTGTGTCTGCAGTCGAGAATGTGGTCCTGAAACATGTCTGCAGGGAACAAAGGCTGCAGAAGGTGGGGGAGATGGATGTCTCTGCTCACATGACTGGAGATTGCCACCTGTACAGCCAGGAACTGGCATCTAGAGGAACAGGAATTCAAGGAGGGTCCCACCAATCATCAGAGCTGGTGGGCATCTGATAGCAGCTTCATACTCATACCAGGATCGACTATATCCCAGGCTAAGAACCTAGACTGAGTGCTGAAAATTAACTCCAGGTAGGTCACATACATAAACATGAAACATTCAAGTATGTGTTAGAAGGGGCCACAGGGGATCATGTGGGGACCTCAGGTCTGGTGACTGGTTTTCAGTGGTAATACCCAAGACAACTGAGGAAGGAAAAGATTGTTTTACTTCCATTAAAGTTAGCATCTCTGCTCCGTGGGAGATACTGATAGAGTGAAAAGACAAACCGACACTTTGATATCTGTGGAAATCTCATATCCTACAATGACCTGTACCTATGTTCAAAGTACTCAAAACTGAGTACTGATAAATTAACCACATAGGCAGATATTTAGAGGCCGCTGGTACTGGGGAAAAGGTCTACAACATAGAAAGGTACACAGGCCCCCTTTAGGGTGCTACAGAGAGTGCAAATTCTGGCAGCACTGACAGCTCTGTGATGTATTTAACACTGGTCATGGGTGAACTGGTAAATTTTGTTTTGCTACAGTGAAAAATGTTTTATAAAGTAAAAGAAAAAGCTCATGCCCTCTGACCAGGTTTGTGAACTTGGAATTGTCAAACACACATATATGCTCACGAGCACAGAGTAGAGCTATTTCTTTCATCATGGTGTGCAGAAATAAAGGATAGAAAACGAGTTGGGTATCCACACAAAGGGAATTGTTACTTTGCTGTGCATCTGTGTCTGCTCCCGGGACATCAGAGGTTCTGGTAGAATGAAGGGGAGCGTAGTATCCTAATGCATGGATGGCCTTCATGGATACTGTTTCCTACAGCTTGATGCCTTGTGCTCCCAAGGAATCAGTGGGACAGGGGCTAGACTGAGCATGTTGCACTGGTCTCTGCATGGTACCACCTATTCCTGTCTGGGGAAAGGTCAGAGACAAATGCTGGACACTGTGCTTTAAGTAAATGTCTGTATCTAGGTGCTTCACTGATTCAGGATTTCTTAAAAAAAAAAAAAAAAAAAAAAAAAAAAAAAAAAAAAGAAAGAAAGAAAGAACGAAAAGTCAGAAGCCTATCACAAAAGTGGCCTGTGGCCAGGAGCCCATAGACACCATTCCCAGTAGCCAGGTTATTGTTTATGTCTCCTCTTTTACAACGTGCATGCACTGTTAGCATTCAATATTGATCTAACAAGTAAAGCAAAACACTGTCACTTTAAGAATAAGGCACAGTTGATCCTCCCCACTTAGATGCCCTGGGGACTCCACCCCTCAGTAAACACAGCCTGCTCTGCAGGTGGCTGCCAGCATAGCCCTGTTTGCATGTACTCTGGGTATTGCTCAACATTAATAATGCCCCTTAAAAAATCAGGAATGATCACTCAATAGTGAGGATAGATTAGCCATGTTTCTTTTTCTCTTTTGTCCAGGGGACATGATACACTCTGAGTTCTGTGAGGAAAATGTGATGGGGGATTTGTACAGTGTATCATGTCTACTGTATGTCTGTCCTGGAATTTAGTTCTTAGTCTCATATGCATAGATGGGATTGTTTCAATCAAAGAAAATGTTATTGTTTTTAAGATAAAAGGGGTATAAATTCTGAGTTATATGGTGAGGAGAGAAGGAAGCAGACCCAGGCCCACCCAGAGCAGAGACTGGACCTCTGTAGCTATTTCCCTCAAGCCAATAGTTAAAGACTAGAGGTTCACAATTCCCCTCGCTTCTAAAGACTGCTAAATAGCTCTCTTTAGAAAATAAGATGATGCAGCCACGCTTATTAATGTTAGGATTCATAACAGTGCAGGCTTTTGGTTGCCCATCTTAACTCAGTCACTGCTAAGTTAGTTCAACATGTGACTGACTTTGGTAAACGACACTCTGAAAATGGGGATTTCTTCCCAATCTGAAGCCGCATTCCCGGCATGGCCAATAGAAGCATCTTTGATGCACACTTTCACCTTAAAAGCACATTATGTTCTCTGCCAGTAAAGAAATCAAAGGCACATGATATTTTCAAAATCCATTAATGTAATTACACCGAGACCCATCTGTTTTGTGATGGAAACATTTGTGGGGTTTTCTCTCGGAAGTGCCTTCCTTTGGGCTCTGTGACCCATCACAAGCACCCTGCTGGTTTGGTTCTGACCCATCATGCCTCCCACGGGGCTCTGTGTCAGCAGATCACAGAGAGTGGCTGCAGAGCTTGGCTCAGCCCATGTACACAGGCTTCTTCCATCGCTGGCTTCTGTGAGGTGTCTGCCCTGCTCAACACCCACTCCTAGCCACCTCTTCATCTGTGGGCAGGTGGTGATACTCTCTGTTCATTTCCCTCTTCCTGGGCTCCTGGGGAGTGCCCACCAGTTCTGTATAGAAGAAACACAAGCCATCTCCCTCACATTTCCCCATGAAGCCCTAAATATTTTGAAGATGGTTCCTTTTTCATTACTCATGTGCCAACAGATCCAAAGTTACTTTTAGCAGTTACTAATAAGGACTCTGGAGTGTCACTTTCTTCCAATGTTTCTTAAGCAATGCCTTGCAAAAAAAAAAAAGAAAACTAAAAAAATGCTCTCAGAAAATGACAGTGTGGGACCATGTTTAAAAGTCACATATTGAGTAGAAGGAAACTTCTAGAAGCTAAAGAATGACTTGGAACAATTCCCAGAACTAGGTAAAATGGACTGCATGACCAGGGTGTATACAGAGCCCCTCTACAACTGCATAGAAGTGGCTTCTGTGGTTATAAATTTGTAAATCTTGAAGGCCCCATTTCAACCTTTGATTTATCACAATCAAAGCAGCAGAGCAAAAACAAACTTGATTTGCAGGTTGTTGATCAGTACCTGGTTGTTGCTCCCGTGTTGCTTTGTGTCTATTTTTCAAAGCTGGTTGATGATGTGTCCCCTCACAGAGCAGCTCTCTGTAAGTGCTCAATGCATCCAATGGACACTGACTTCTCTTCTTTATACCCACAAGTGCCATTCAAGGGATTGGCAGCATAGTGGAGCTGTCCTGGAGAAGGTCATTTCTGACTATGAACATGGAGCCAGCGCTGACTGAGAGTTCACAGGAGTTCACTGGTGCAGAAAGTGGGTCTCTTGTATCACCAATACTAAGCACTGTTGAGCATTACACCACTCTGTGGCATCTTACTACACACACAGACAGTGTGTGATGGTAAAGGAGACACAGGAGCAGTAAAAGCTACAACAGCTCACTGCTTGCTCATGTGGGCTTAGAGCATAGCGGATTAAGCTTTCTGGTTACCCCCCCTCCCCAGTGACATGAGATTTAAACCTGTCTTAACTCATACCAAAGCACACACCGTACAGAGAAGCTGCAGTGAGGGGGGAGGGGGCATCTGGTGGTACTTAGACTGGCTTGTGCTATATGAATAGATGACTTATTCACTGATACTAAAACAGGAGCAGCTAGCTATTTCCAGAGTGACCAAAAGCAGATAAACATAGTGGAGTTTCTTTGAAACTTGGTTTCCCTATCTCTGGTCCCCCAAACTTAATCATCTCTCTGATGCTGGGTGGGAGGTTGTAGTAAGTAGTATTTCCTGGTTCCTTGGGTTTGGGGTAAAGTAGGAGTTCTTTTATGTTGATTTGTGGAATTAACTTCCTCAGCCGTTCATTAGTTTCTAAAGAAGCCAGGCAAACTGATGATAAATATAGGCATTTGTTTTCTTTCGAGGCATAAGGTCTAGCATCAACCCTGAGCTGTGCTGCGATTCTGTGGATTAGGATTTATAATTTCCCACAGCTCTGACAGTGAATCAGACCCACCATTAGCAGAGATCCAGGTTAAGACTGAGCTAATGATAAAAAGGGATTTGTGATGCTGGATGAACACGGAGTCTGAGTCTATTACACAGTAAGTGTGAATCCACTACACCTTGAGTGTGAACCCTTAACAGTGTGAATACAATGCTGGCAGAATGTTTTGGAACAACCAAGACTCACCAGAGTTAACTGCAGCACTGCCTGCTCAGGAGGCTGGGGATGTCTTGGTGACTGAAGACAGTTTTCCCTGTGGTCCTCTGAAGGGAGTTCCATGTGCCATTTTGCTCCACTGCCTGTCTGGCTGGCAGTGAGTGGTCTGACCCTGTTTTGTTTCACAGGTCTTGTTTTCCACTATTTGTTCATGGTTGATCCTCTGTGTCCTGATGTTTCATGGGATCAATGGAGTTACAGTAGACGAAGATGCTGGTATGTTTTATATTGGATAGATTGGGTTTCCTTTGACAACTGAAGCATACATCTGAGATGAGTCCCATGGGAAAAGTCAGGCCTGCATCTCAGCATGAGGGACCAGAACTGGGTAAGGTGGACTGCTGCTGCATCATCTCTCTATCTTAGAGATGGGAACTGGGTGAGGCAGATTGCTGCTCCATCTCTCTGTCTTGGACTCTGATTGCTGCTCCATCTCTCTATCTTAGTTAGAGACTGACTGCTGCTCCATCTCTCTGTCTTAGAGACTGACTATTCCATCTCTGCGTCTTAGAGACTGACTGTTCCATCTCTCTGTCTTACAGACTGACTGTTCCATCTCTCTGTCTTAGAGACTGATTGCTCCTTCTCTCTATCTTAGAGACTGACTGCTGCTCCATCTCTCTATCTTTGACATATGTTGTTTGTGGTCTGCATTTCTAAGCATTACTTAACCTTTTCTAAATTAGGATAAACCCTCATTTTGCCCAATAACAACAGATCGATGTTTGTAGATCAAAAACAAGACCATTGCACATATCCTCATGTCCCCAGGGGAGTCTGTCTGTGGTTGCTCTCCTGTCTCCTTCTGGTAATGCCTCCATCCCCTGAGCACTCAACTGCCAGACAATTGGACTGATAGAACCATTGCCCTTTTATAACAGAATATGATTGTATGCCTACACTGCTGTCTCAGTTATTCCATACCATCCATTCAGCATGTTCTAGCATATATGGCAGGGCCGTTCTCATAATAATTGTTCATGTGAGAAAGTGCATACATGCATGTATATAAAAGCAATAGGCCAAACTTCAGTGTTCTTCCTCGGGTGCTGTGCAACTTAGACATGGTCCCTGCTTCACTGTGTGGGCTACTGGCTAGTCAGGAGCCCCAGGGATCTATCTCTGTCTATCCTCCTAGCTAGGATTATAGGCATGCACCATCATGTCTTGCCCCTCCACCTCTTTTGTGGGCGCTGACCATAAATGCAGGCCTCTGTACTTCAAGGCAAGCAATTTACCACTGAGCTATCTCTCTAGACTTTCCTGTCACAGTCTTAATCATTATATTATTATTTTATTATTGTATATGTTTGCCATTTTCCCCCATTTTTCGGGATATGGGGAGCAGAAAAAATTAGAAAAGAAATGCCATTTGATCAGGGTTTGTTCCTGCTTTGCCTTCATCCAATTCTCAGTCCTTAACTTATTGGGAGTTTACTACACACACTGCTGAGGCAGGCACAGTTCCTGTGATCTTGTCCTTATTTCTGAAGTAGCAGAAAAGGACGGAGCTCTTCTTAGCAGCTGGGAGAGGTATCTGAGGAGCCAGGTGGAGATGCTCTGTGCAAGTGTGTAGTGATATTTTGTTTGTAATCTAACAAATAAAGCTTACCTAAAGATCAGAGTTCAGAGTTAAGGCACTAGTTAGCCACATACCTAAGCCACTAATTAGCCATAGAAGACAGGCAGTGGTGGCCACAAATTTAATCCCAGCACTCTCGGAGACAGAGGCAGATGGATAACTGTGAGTTCAAGGCCACTCTGAGCTAATGAGAGTGAATCAGTGTCACTTGGGGTGACATTCCTTTAATCCTAGCACTAGAGAGGAATATAAAGCCGGAGCTCATTGCAGTCTGAGGGCAATCTGAGGTTTGGTGGAGAGCATTGCAGTCAGGTTTCATAGAGATGGATGCAGTCTAGGCAGTCAGTCTGAGGACAGGATCACCCTTATTGTCTGAGCATTGGTAGAGGTAAAAACTCTATAGTAGTTGGCTGCTTTGCTTCTCTGACCTTTCAGCATTAACCCCTATATCTGACTCTGGCTTTTTATTATTAAGATCAACTAGAATTTGTGCTGCACAAGGGCTTTCCCATGAGTGTTTTCATTGTCTCTGGACAGGTGATGCAACTCTGATACCTATTGAGTATTGCGTGCTACGTGCACTCAAAGATGATCCATAGTCCATAAGGCTAAGATTTCTTTATTCAGATAAACACCAGTCCAAATGCAAGCCATAGCATGCCCAGAGGCCGCAAGCTAGCTTGGCCAGAGAGAAGGGCTATCCACGTTTGCCCTGTCCCTTAAGAATTGTCCCCGAGTCATCTTTGACCACCCCTGACCACGCCCTCATGGGTGTGGCCAGGCACACCTGTAGGGGCTACTAGGAGGCGGTGCTATAGTGTCTCCCTACAGATACCCCCCTTCACTGCCAAAAATCTTATGTCATATTTGAGCCTGGTTTCTTGAAAAGTCAAACTATTGAACTTCTCTATCAGGCAAGTGGAATTTTTCTCCCCAGGTGTATCCTAAGGTTTCTGAGGTTAATTTAATCAGAGTCTTATATTTGTAACTAGGCATGGGTACGGTTCTTTCTCATACGTCCACTGCTGGGGGTCATGAGAATATTGCTCAGATGCTGTGGAAGGAATTAGTATAAAGCTTTCCCTTTCTGCTGTGTTCTCTCTCTCTTTTTGTTTTGTTTGTTTTAAGATTACAATATTTAATATTAGAATGATGAACTGTCATCACAATAGAGAACTGTAGACAATTGTGGATTTATCCATATAAGTTATAAACATAATATCAGCACAAGACAATGAGAATACATTGTTGTCTTTTTCTGATTTTCTTTTTTTATTTTATTATTTTTAAAATTTAAATTAGATACAGTCTTATTTTACATATCAATCCCAGTTCCCTCTCCTTCCTCTCCTCCCCTGCCCCCCACCGACCCTGTATCCCATCCCTTTTCTGCTCCCCAGGGAGGGTGATTCCGTGGGGGATCATCGAAGTGTGTCACATCATTTGGGGCAGGGCATAGGCCCTCCTCCGTGTGTCTAGGCTGAGAGAGGATCCCTCTATGGGGAGTGAGTTCCCAAACTCCATTCACACACTAGGGATAAATACTGATCCACTACCAGAGGCCCCATAGACTGCACAGGTCTCCTAACTGACACCCACCCACATTCAGGGGGCCTGGTTTGGTCCTATGCTGGTTTTCTAGCTATCAGTCTGGGGACCAAGAGCTCCCTCTTGTTCAGGTGAGCTGTTTCTGTGGGTATCCCCAGCCTAGTCTTGACCCCTTTGCTTATCACTTCTCCCTCTCTGCAACTGGATTCCAGGAGTTCCACTCAGAGCTTCTGCTGTAATCTTTTTTTTTTTTTTTTGGCTTTTCGAGACAGGGTTTCTCTGTGTAGCTTTGGAGCCTATCCTGGCACTCACTCTGTAGACCAGGCTGGCCTCGAACTTAGAGAGATCCGCCTGCTTCTGCCTCCCGAGTGCTTGGATTAAAGGCATGCGCCACCAATGCCCAACAAAAAAGCATGTGTCAGAAGTGGGATTCGAACCCTCGCCTCCAGAACACCCATGGGGTAATGTTCAGGCCTTGAGTCTGGCACCTTAGGTCACTCAGCCATCCTGACACCTGCTGTAGTCTCTTGACATCATTAGTTTTGAGTTTTGTTTGGTTTTGCCATTGGGTATCCATCCTCCCTCCCTCTCTCCCTTCCTGCCCTCCCTGTTCCTTTCCTTCTTTTACTTGTTAATATCATTATAAATAAATAAAATATAAATGTTTAAATTATTATAATATTAGCATTTGCTTTTACATTGGCCAATGTAAATATAAGACCATTTAACTTGTATCCAGTCACTGAACACTGGCCATTTGTGACCCCTCACTGGGCTGCATTTGTACAGGTTTTGCACCAAATGAAGTTTACCTTGTTCTTTTCATTTCTTGAGATACTATCTTCTTGCAGCATCCTGTGAACATGCTGAAGGCAATGCAGGGTGGAAGGAAAAAGAACCTTTGATTTCTTAGGCCACCGTTACTTTCTCTAAGCATTTGAAGGTAGGCTAAGCAGAAAGCATGATACCCAGGAGCTTGTAGCATCCACCAGACTGTCAAAACCAGGGTGAACTCCCAGTCTGCTCACCAGGAATCTTGCTGTATTCCTACAGGTTGTAGGTCTGTGTTCACAGACTTTGGGGAAAAGAACATTGGTTGACATACACTCTACTGCTGGGGTAGGCCTCGATGGTGGCACTTTCTTAGCTGCAGAGAGAATGCTGCTAGTGTGCCTGCATCATCTGCATGATTGTTCCATTTACAAAACACAAGATTGAAGATTAATTATTAGATACTCCAAGATGTGACTATAGAGCCTCAAATCGGAATAAGGCCCAAATCCTAGGAACTGGCTCAAGGTAGAGTCTGTAGAACAATGGTTCTCAACCCATGGGTTGCAACCCCTCTAGCAAACTTATATCTCCAAAAAATTTACATTACGATTCATAACAGTAGCAAAAATTGCAATTATGAAGTAGCAACAAAAATAACTTTATGATTGGGGGATCATCACCACATGAGGAACTATTTTAAAGGGTTGAAGCCATAGGAGGGTTGAGAACCATTGCTGGGGAGGTTCTCACACACCCAGCACAGGAGCTTCTTCTGGCTTCCATGTTGTCAGACTCTTGTACCTGGAATGCTAGCTCAGTACCTGTTCAGTGAATGAAAGAACTTTCCTGTTTAGAATTTAAAGGCTTTAAAGAAGAATGTTTGAACCTTGATGCTACCTTCTTATTTCCCACATCCTGTTTCTCTAACTGGGCTTGATTTTGAAGCCTCAAGGTACATCTCTGTGTTTGTTTATATGTGATGTTTTGTAAATGTTTAAATAAAGAGATCAGTAGGAAGCATGGGGAAAATGACTATATAGTATCTGCTAAGTCCTTCAACCAAGTGAAAACATTCTTGAGCAGTTAAACAGCTCTGGTGATCAAGACAAGAGGGAATGTCACCAGGGCAAAGTCCATCCAACCAGAGTCCAGGGCAGACCCACCAGGCTGAGCCGGGTATCATATAGGTCAACCCTGAGCCTGTGTTACATAATTATCCTAAGGGTGACAAGAGAAAACACAAGATAGAAGGGTAACACAAGATGCTCTTCTGGGAGCATGTGTTGAGCATACCTCCGGGTAGTTTTTGCTGGGCGGTAACTGTTCTGGGGACACGAGTGGATTTACAGTCAACACTCAGCTCAAGTGAGTGGACTAGGCAGACTCAGCCAGCTGATGGAACAGGTTGTGATTTCACTTTCTTCTGGATTTCACAGCCTGTGTTTTTGGGTGATATCAGTGGGTTTTAACTGAAAAGTCACCAGCCTCACAGCAGAGTTTGAGTTCATTGCAGCCGTGCCCATGTGCACACTCTTGTCTTATTATCACTAACAGAAATTGTGTGGGAAAAAAAATCATGGGGCCAGCTATAAGGACAACCTTTAGGAGAAGGAAGTACCAGAGCCCGTAGAACCTCCCACACTTAAAGCACTTAGGCAAGCCTCTGAATCAGGTGGCTGTCTGTAGGTTAATCACCACTGAATACAAGGGAGTCTGGGGTGGCACTCTACTGCCATCAGTATGAGTGCTGGACCCACCGAGTATGTTCAGAAGGCTGTTCACTGATGGTGAAAGTTTCTTTGGCCACATTTGTTTCTTTACTCAAGTGTTTTGTGTAGAGTATTGATGCTCACCAGGGCATGTAGCTACTAGGCAATTACATTCTATTGATGCTGAGAAAAACACATAGCCTCTCAACCCTAAGAAATACAAGGAATAGATGTTTCACTGAATTCCAGTAAGTATAAAGGAAGCCAAACATACAGTGAAATTGGATGATTCATACATGACAGCTTTAGGCAAAACAGATAATCATTAGAAAGCAGATTAATAAAGAGAAAAAATACAGTGAATTTGGATGAGAGTGTTTATATGTGTTCTTTAATATTAACCATATAGTCCACTTGAATTATGCAGAAAAATAATTTATTGGGAGTGAGGGAGAGTGTCATGGTTTTGCTTGAAGTAGAAGAAGACACAATTCTGTCATTAGAGCAGAAACAGAAAAGTTGCTGAGTTCTGGGGAAAATGGCTTATGTCATGCTTGAGTTCCATGTATCTACTTCTTTTAAGAATGATTTGGAATTAATAATGATATGGATCATTTTTTAATGTAGGGGTGTCTCAGGTACTATTTCTATTGCTGTGAAGAGATACCTTGACAACAACAACTCTTATAAAGGAAAACATTTAATTGAGAACTGGCTTACAGTTCAAAGGTTTAGTCCATTGTCACCATGGTTAGAAACATGACACAGTGGGAAGCTGAGAGTTCTACATCCATATCCAAAGGTAGCAGGAAAAGAGTGAGCCACTAGGCCTGGCTTAAGCTTCTGAAATCTCAAAGGCCAACCCCAGTGACACACTTCCTCTCAAAATGCCATACCTGCAACAATACCATTCCCTATGAGTCTATGGGGGCCATTTTCATTCAGACCACAGCAAGGGGATTATAAATTTGAATAACAGCTAACACATAAAAGACATAACATTTTCCTCCACTACAGTGTCTTAGTTTGTGCTCCTGGCCAGCAAGTCCCCATGCAGTAGGAGATAGGCCCAGGCATTGGTCTTCCCAGACATGAAGAAGAGATCCACCAGCTTAAAGCCTGCACAGTAGCCAAAAGCTCATGCTCTAGGGCCTTGCTGGACTTGACCTGCTTGTTGCCATTATGGAACTTTTTATGACTTTTGTCAGAGTACCTGCATCTCATGCCTCATTGAGTTCTGGAAAATCAGTCAGTCCGGGTCACAGAGGTCATTCCGTGTAGAGAGAATCTTTGCATTTCCAGAAGAATAGATCTATATTCATGCATAAAATGCTCATAAAATTTCACACTTGTAAATAAATTCACCCCATGTAGCTCCTACAGCCACCAGTAGTTATAAGCGTGTTTTTCTTAGAGTCTCCAAGGCTAAGGAAATGCTGACCCCAACCCAGGTTTCCCTAACAATCCAGACAGAAAAAAAACAGACATTCTAGGATCTCTCTGCCTCTGTTCTTTCAAGCTTATCTCTCAGGATGTCGACATTACAGATGCATGGAGGAGACCCTATACAACTACATGTTCTACCATCCTAAGGGTGTGATATTGTGGTAAGAACACCCTATATGAAGGATGAGGGATGCCTGTCCCAGCAGACCCCTCATGGCTGCTGAATAGGCTTGATGGTATCAGCCTTCACCATCTGGAAGAGCGGATGCTTTACCTTGATGATACAGGAAAACTTTGAGTGAGGTGGAAATTGGCAGTCTGCTGGCCTCAAACCTGAGTGGTTTAAACAGAGAAATCATTAAGTCAGAGGCTCAGCCGGGGCTATGCCTCCAGCTGGGTAAAACCTAGTTTCTCATCTGCATTCCCCTTCTTCTGCTCATCTACTTGCTCAGAAGCAACACAAACCCATCTACACCCGCAGGATGGCAATTTGAGAAGTGAAAAACTTTCCTGAAATGCTTGGGACAGCATGCCCTGGATTTTTAATTTTTACCTTATTGTTCCACTAAATCTTTAAAATCCACTGGTACGGTTTGGTTCAGGAAGCGGCTCCCTGAGGAGGAATCTGTAGAGCAGATGCATATGAGGCAGAAGTTTCCCCACCTTCCTCCATGCCCGGTACAAAGGCGGCCAGGCTGAGGACCATATGGCAGATCTAATTGAATAACCCATGCAGTAGTCTGCAACATGAAATCCTGTCCAAGATAAAGGTTTCCCCAGCAGCAATGCAGCCTGCCTTTTGCAGCAGCTTCTCCTGTAACCCTGGAACAGAAAAGGAGCTGTGATACAGAATGGTGGATGTGTTGATGAGGCATAGAAAGAGGGCCTCTTGAGCACCCATGTTGGCTCGTCTTGTTTCTCTCTGCCTCTTCTTTCTCCAGCCTGCTTGCCCTCCAGTACTGCCTCATTCTTTGCTGCTGGTACTTGTAGGCCTGAGTGTCCAAGGCCTGTAGGTGTATGACTACAGGTCCTTATTCACTCTAAGCCTCTATCCCTGATTATCCAGTGAAGGGACAGACTCCACGATCTACCAGCAAACAATAGACTCAGATTATTAGCTCTACCTCATTCCTGAATGTATCATTTACTTCAGGTAAACATGTTTTCTTTCTTATTTTTTCATGAGAGAATATGGGGTGTTGTTTTAGTACAGTGATTCATCACTCAGGTGAAAAATGCTTTTTACTGGGAAAAAAATGACCTTGGATTTTCTAAACCCACGTCATTCCATTCTAAAGTAGAGAGATCTTACTGATCAGATAAGACTGATGAGAGAAAACAAGGACATACAGTGTGTCCCAAGTACCTAGAATAGTCATTGGTGGTTGGTACATAGTGATTGGAAAATACTATGCAAATGTGATGAAGAAACAGAAGAGAGGGAATACTGAGAAAGATGGAAGAGGCCAGAGGAAAGGGGGCTGTGACGATGATAGTCATGGTGCCTATGGGGGCTGATATTGGCGGTGATGGTGAGGATGATGATGATGACTGTGATTGTAGTGATAGTGATGATGACTGTGATTGTAATGAGGTGATGATAATGATGATTGTGATTGTAGCAATGGTGAAGATGATGATGGCTATGGATGGCAGTGGTGCCATATTTGTTTCTTTTTGTGTTGCTGTGACCAACTACCTGAAAATCAGTAATTTGAGGGAAGAAGAATATGGAAGAAGGATGTGTTTCATTTCATGGATCAAATCCTTCACACAGTAGTGTAGGCATGGCAAGGGGAAACATAACAGCAACAGGAACTCACAGTAGTGAGCAGTCTAAGCTTCCTTGTATTCAGGCAGACCAAGCAGCTGAGAGAGATGAATCCTTGCACATAGCTGGATTCCCTGGTTCTGCCCGTTTTATTCAGTCTGAGACCCCAGGCTAGAGTATGGTGCTGTCCACATTCATTCACTGTGGAATCTCCCTTCTCTGTTAAACCCTCTGGAAATATCTCACAGACATGGTTAGCTGTTTTCTCCTATGGATTCTAAATCTGGCCAAGCTAACCATGTAGACTGACCATCACCAGTGGCTATCACGTTTCCTGGACCCTCACATTAGGATTGATTAAGTGTGGTGGCATAGGGAATGGGAGGTCCCTTGGTATTCAAATCTTTTCTCTCCAGTATGTAGAATACTATTTTTTTTTGCTGTAAGAGATTCCTAGACAAAAAAATGAATATTTAAATGGTTGCACTCAGGCTGGAGAGAACAGGGAGATAGAGGAGGTGGAAAAGCCCAGAGGAGGTTGAGTGAAGCAGGCTCACCGCCTACAGCTCAACTTTTTGATTCATGTTTGTGGAGACCCAAGGGCATTCTTCCTGTCCCCAGACTCACTGTGGGACCAAGAGTGTACTTCAGTACTTCCTTTAGGAGAGGAGGTGATTTTCAAGTTGGCACTGAGCTCCTTTCCTTTATTTTACATAGACGATCTTTGAGGCAATGGGGGAAATGGTGGAGTCTTTCCTGTGTGAGAATAAGTAAAACCTGTCTCTTGTTCCCTCTGTTTAAAAAAAAATGTTTGCATCCTTGAGAGTGGTGCTCTGCATAGCTGCCATGTCTTGTGTCACTTAGGAGAAGCACTGTCTATCTTTGTTTCCGAAGCACAGTGGAGGTGCTAGACCATCTCCTTTCATTAGTAGGAAAGGGCAGGGGCATGTTGGAGTTCCTCAACTATTCGCTCACTCATGCAAAAGTCAACTTAACTGATCAGCTTTGTGCTGTTAGGCACTAAGAACACAGGAAGTGTAAGCTCTTAGGTCCACATGTCAGTGACAGATCAGGGCTGCACTGCAGGACTCTGAATTCATTACCATTCAGCACTTTATGCTGGCATCTCTGGTCCATTCCTGAGATTAGTGTGAGAGATGTGCTGGAGGCAGCATGGATCTAAGTAGAGAAAGAAGCTTCCTTGGTAGAGCCTGCAGCACACAAGAGGGCAGGGGAGGACACAAACTCTTAATGGGCCAAAGCTCTAGGGGTGTTGCCTTCGCACTCCAGGGAGGCAGACCCAAAAGGGGCATCCTGCACTTGAAGGTAATTTTTCGGCTCATTCTCCCTCCATTTGCTGCTTTAGACATTCAGGAGGGCTGGACCCAGGATATGCTGCTCAGAGGGAAATTCCCTCTGGAGTAGAGTCTGATATGTGCTCCTTTCTGCCAAAAAAGGGAAGAAATGCTTTTTTACTTCTTTAGGAGGAAAGAAACAGATGGACCAGGAAAATGCTGCCCGGGTGGGGGGGCGCAGGTGCCTTCCCCTCCCAAACCAGTATGAATACTTTCTAAGAATATTCTTCATGGGTTCCACTATGCTTCACCTCCAGATGTTTAGAACCAATGGCTTATGATAACCAAGTGAGCAATAAATGATTCTCTGCACACATATTTCCAGCACCCTTCCTTTAACTGCACTTCCCAGATGCTCCAATCCTAAAGGCCCTCCATAGCATAGGCTAACAATGCAGGTCCTTCAAGAAGCATGTCCTTGTGTCCACATACTTAGCACCAGCATACAAAGCAGCAGTCAGTACCAACCCCTAGAGTCGTCAACCTGCAGGCAGAGATGTGAGTGATCCCCATGGTGGGGAGGCTGTCACTCCATTCCCCAGGTGGGACACTGGGATTCTGTGTCAGTGGTGATGATGTCAGCTCTTTTTTGTGCTGAACTGTGCAGCAGGAAGGACCTCGAGACTTAATATCCCAGGGCTATGAGAGTCTCCTGGGTACACAGCACAAGGTTGGCAGAGGTCCTCCTCAGCTAAGTACCTAAGGGGTTTGAAATAAGGTAGGGAGAGGAGACAAAAGGTGTTTCATGTACAGCCAGAGGTGCCAGGATTGTCCAGCTGCTGGGGAACCAGAGGGCATTTCAGGTTCTCAGCAAACAGAACTCTGAGGAGGCCCAAACTGAATGAGGGCTGTCTTATGTCAAATATCATTTTCTTAAAATATGGATGGATTCACAGGGAGGCAGTGGAAATATATATGAGTAAATTATGAATATATATATACACATATATATATATATTTAATAAACTTTCAAAAGCTAAATTTAAATGACACTGGTGTTACAATGTGAGTCTAGACTGTTCCCCACAGGCTTCTATGCTTGGTAGCAATTCTTGAGGGGGATGCATAATATTATGTATGTGAGGTCAAACTGGCAGACATAGATCACTACAGGCTTGAAGGCTGTAGCCCTATCCTGTAACTGGTCTAGCTTTCTCTGCTTCTCAAAAGTGAGCTATCCATGTCATACACTTACTGCAATGGACAACGTCTACCGTTAAGCTCTGTCTGACTTGATGAGCCAAGTAAATCCACACCCATTTGTCTCTGTTGGGTATTTTGTCACAGTGATAAGAACAATAACTCAAAACAAACAAATAGCTGCAGACGCTGCACTTCCTCGTGTCCTTATGTCTGAATATATTTTCAACAGATACGAATCAGAAGCCACAACGTGCTTGCTTGTTATGAAGTGATTAAACATAAAAGGCAAAATATGGGGCATAATTTATGCAAACAGACATTAACTGAAAACAAATCCAAGATATAGACAGAAGAGAGGCAGCGCCATCCTTAGAAGGACATGCAGGCAGGAGTCCTTGTGACCTTAAAACAGCGAGGGCTTCTTGGATGTCATACCAACCATACAGGAAGGGAAACCTGACAGGTTGTGTAGTTCGTCATCTTCAAGGGAACAAGGCACTGTGGGGGAAATGCACAGAATGGGCAATGTTTAAAGATCATGTAAGGGTCCAGTGTCCCAAATAGATGACCTCCTACAGCTTACAGAAAAGCACACATCAAAATAAAAGTGGACACATTATTTGAAAAAATCATGTTTGCAAAAAACCCCACAGACATTAGGGTAGATACATAGAAACATGTTCCCCACTGGTAGTTAGTAGAGAAATGCAAATCCCAATCCAACATATCCAACCAATTCAGCTAAGCAAACTATGGGTAACATAAGCTATAGGAGAAGAGATGGTGAAATTGGAACCACACAGGTAGGGAGGTAAAATGGTACAGCCACTCTGGAAAATAACCAGGCACTCTCTAAAAACACTAATATAGACATAAAATACAACTGACTCCTAGATTCCTCTCTGTTGCTTTGGTAAAAAACACTCTGGCCAAAAACAGCTTTGGGGAGGGAAGAATTATTTCATACTGCAGGTTACAGCCTACTGCTGAGGGATATCAAGGCAGGAACTTGAAGGTAAGGCTGCTTGCTATTCCATAATGTGTTATTATCTCTGGCCAAAGGACTCACTCAAAGCCAAGAAAATACAGCAGGAACAATAGAGGATGCTTCCTTCCAACTGGCTCACAAGCTGGTTTAGGCTCAGCTAGGTTTCTTACATAATTCAGGAGTACCTGCCTAAGGGTGGTACTGCTCACAATGGGCTTGGCTACCAACATCAGTTAGCAGATGCCCATGGGTCAATCTGATCTGGGCACTCTTCCTCTGGTGATTCTAGGCTGTGTCAAAGCTGACAGTTAAAGCTACCTAGAGCAATGGGTCAGCAATTTCATGTCTAAGTCTATAGCCAAGAAAAATGAAAACAGTTACCCATACAAAAAAAATCAGTTGACAATACCCATAGCAGTCCTGCTTCTAACAGCTCGGAAGTGGAAACTGTCCAGATGCCACCATTATTGGATGGATAAACACACCATGGTACAGTCGCCAAGTAGAATAAACTTTGAAAAAGTATACTTAGTGAATGAAGCCAGATGTAGAAGTTCACATATTGTGTGGTTTTAGTTAATGTGAAATGTGCGGAACAGCAGGTAGCCACAGATCAATGGTGCCCAGACAATGGAGAATGACTGCCCACCAGCACAGCACTCCTCTCGGTTGATGCAAACAATACTGCCATGCTGGCAATTCACACAACTCTGTGAGTATAGTAAAACCATTATGTGGATCATATTAGAAGAGCAAAGTCTCAGTTTTAAAAAAAATCAAAAAATAAATCAGACCAAAAGATTAAATCTAAGCAGTATACAGGACACAGAGTCTAATAAGGAGGGAAGGGGACCAGGAGATACCACAAATAGGCTACTTCGTGTAGCAAACTCTACACAGAAGAGCTAGCCCAGTCCAATAGTGAGGCAAGGACATCTCACATGGGTGAGAGCATAGCTACTGTGATTTTCTCATGGTGTAGAGTTTTAGTGAGGACAGTGCAAAAGCAGATGAGCAACTTGCCTGCCTTCTGTGCCTCTGTGGTATAGACATGAATGACGTGTAGAAGAGCTTCAGCTTTGTGGGGGATATTAGGTAGAAGTTCTGATGACAGGAAAAGGTATGACAAGTCTCTCCTCAGGAACCTAAGATACATGTGTTTACAGGTAGCTGCCCATTATTATCACATGACTGTGTTTACTCTGGATGGGGGAATGCATCCAAATATCCCAAAGGTACACATATGAATTTTCTAATATCTTCCTTGTGTTTAAGAATTAAATGCATTTTACATACACCAGAAATTTCTAGTAGAGCTGTGTACATATATGTCACAAAGGTACACATATGAATTTTCTAATGTTTTTCTTTTATTTAAAAATTAAATGCATTTTGCACATACCAATATTTTCTAGTAGAGCCTGTGTTCTGTTCTCAGTGGACTCTCTCTTTACAGGATATTTAATTTATCCTGACAACTCTTGTCAGGAAGTACTCTGTGGCCATGTTGTTATTGAGCATCTGTTCTCTTCATTGGTTGCCCTTCTCTAGAACATAGGCAGGTGGATTTGACAGAGCTCTTTGCCCAGCATCTCTTCACATGCTTTAGGTTTGACTTGTTAGTAGAGGCCATGCCTCAGAGAACTCATTCAGTAGGGAAAGAGTGTGAAAACAGAAGTCAGTTCTGTCAGCTTTTCCCCAGAATTCTTACAGGTAACTTTGAATGTGGGATGTCCTTCAGTCAGACAAGAGCCAGGAGCTCCTGGGGAGGTGATACATGCCTGTGGTTACCCTTTTTGCTACCTTCATGGGGGTAAATGACCAAAGTGTATGACCAGCAGAACCACTCACTCATCAGACACCACTGAGTATTCCCCCATGAAAGCCATGATATTGCAGATGCTGTGGGCTGGTTATTATGTGGGTTCTATATTAACTATGATGGGAGAGTTTGCATCCATGAACACACTGGGATTCTCACTGGAGATAGTGCTCACAAGGTCAACTGACTTGCTTCACATAAATGCAACTTCCCAATCTTGAATACTCCCAGGAAGTCAATGGACCACTGTGTACAACACATGATGAATTTAGTCTGTGATGGATAAATGTAAGATCCCCAGATTTTAATTTAAAATATCTGAATAGCATACATGATAGCAGAACCCCTTTGTTGCTAGAAAGTGTTATTGAGTACATCCTAGCAAACTTTTCTGTAAAAGGACATGAAGCTGATATTTTAGTCTGTCACACTTACTTATCTCTGCTATCCACAGCTTATATAATTTATAAATGAACAAGCATGGCCAGGTAACAATAAAAAATTACTTAAAAATAACAAGCAGTGGGCCCCCGGTATGGTGTGCTTGCCATACTCTGATAGGGGGATTTATGATACAGCTGCTCATTTTTTGTTCCATTATAAATATACTGTAATGTGTTGTACAATAGGGCTAACAGTGTTTCCTGTCTTTAAAATTTCCCACTCAGTGAGAGTAAATTCATGTGCCCTTGAATAAATAGCTTCGGCATTTGGTATTAATGTTGTTACTAAGAAAAACGACAAAAGGAACTTTTAGCTTAAGGTCAAGTGTATGTAATGGTTGAATGAGCAGTAATCTTGTTCTTATAATGGTCGCATTTCCTTAATTTCTTCCTCAACATCTCATAAAATACTCTCCAACTCTCTGTAACAAGGACCCACTTACCCATCAGATAACTTCCTGCAATATTGACTGTCTATCAGTTTCTTATGTGAGATTATGGTACACTGGCTGGGGATGCTACTTAAGCCAGAGTTCTCAGCACAGAAAACAGAGTTATAGGGAAGCATATGCCCCTCCTGGCAGGATATAGAAATAAATCAAACCTTCCCTTAGCTGTTCAGACGCCTGTATGTGTCTGGCTCGGCTGTTACCAAGGACCCAGAGTAGCCTATCAAAGGAGAGTCATAGAAACGAAGTTTCAGAAAGAGATACAAACAGCACGTGTGGGAATAGATATACCAGCCTGAAAAGCAGTAAGAAAGGAAAGGGATGTCTAGGAGTGGGGCAAGATCAGGGTGTGATGGGAGGAGCAGCCAGTTGTTTACAGCATCACTTTCACTTCTGAGAGGCCAGCTGAGGATGTTTGGATATCGGCATGGTTATAAGAGGCCACTTCAGCTGGGTAGTGCCCAGACATGAGGCTCAGCAAGTGCACGGTGAGAACTGCTGGAGACGAGGGCTATTTGTATGGGGAACTGTTTAAGTCTCGCTGTGGTTATACAAGCTATATCCCTTGGCAAGCATTTCTTCCAAACAAGAATGAAATCCTGTTTTGAAAGTTCTTTGATCTTTCTTGTGTTGGAGCTCTGTTTTAATCCTACTCAGTCTCTTTGCTTAAATAACAAAAGAAGATCAAGTTATGTATGAGAAATATTGGTAGAAAACTCAGATATGGAAGGTGATGCTGCTCTTCGTCTATCCTAGTGCAACCACAAGTGGTCTTCCCCCCTGATTAGAGGACAGATGCTAGGGAAGAGACAGACAGAGAGATGTGGATGTGAATATGTGGCTCTGTAGATAGGTAGATGACAGATTGAGTATAGGGGTGGATGATGGATGATGAATGAAGGATGGATGGATGGATGGATGACAGATGATTGATAAATAGATAATAGATAAATGATAAGTAGATAGACTATAGATAGCAGATGATGGATAGGTAGGTGATAAATAGCTACAGACCAATGTGTCTGTCTGTCTGTCTCTGACAGACAGATGACAGATATAGATGACACTGAGTAAGGAAGGAAACTGGAGGAAAAGTATGCACACCTAAAGTGAAGTCTCCATTAATGAGCTGGGAAGATTCTAGAGGACAGGTGAAAACTCCATAGCACTCAGTTATTCTGCCTTGGCACCCCAAGTCCCCTCTCTAGAAAGAGATTCCTTTTCACACTGTATCCATCCTTAGGGATGGAGGGAGGGGCTCACGAGCCTATTAACTGAGTTGTCTCACTGGCAGTCAGAGCAGAGACTGCATCATTAGTATGACATTTCTAATCAATTACATATAAATAGACAGAATATCTGCAAACTTGCTTTTAAAATTATGTTTGCCCTGAAGACTTAGAATATTGATAATACCAACTTTGTATCCATTTACCCAAAAACTCAAACTAGGGCACCCTTCAAGAAAGCCTAGGTAGGATGATGCTGAGGGGAGAGAAAGATGAGACTTGCCATCCAAGCAAGGCTGGAAAAAGAGATTGGGATGAGGGCAGGGTAGACCCAGCCCCTGGATGGCTAATGCATCTAACCTTAAAGGGCAGTAAAGAGGAATCCAGGGCTTACATCAGATGATGGGCTGGTTAATGACAGTGGGGAGAGCCTGTCAACAGAGCAAGAAATGCTCATCCCCATCTCTCAACAACCCTCTGTCACCTCAAGTTAATGTGCCTTCTCAACTGTGCATACATGTTTTCATCCCTGTCTTCATCTCTTAAAGGATTAGGGAAAGCAAGCTCAGCAGTGGGGAGGCACTGGCGTTCAAGTCAGTGCCTGGCATGCCAGGAGAACCCGGCTGTAACTGCTAGAGAGTTTGGAGTTTGCCCTGCAGGGGTTTAGCACCTCTGTAGGTTCAACTCTTTAGCCTGTGTGTGGTTAGTGACCACAGTCATTTCTGGATACACCACATCAGCCCTGAAACTGTAAGACCTGGAGGTCACTTGTGATTCTGTGACCTGAGTTACCTGTGCTTTCCATGGTGACTTCAAGTACACACTGAGTTCATAACTGAAGCCTCCAATGTAAAAGAAAATAGCATTGAGCTATGTTGTGAAAGGGCGTGGGTAAGCTCCATATATCCACATCATCAGACCCAATACCCAACCCCCATTAAAATCAAGGCTTTAATACTTATCCTACAAACTTCTCATCAGCTAATCAGTGTGAGCCTTCTAAAATGCAAGTATAATCCATCATAGGCCTCCTAAGTAATACAGGAGAAAGGCAAAGGAGCCAACATGGTCTTTACCAAGTGTGAGGATTCAGACATTATGCTGGCCTGCCCCTGTCACCTGGCAGAATGCACTCAGGCAGTACTCTGGTCAGACCAGGTGCAAAGGACCCCTTTTAAAAAAAAGACTGCCGCCCACTTATACTCTCTGGCTTCACTCTCTTTCTGGCTTCTTTCTCTTTCCCACTCTCTTTCCTGCTGTTCCTCTGGGGCAGACAGGACTTTTCCTGTCTCTCTCTTCTCTTATGTCCTTTCTCTGTGCCTCTTTACCTCTTTTCTCTTCCCTCCCACCCCCTTCCCTTTCTAATAAAACTTCTCACTAAGCTCTGTCTACCTGGCATGTTTGTCCCTCTGCCTAGGTTATCCTCACCTGCCATGGAATCCAACAAGGAACCCCTCAAGATTTATCATAATACCAGGCACCCTTTATACTCTGAGTATGAGGCTTGTCTTTCAGGAGGAGTCTGCAGGGGTGGGCTGCTGTGGTTTCTGAGGCTCACTGAAGAGTTCTCTCTGCTATCTCCCAGGAGACTTGTGTTCAACTCTTCATGGGCCTGACTCCATGCTCTACAGAGAAGAACTATGTCCCCTTTCTCAGAGAGCTATGGCTCAGGAGATCCACTTACCCCTTGGACCAAGGAAGGTAGTGAGGACATATCTGGTCTTCTCATAGCCTAGGAACTAAAGGATGAGTGGTAGGTGAGCCTAAGGGGCAGTAGATGGATGAAGCAGAGACAGTTTTTGAGAGCTATGTTAAATAGCCTCAAAGAATGGGAGGACATTTGTAAAGTGGAAGACTTGGGGAACCAGGTATAAGGTAAAGGCATGGGAATACAGGTTTGGGGGCCAGAAGTGGGAGTGCAAGCATGGAAGGATGGAGGAAGTTAGCAGGAAAATTGAGAGTGGTTACAAATGAGGAAGTAAACAGGACAAGCAGGGTGATTGGTGCTTCTCTCTCTCTCTCTCTCTCTCTCTCTCTCTCTCTCTCTCTCTCTCTCTCTCTTCATTTGTACATCCCTATAGTCTACACAGAACACACACTTGGTAGTTGCATAAAATAAAATGTTGTGGTGGGGAACAGGTGCAGAGAAGCCAAGCCTCCATAGAACTCTGCCATCTTGCTTAAAATTTGGTCATCCTGGCACCCATGCATTATTGACCAAGACTGTGAGAGTTTGGGGTTTGATTTGCTTATTTTCCATATTCTTGGCATGTTTGAGGCATCAGTATTCACTTTCAATTCCTTACACGTCCAAGTAGAGAAAGATGGATTTACGACTATGGTAGAATTTCTGTAAGAGCTTCTTCACTTATGAATGCTGAATTTTCTGATGAGATTTCTCATTTCTAGCTTTATACCTCCCTCTTAACATTAATTGAAAGTGACTAAACAGAACTTCAAAATGAAAATTAATGAGCTTGTAAAATATGGTGTATTTGTCAAAATGCCAGATGGAGTCGTTCACCGCATGTTTGGCATTTTTTCCCCATCGATTAAGCTAACACAGTACCTCTAAATGCAATGCTACAGGTCTTTTCTTTACCTTTTGCACAGAGAACAAACTGCTTTCTGTCTTGCTAGACATGAAAGTGAAATGGCACAACAGAGCCGTGGGTCTGGATGTTTTCTCTTCCTTGAGGTATTAGGCTCTGACAAGTACCCACACATGGTGTGTGCTGCTTGGAAACTCAAAATTTTAAGGACTTTATTCTCGCTACATCCCCACATTGGCTTTCTGCTTCTGCTTCCATTAACAAGCATGCCATGCACCAGCATCCATGCAAGACAAGCAGTTGCTCATACTCTTCAATCCAGCTGTAACTCAAGATGTGCTAAGACTCAGAAAAACTGTTACAGCCAAGGTGTCAATTAAAATCAGAAGAGGCTGGAGGTAGCAGGCAGGCCCCTGAGAGTCCAGAGGCCTCCCTTATGGAGGAATCAATAGTACAATTCACTCTACAGAAATATAGACAAGACACAGAGTGCTGACCCCATGGGGGCTCACCCAGCTTGTGGCCAGAGCTTTTATTTGGCTGCCCTTTGTACCTGCTGAATCTAGATACCTAAGACCGAGCCTAGATGCCTGCTTCTTAGGCCTCAGAGCAGAACTGACACTACATCATCCATGTCACTGAAACAAGCCTGGGTGTCCAAGGCTCCATAAGCACAAGATGCTAGATGCCAGAAGTCACAGGTGGGAATCCTTATTTTGATGTGTGGAGCGTGAACACCAGGCCTGATATATTTACCCTTTACTGAATTCTACGTGTGCTAACAATGTTTTATTTCTATGGCAGACTCTCTGAGAAAACCACTTTGAAGGGCATGGATTTATTTTTTGCATTGTGTTTTAGAGATTTTGGTATGTGCCACTTGGGTCTTTTGCTTCCCTGCCCATTCACAGCCATTTGGGATATCATGGTTGGTATAGGAAGAGTGGTATGTTGTTACAATAAATCTTTCCACCAAAAGCCGCCGAGCCGCACTACCACATGTGCGCTTTGTGCCAGACACCCACCCGAGTTAGGCCCAAATGAATACACAGAAACTTGTATTAGGTTCAAAGCTGCTTGGCCAATGACTAGGATTCTCATTTGCTAGCTCAGTCTTAATTATCATAAATCTATATATTTTATAAGAGTTATCTTATCGGACGCCTTATTGGCGTCCCTCCTTGCCAGTGGATCACATTGTGGTGCTGGAGGAGTAAGGGGAAAAGAGAGACCCTTCCTGTTTCTCCTTCACTTAAATATGAGTCTCCTTGCTATGTCACTTCCTGCCTGGATCACCACTTCTCTACTACATTTCCCAGAATCCTCTTTGACTCCTAGTCCTGCCTAACTTGCCGTTTCATTGGCCAAACAGTATTTTATTTAACAGTCAATAAGATAAACATACACAGTATATTCCCCATCAGTATGTCTCATATCTACAGACAAGAGGAAAGGAGGAAGGAGAAACAAGAGATGAAGGAGGGAATAGACCTTTTTAAGGCATGCTCTCAGTGACTCCCTTTTCCCAACCAGTCACCACTTATGAGTAGAGTCTATTCTGCTATGAGATTCCTCAATTGATCATCCATAAATGAAGCTGGGATCTTCACAATCTAATTGGCTCTCAGTAGCCCCACCCACTGAGGCAACTATCCTTTTGGAGGGCACACTGAAGTGTAAGAGCATGGCAGGGCAAGTGGTGCTTTTACTTTGTGAAAATGGGCATGTGACTTGTGAATGGTTTATTTACAGAGGGATGCACTGGAAGATTTTTGCTATGTCAGTGAGCAAGAGAGCAAAGAGCTAAGGTTGTGCTGTCCTGTGGGTAGACTCCTCACCTTGAGTGTGCACACTGTTATATCCTATTCTCCAGCCAGCCAAGTCAAGGTGGATGTTCCAGTTCATGAGAGGCTGGATGTTGTTATTCTCCCTTGTGTCGCAGGCACCGTCTTCCTAATAGTGGAGCATGCTAAGACAGAGGAAGTAAGTGTACAAATGTTCCCAAGTTTTCAGAGCTTGCTCTAGTAGTAAAATAGACTTTCTTGTTACACTATCAGTGCTTCTTGTAGATTTCCCATGACCAAGCATGGGAAGTGCCAGCAATTGTATCAGAGATGCTTTTCCCTAGTGGTGTTGACCCTGGAAAGAAACACACAGGACCACCAAGACTGTGCGCCATGATTGCAAATATGTTTATTCCATCTGAGGCAATTGCATGAGTCTTCCAGGATCACCATAGCAGAATGCCACATCTCTGTGTGTCCTTTCCTACGTAGGAGGCCAGAAGTGGAAGATCACAGGACAGCAGTTTAGCTTCCACAGAGATCTTCATCCCAGTCTTGCCTAAGTGGGAGCTCCCCATGTACAATCATGGCCATGTCCCTGTGTGTTCACAGCTCCTCATGGACACAGTCATTCAGGGCTGCAATAAAGACTTCTTGTTAGCTTCATGATGCCTACAGATCCGTTTTTTTCAAAAACTGTTTTATTCTGAGGAGCAGATATTGGAGGGTCAAGACGTGACTCCTGAGAGATCACATGCAATCAACAGAAATAATCTGTTTGTGGGATCTTCACTCTGAGAACCAGGGCACAATATCTTCACTCCTGTTACTAAAAGGAAAGAGAGGCGGCATGATGAGGAGGTCAGCTGTGTGGAATAAGAATCCCATTTATGTCTGGGAGGCCAGCACAGGACTGAATCAGACTCCTGATTAGGAGGCCTCCACACTTTATGGGGCCCCTGGTAGTGGATTAGTATTTTTTCCTGGTGTAAGAAGGGACTTTGAGAGCCTATCCCATGTGAAGGGATGCACTCTTGGCCTGGACACATGGGAGAGGGCCTAGGCCTGGTCCAGGATGATGTGGGGGACTTTGGGGAGCTCCGTCCAGGGCCCTACCCTGCCTGCAAAGTGGAGGGTGGATGGGGTGGGGAAGACAGGTGGGGGGTTGGGGTGAGGGTTGGGGGGAGAGGGGAGGGAGAAGGGATTGACATGTGAAGCAAACTTGTTCCTAATTTGAACTAAAATAATTAATTACAAAAAATAAAAAATACATAGTTTAAAGACATGAGAATGGAAAATTAAAACAAAGATAGAAAAGCAAATAAATTTTACATATATATATACATATATATATATATATATTCATCTATAGGTGAATGTAACACACACACACAAGTAATATCTAGCTTGAGTTCTAAAAAGAGACAGGATTGACTGTATAAACTTCATTAAACAAGTACAGTGTAATGTTCACTCATTCTTTGAATTTTGTAAGTTTTATTAATGTTTTTATTTTCAAGTAATATACAAATCTTTCTTTTGCTCAAAGGTATTATTTTAATAAACACAATTATGAAATCTAAAAAAAGAATCCCCTTGATTCTGAGAGTGCAGCCCCTCCAGTGGCTTTATGTGACAGATGCTGTTATAGTGCAAATGGGCAGCATTTTGTATTCATGTCCTTCCTAATGAGAAAATATGTGGAATTCTACATTAGACTCAGGTTCTTACAGAGAATCTTTGCTCATAGAGCTCCACTGTGCAGCTTCTCCTGTGTGTTCCCTACTGGAGAACACACGGGTCTTGAGCACAGCAGGCTTCCAGGGCTTAGTCTTTAGATGCCCACCCCCCACTAACCTTTTGTGCTGTTAACATCCTGCTGCTGACTACACATCTCCCAGAGTTCCAGCAAGTGTCCTTTGGAAAGCCCCCTTTAGTCTGGCATGGATTCGGTTGAAAGTCCACCTTGCAGGATCCCAAAACTGGCTGGTACTGAGAGAGTTACTAATACTCAGAGTGCCTCAATATCCTTATCTGCAGAGTGTGGCTATCTCCTACTTTGTCCCTTGTGTGTCATGAAGCTGCAACAGTGTGATTCATGAGATACTGGAGACACATGTTTAGTGTTTGGTTCTCAGTGGCTCTTTTGATTATAGTGGCTCAGACTCACATGATGTCTGTCATAGAAGAGCTTGCCCTTCTAATATTCACTTTAATCTGCTCTGGAATTTGATAAAGGATTTGATTGGTATTTACAAAGAAGCAGTAGAAACCAGGCTCTATGATCTGGTCCTGTGCAAAGTTTATTTTTGGGGATCAGTCTGTCCAACCACATGGTCCAGTGGTGTGACCGAGTTTTAATGTCCTCTCATGGCAGGGAAGCTCAGTTGATTCCAGGTGCTCCTTAATGTTTTCTAAATCTTCAGGTACCCATAGCCAGCCACATCGTTGAGATTAATATTTATTCTATTTCCAAAAAGAAACAGCCACAGAGCTGTTATCATAGCACTTTTCTGTGTTGTTCTGTATTGTCACATTATTATTGCTGATCTCTTACGGTGGCGAGATTATAATCAGAATTTCGTGTGTGTGTGTGTGTGTGTGTGTGTGTGTGTGTGTGTGTGTGTGTGTGTGTGTGTGTACATGGGGAAAACAGTGTCTGTGGGATTTGGGACTTTGTGGTTTCATTCAACCCCTAGGGTCTAAGACGGTAACCTTGGTGGAGCATGGGTATGACTTGTGTTATATGAAGGTTGCAGATGTGTCTTTGGCTGGGAGGTGTTGGGTCAAGCCCTCCCAGAGTAGAAGGTGAGGTCTTCTGTGTCCCTCTTCAAATACATTTATGGATTTCTTCCATCCACTGTAGAGAGTTTATTATTCCCTCATTTGCCCTGCTGCTGCAGTCTAAAGAGATGAGATCAAAATATAAACCATTTCACATCAGTTGAAGATTAAAGTATCTCTCCCTCCTTGATAATAGCTTTTGATGTTTCTTTGGGTGATATTTTTTTCTGTTTTAAATATTTTAAAATGATAAGCCATCTCAATAAATAGATCATGCATTACAAAACTAGTTTTAAAATGGATGTTTCTTGTTAGCAATAAATTGTAGCTGAAACACAGCATATTGCATAATACACTGCTTCCATTGCATTTGCAGCTTTTCACGCACCTTCTTTGGTCTGTATGTAGTGCTGTGAGAGGCAGGAAACATGGACAATGGCTTCTACATACATAGAGCCATGGACAGTCTGGTGATTAGGAGCTAAGACTTTGGAATCAGACTGGTGTTATTTCACATGCAAGTTATTTAATTTTCCTAAAGTTTAAAAAATAATGCCCCTTATAACACTTCTCTTAATCCTCCCTCAGAAGTTTTGTTAATTAAATGAGCACATGCCTCATCATCAACATGAATGGTGTCAATGGTGGTCCTACAGAAAGGAAGTACAAGTTGGAAAGAAGCAATGACTCCGGGAAGAAACTCATAGAATTGCTTCAAGCATCAAGGGTACAGCCATGGAAACCAGCTGTGCACTCCACAGAGCTGTCATGGCTGGAATTCTATAAATGGCCCCAGTTAGAGAATGGCTCATTGATGCAATGGCCTGTGGACCCAGCTCTCTGAATGTGGCTGGAGCACCTGGCTGTGTCCAGCTTGTGGCACTTGCCAGTATCCACTACACTCTGTTGTGCCTGGAGGATCCTGTGGTGTCTCCTTATGGATGTTCTAGCTATGCCTTTTAATTATCTCCTAAAGCATTATCAAGGTCACCTTGATTGAAGATAATTTAAATATCAAACATCACCAAAGTTCACACACACTCTATAGATTTCACAGTGGGATATCTTGCTAGAGAGTGCTTACTGTATGTACTTTAACATCCATCACTGTTTATAGAAGGAAATGGAGATGCTGCCCCTGAGACAGGTCTTTGAATCAAGAGCCTTTCACATGCTCATTTTTCCCGACTCTGAAGGTGTATAAAAAAGATCACTTTGGTTGTGAGGGGGGCATGTTTTAATAAGACATTGTGCAGCTAGAAAGTAGCTCTCCCTTCTTTCTTGGAAGGAGGAATGGTATTCTGAACAACATAGCTTTGAAATCTAGGGCAAGAGACTTTCCCAACAAAACCCTTAAAGAACCAAAGAGGCAGCATCCAGAACCGTGAGAGTTGGGGGGCATAGAGTTCAGAGGCTGAGCAGTGAGGTCTCATAGACACTGGTTCTGTCTCTACTCTGCTCCAGCCTAGAGTTGACCCCAGATGACCCCTTTCTCCTCATCTTTTCTTTGACACACCTTGAAGCTCCCACAGGAATAGAATCCTAGAGGACTGAGCCAGCTGCAGGTGATGTTAAGAACTCTTGAGAGTTCCTCAGTGGCATCCCAACAAATGTGACAGACAGTAGAAGCCAGCAGACGGCCCTGGTCCTGGTCCTTGTGATGAGGAAGCAAGCAGCTTATGTTTAGGGGTGACTTTCTGTCCCATCCTCCCCCATTCTGCATTCCTTATTCAGCAAACTTGCTGAGCAATGGCTTAGCATAGGGAGAGGGAGTGCAGTTAACAGCTGGAACATGCAAGGCAGGGAATACAGATCTTAGAATCCAATGAAATAAGCAAAAATACCCTTCCATCACTGTCATTCTGTCTCTGGACTCCAGTCCAGTGACATTAACGAGAATGAACCGTGTTAAAATAAACACAAGGTACCCTCAGAGGAAGTTGATGTAGCGCCTTGCTAAGGACCTCAGGGTAAGTCACCATCAGGTCAGGCTTGATCCTGGTGTGGACACCAGAGTTCCTTAGAGGTGTAATGCTCATCAGAGGGTAGCTCTTCTGGAGCCAGATGTCATAGCCAAGCTAGTCTACATGAAGTCCATTGGACACACATGCCATCACTCATCCACACCTCCAGACTCAGTGTTTCCTGGAGGGTGTTCCTTAGCTTCTTATTATTAGACCGATTTCTGTGAGCGTGGTGAGCCCTGTACCACATGGTTACCATCACTACTCCTGTTATTGGTAGTAATGAGGCCACCGCAGTAGTGACAGTAAGTATCCCTGCCTCCAGGTGCCCTGCCACTTACATCTCCATGGAAAACAGTCTTTATGAGCTCTCGCACATTTTCCAAAATAGCTAAAAGAAAAATTCTACCCGTTGACTGAATGCAGCTCTCACACTACAAGACACCAGCCTTTCTGACGACTCTCAAAGCAATTCCAGAGGTGACAGGATGTCCCCACATGCCCAGCGCCTGTCCTTTGGGGGCCTTAGTCATGCACTCACCCATCTACTCTCGAATGTTGAAACGTGTCTCAGTACTGGTACTGCAGAAGTCATCAAGTAATCACAGCAGATGAGCACAGGCCTCTAGAAGATGCTTGGCCAAGTGCCAAGTGCCGGAGTGGTTTGCCAGGGTCCAGGTTATGTGTTGGAAGAATAAAAGCACCTGGACCCTCTCTCTGTTGGGTCACTTTGCTTTTTGTCCACCTGAGTGGAACTGAATTCATATCTCAGTGGCTATGTGGAACCCTAGGGGGGTCTCTGCTCCTGGCTCGCTTTAAAAGGTGTTTTAATTCTTTTGCATCATCTGTTCACTGTACAGAGAATAGGACTCATTATGCCTTCTTTTTTATGCAATCATGTGATGTACTTCCACAAACTCACCCCAATGCCCCTCTTCCAAGTGCTTTCTGGTGGAATATTTTGTGATCTTTTACTCTCTTGCACCTTGTGATGACTCTATAGTTGTAGAATGCAACCCTGCCCATCTCCTTGGTGGCCCAGGCCCCTCCTCACTCTGCTCTCAGTCCCCTAGACCCTAGCAGAACCATTCTCTATGCTGTCTCTGCAGGACTGTGTAAGGTGGCAAGAAGGCGTCACTGTGAAGCAGGGAACACCATGGACAAAGCACTGTTGGGGTGGAGACTGCTGCAGGCTCCCACCCCTGATCCTCATCAAGCAAATTCATAGCAGCATTGTTCCCTGTACCTGGCACCAAACTTCCAGTGTTCAGACCCCAATGCACCCCAGACACAAGGTGACTCCCAAGGACAGCATGGCCCTAGTCTCTCAGCTGACGTTTCATGCATCAGCTGCTCCCGCATGGGACTTCAGAGTTCTAAGATGACCCAAATTCATCCAACATTTCTACTGTAGGGCATATTCATAGGGCGTGTGTTTATTATTCCTGTGATTTATTTAAAAAATGAAAAAATGGAAATAATATGCATTGCCTTTTAAAATTACTTTATCTCTATTTTTCCTCTTATCATCTTCAGAATTAATTTGAACACCCAGCCTGGTAGCCAGCTGCCTGTTGTTGCAAGATACATAAACACTTCAACTTCTGCTGGGCCATAATCATTTTTAGGCCAATGGCATCAAGTGAATTATGTTATTATTATTTGGCTGCCTATATTCTCGGATCACTACATAGTCTTAAGTAGAAACAGCAATCCATCCGGAAGCTGCCAACAGCTGCTTGTTCACTGCAGTTTGGTGAGCCAGCATCCCACTCCTTCTCCTGCTGGAGCATCTGAGCTACTGGAGAAGTCTCAGTCAGCAGCAGCATTCCCACCCAAAACTTGTACAAGACATGATACCCTTCAGACCCTGGCTCATAAATGAAATCCTAAAATAATAAAATAACAAATGCATGACTCTTAAGTAGGAATTTCCATCCTGACATGTGGGTCAGAGTCAGGCACCTCATTCCTTGGTCACAGTTATCTCTTCTTTACATGGTGCATGGTGGCCCCTGTGTGTTTCCTCTCATTAAACCACATGAGAAGCAAAAAAAAAAAAGGCTGGGTCCTGAGATGACATTGTCAAATATCCTGGGAGAATGAGTTCTAGATGAAATGAGCAGGCAGGAATTAGAGGAAGCAGTATCTACAATAAGACCTCTCTGAGGAGTATACAGTGGCACCTACATTGACAGGGACAGGAGATGAGAAAGAGCTGCACACAGATGCATGTTTCTCTCCTCTCTTGGCACAGCTTTGGACCAGGACAGTCAGAACGGATTGAGTGTGCATCCTAAGGCACCTGTAAGGTTTGGCTCCAGTCTACCTACCATCACTGCATAACTTTGGGGCAGCTGCACCACGTCTCTGCTTAACTGCAGAGGACAGTCATGATCTTGTGGTGATGACGGATGGGAGTGGGAGGAGCCTGTGGCATCCTATCCATGTAGGAGCTTTTTAGTTTCCCATCTCACTGTTCCCCAAAGCTGTTGACACCTTTGCCTCCCTCATATTCCTACCAAGAAAATTCCTGCCTGGAGGTGCAACCTCTCTCTCTCTCTCTCTCTCTCTCTCTCTCTCTCTCTCTCTCTCTCTCTCTCTCTCCCTCCCTCCCCCCTTTCCCTTCCCCCAGAACACTGATGTCACTTTCTTGGAAAGTACTTCACAGGGGGCCCTGCTGAGCACTGAAGTATCCACATTGATTTTCCACAGATTTATGTTTTAATTAGGGAAGCTAAGACTTTAGCTTTGAGCACCAGCATGCATGTCTTCCAGATATTTATTTTAGCTTAAGATGCATGGCCTCACAAATTCCTGAGCTTTTCTTAGTTTAGTGCAATTTCAAAGTATGTAACTGGTTTATCTTGCTGTGCCTCCTTTCTCTTGATTTTCAAATATATGTTTGCTGTTATGGCTTTCCTAAGGGGCAGTCGGCAGGACACAAACACACTGTGCTTCAGACCCACAGGGCACAGGTACAATGCTGCCAGATCTCCCAAGCTTTAAAGGAAGCCAGTAAAGGAGTTTCTGTTTGAATGTAAAATTTTCTCATTTTAAATGTTGGCAAGTAATTAAAATATAAAAGTGGGCCAAACGAGATCCATCTGCAGGTAGAAGTGGCTGCCAGCCAGCCCGCTTCCATCCTTGCTGCAGAAGGGAAGATGGTGCTTCAAGGGAAGACCCACAAGCAGCCCTGAAATGCTTCCTCCTAGAGCCATGCTATAGGCTAGGAGGACCAGGCAGCTTGGTTGTTCTGCATCAAGGAGCATTTCTCTCTGCCCTTCAGTGTGCCCCAGGACAGAGGGCTGTCCCACAGAGCTCTCAGCTGGCTTCCATCTGCATTGTCAGCTGAAGAATGCCAGCACTGTCAGAGGTGTCCTGCTGAGTCCCATACAGGTAAAAAGCCAACTGGCTGTGGCACCAGCTTCCCCTTCACTATGGGCTGCAGCTCTGCAGGCTGCAGCCCCCAGTGCCTTTTGGCTATCTGTACTTCCTGGGTGGGAGGAAGCTTATTCATAAGTGGGGACAAGTTGGGAGGGAATGAAAGCAAAGTTTCTGCTAAGGTAAGTCTGAGCTGACCTCTCTTCTGGAGCTACATCCAGGGCCGGGCTTTGGACTACGAGTACAGCAAGCCTAGATGTTCTGTTTCCTGTAGTGTCTAGAGGCCTCCATCACCACCACCCATACATCTTGTTCCTCCTGCCATTGCTTCCATTTCCTAACTCCTCACTGTCATGTTCCTGCCTGAGCCCTAAGAAAACCTGTTCACTCCTTCTTGAGGCTCAGACCCTTGTCTTGGCTCAGGCGTAGTTAGGGTACAGAGTGGAGCACTGCACAGCCCCTCACTAACCATACTTCCTCCTGCTGCTGTCTAGTCTGCCTGTTCACTAGAACTGTGCTCACAAGACCACGGAAGAGATTGTTCTCATATCTGAGTGGGAACAAGTCTAGCCACTATGAAAAATCACTACAGTGATTATGAGACAGGGAATGCGCCATGGGAACCCAGGTATTGGGAAATAGCAGGGCACATGGGAAATTCTTAGTTAGTTGAGATAAACATTGATTCCCTTTGTTGCTGAAGGGCGCTGGTCACCTAGTGGGAGCCATAAGGGCCTGTGGAGCTCATTTGCATGCACCTGCTTCCTCCTCAAGACAGCCAAGGCTCCTACAGTTCAGTAGCCATCCTAGGGGAGGCTCAGCCTCATATCTTCGGGATATGAGTGAGTTTAGCTTCTAGAAGTTTGCTCACCCATATAAAATAATTCTCGCTAAACTAAAAGCTGCTGCCTGAATGTCCTCCAGCTATTAACGGCATTGACCTGTCTCCAAACTCAAGTATCCAGGCGTGCCAAGCAGAGCAAAATCAATCTCAGGTCCCAGCAGACAAAGCCATGCAGCCAGCGCTGCTGAATCGCCCCTGGAGCTGAAGGCGGGTGAGGGAGGAACCCATAAAGAGGCACAGGAGGATGGAGCAGTTCCACGTCACTGAGCCGAGAGCCCAGAGGAGCACAGCGGTTCAGATATAAATGCTCGTGTCACTTTTCTCTCTCGATGCCCTGAACAAATGTTTGCCCAGCAGGAAAAATAAGAGGTGGCAGGGCACAAAGTCACTGCTAAGGCTCCTACATTAGAGCTTGGCCAGCTCTGTTCTTGTCACGTGCAGCCTGGCCCACTGTCCAGCACAGCTTCCGAAGCCACAGTGCAGGACCTTATGTTAAGGCCTTCCTTAGCAGTCTGATGTCTACCATTGTGTGGCTGGACCCTCCGACTCTGCTCTCCAAATCCATAGAGACCACAGAGCTTTAGCATTTCATATTTTCTTTTTTATGGCTCCCCTCCCCCAACCCTTTTTTGATATGAATTCGAATATCACTATTTTTTGAATCATCAACATGTATACATTGGTCACTCCACAAAAGAGACATTGGTCACAAGCTAGTATCAGATCCAGGGCCAAGGATTGGGGATACGGTAGACTAAGGCTTATTTCATGGTGCCTAGTGAGGGGTGGGTATAATCCTTCAGGGGTGTGTTGGTTACTGACAAAATTGTACCAAACAGAAGTGGGATCCAGTCTGAGCCAGGAATTTTCGGGAGGAGGCTTCAGGGACCAACCAGCACCGAACGGAGGCAAGAAGAGAAGGTGGGAAGACTGAAGATTTCTGACTATCTAATCAGGGCTGTAGAATGTGGGCCTGGATAGCTCATTGTAACTTAGAATTCCCTGCATGCAACTGCACCAGGTAGGGAAAGAGGAGGAAAGACATGAGCCAGACAGAGTGACACAGATTGAAGGAAGGTGCTTGTCCTTGAGATTCTTGGTCCCTTATATTTCTTCAAACTATTTGCTAAAGTTGAAGAAGAGGAGGAGAACAGTGACAACACTGGAGTGTGTGCTATTGAGACAGGAGATATTCTGGAGTAAAGGGTGTATAAACATACTTGTTACTCCCTCCCTGTATAGGGTTGCTTGACCACACACCTGCTACTGGTAGGCGTATTAACTGCACACTACATTGTAAGCATGTTACTAAGAAAAGAAGTTGGTATTCTAAAACAAATTAATGTCTACCTTGATGAGACAATAGAATACAGAATAGTGGGATGAGAAAGCCAGGTGGTTACTCTGTGTGAGTTGGGGTCCATGGCCTCATGGTTTGGGTTCTCTTGAATCTCAAAGGTCTTTAAGAAGCCTTTGAAAACATCTGTCTCATAAAATTCAATGAGCAACAAAGTCAAAAATTAGCACATACTTAGTGACTTAATAAGCCTAGCCTTGCTTGAGACGCAGCCTAAATCCTGGAAGTAGAGATGTCCAAAGACGGCAGGACAGGGGGACCATTCTCACTCCCTGAAAAGCCATCCTTGCTGTGGCAATCATCATGAAAGGCAATTCACATGAGACAAAAAAAGCATGTGGGCAGGCAGTTTGGGCTGCTGCCCTTGGAACCTGTGCTCTGTCTTACAACAAAGAGGATGAGCATGTGTGTCTCATTTAGCACCACTTTTGAAAAGGTCCATGCTGCACTCATGTACACCCCTTACCATGATTCAGAAAATCATACAGTTGTACAAGTACTTGGGTTGTATTTCAATTGGAATGTCACATTTTGATCAGAAATAACAAGCTGCTTCCTTAGCCTGTGTCCAGATGTGAGTCACATACAAACTGTCAAGGGAGGAAAGAAGACACGGCAGTGACAGAGGCACATCGGGTAAAGAGTGCGGAGTGTCTACAGTGTGTATCTGTCGCATCCCCAGAGCACAGTCTGGCCCTTGAAGACTGGTAGGGCCCTCGGTGGTATGTGGGAGGTTATTGTCCTTTGAATTTGACTCCCCTTTTCATTTTAATATATGGAGTTCATGCCAGCATCAGCCTCTGTGGGTCTTATGAGCATTGATTTTATTCATTTTTTATTATAATTTTATAGGCTCTGGGTTGTTGAGTACTGTAGACCACCTGAGAATCTTGCAAAGCCCCCAGGCTCCCCACTCATCCTGTGGAAATCCTTGTGGAAACAAACATGGAGAGACACCCCAGTTGACATTTATTGGGGGGAGGATTTTCAGTTCAGGACTCATTTATTAAGAGTGAGTCTATCTGGGGAGGCTATTGATTGAAAATAGTTAAACGTCTACCTCTTGGGGCACCTAATGTAGTTATGAGCTTCCTCAGCTTTCTGATGCCTTGTGGCATGCCATGGAGCTGTCTCAGTCATCTCAAGGTACTGTAACCAAGTGCCTTGAGCTTGATTGTATCTCAGACTAGAAAAAGTGTTCTTCCCAAGTGTGGTCCATCCTGTTCTAGAAGTCTCTGGGGTAATTAATGCAGGCCTAAGCAGCTCATTCTCCCTCGTATGTCTTCACACACTTTGATAATTAGAAATTCTTCCTGACACAAGCTCCAGTCTTTCCTTTAATGGTACCTCCCAGTGCCCTCAGTCTTGTCCCTCAAAGTGACAGACTAATAAACCCACTTCCGAGACAATGGAGGATGCAGGCAACTGATCACAGGCCCTGGTCATGCTGGGAAGATCCTTAAAGACTGATACTGAAATACCAAGTCAAGTGTCCTTGTCTTCTGAAGGAGTGGGGCTTTTCCATCTCTCCATCTCTGTCCCAGAGGGCCTCCTGCATCTGTCATTCATGATGCATTAGCATGCCTGGGATGGAAAATTAAAAGAAGAACAAGGAGTCTTTTCTCCCTTGCCTGTATTAGCTGTATCTTCAGTGTGAAGGCACAGATTTTTTTTTTTTTTACTCTTTCCTCGGCTTTAAGTAAAACAGGAAGGAAGAGATTTACAAGGGAGAAGAGGATCATCCTTTGCCTTCTTTGCTGCAGGTTAACAAACAAGGGGCTGGGAGGGGCATCTGCTCTAGGACTGTCCCATGAATGGTCCCTTCCCCTCCCCCAGCTTCTCCTTCACCAGTGTGAGGGCATCTGCTGAACTGGCACCTGGCCTCAGCTATTTACCACAACCCTTAGTCGACAGTTTCCATCTTTGATATGGGCATGAATGCATGATGATGACCACAGTGCAGGATTGCCATGAGAACCTTCTTGGAGAGAGAGAGAGAGAGAGAGAGAGAGAGAGAGAGAGAGAGAGAGAGAGAGAGAGTGTGTGCGCACGCGCACGTGAGCTCTCGTGTGCGTGCGTGTGTACATGCTTAGTACTTACTACAAAGTACTTAGTCCTTCGCATAGTCAGCAGGCACTGTGAGGTGGGCAGCAGTAGCAATGACACTCACCAGAGGTCTGGCCAGTTCCTGTTGGGTGCCCTCACTGCTTCCTGTATCTGTCTTGTCTCTATGATGCACATGGGCTCCTTGAAGGCAAATCAGAACACACTTTCCTTCTACTCTCTATTTTCCATCCTGAGTCTCAGAATGGCCTAGCACCTAGGAACTGAAATAGTGATTCTCCTGCACTTTAGGATCACCATAGCCATGAACATACACTCTCTTCCTTATGCAGACTTGATGTTGGCTGGGTCATATATACCAGAGAGCTTGGGGGCTGATACTAGACAAGATACAAAGGAGATACAGAACCACACTGGCCCTGTGAGCTCCCAGCCTGGCCACCTAGGTCTAGCTAGCATCCTTATTAGGTCTTGGTGTCTCTAATTGTAATCTTTTCAGGAGAGTTCTGTTTTCTCTCTTCTGTGACTAATTGGAAAGGGAGGGATTTAAAGATCTTTTGTATGTTCTCAAGTTTAATGGTAATGAGACCAAATGCCAATGTTGGACAAATAAACCATGGAAAGTATATCTATGGATTCAGACTGAAGGATAGGATTGGGTAAGAGCATTTATATCCTGTCACTGCTATGAGGAACAGGGTGTGAATATTCATATGCCTTCCCTCTTCTGAGGGTCTTGCAAGACTGTTTTACCCTCTGGAGAAGGGGGTTCACATCCTGTTTCGAGTTAGGATGTGGATCTCTGGAATTGCTATCTCATGGCTAAACATGTGCCTGAGTGGATGTTCCTTTTTAAATGCCTCTTGGCTCAGAAAACTGGAGCCAGCAAACAAACAAAAGATTTCTTACAAAAATAGGCAGCATTTTACTCTCAGCAGTGCAGCCTCTTTGCTTTGTAGGAGACTTGGCCCACAGGTAGACAGCACAGAGGTGACCTCACCTGCTGGCATGGACCTCTAATAGGCTGTGTCTATATGATCAATCATTTTGACAATTAAAAATGTCATAATGGGTATCTGATGAGGCTCATTTGCTGCAGATTTACAAACTACTTTCTGTGGGTACCAATTTTATAACTTTTGCTCAAAACTTGTTATGAACAAATATGCACAGCTAAATGGAAATAATTAAATTTGATGGTTTTGAAGATCTTCTGTCGCTCGCTCCTTCTCTACCCTTTCTCCTTCCTTTCCAGAGAACAAGACATCATCATGTCTGTATCTATATAATACCATATATATGTTATGTTGATACTACATGGGCTGTGCCTATGTCCTGTTTATGCCCATGTCTGTGTGTCTGCCCATGTGTCTGTCTAAAGCTCAGTGACTCCATCATCCTGGATCTATCAGGTACCATGCATTAATGCTAGATTCCAGGATTTGCAGATGGTACTTAACTCTAAACAGTCTGTCTTTCCATCTTCTTCTTGGGTGAAGAGCCTATGTGTAGCACAGGAAACCAGAAGGAACAATGGCTCCTCAGGCTGACTTGTAATGTGTTAGCTCATGAGTAGTATTCACTCTTTGCAGGAGGCCAGGGTTCCCCAAGGAGAAAAGACAACTATAATCAGAGAGATCTGTTGACAGCGAGACCCAATGGAAATGGCTTGGTGTTTGGTGACCACGGTGAGCCTCCTTGTGCAGAGCCAAGAGTATAATTCCAGATATGAGAGGAGGTCATAGGCATGTGATAGTCTGGTAGTGAGATAAAGAATTCCAGGCAGTGACTCCTAGTCTTCAGTGCACATCAAAATTCCCCCAGAACTGATCAAACCAGACTCTCAGGCCCACTGAGACCTGTTTGTGGATTCCAACTGGCTTATCCAGTTCATCTCCTAAGGTTGATGCTGGAGGCTCAGGAGAAGCACTTTGAAACCAGTGCTTCCAGGAGCAATCAGCATAGAGGAATAGGTCTGTGTGTCAGTAGGCTCCAGAGAAGCTGTGGAAGAGGATGGTAGCTAGATGCTCTTCTCATTCTCTTGGTGTTCATGGTATACCAGAAGTCCCTTTTCTCAGTGGTAGAAGACAGACACTGAGTAGGCACACTTGGCAGAAGAGCATCTAGCCTCACTTTGCTGGCATGTTCTTAACCCCTATGTGCATCACATACATCCTGAAATGCCTCAATGCAAACATGGCTGTGAAGGTGGAGAACTTAGCCCACTTTCTAGAGTTACATGGCTAATGATGACCAGTAAGTGAGGAGCCCCAGAACTCTTAAACCTAAAACTCTTCTGGAGTAAGATGAATGGTGTAGGTTAGAGAAAGCTCAAGTAGTGCAGGTGTAAACCTCTAACACATCTCTTTTATTGCTGGATTCTTATTTTCTGTGTTGCAGTATAGTCAGTGCCTTCTCACAATTGGGCATGGGAAATACAACCACACTGGAATTCATGCCAGAGCAAGAATTTCTCAGCCTGTGTCTTGTCCTTTAATGTGAATGGTAGTTTGATTTAATCATGTATAAAAGATGCTCCACGTGTGTTAGTGTTACAGAGAAAGAACCATAAGGTCATTTCTTAACGTAATGTATGTGGTATGTGGTATGTGCAAGGTGATGGTAAAGCTCATGTTTCAGTATCCTTTGAGACCTAATTTGTGTTTGTCCTTTCATGTCTTCTGCAGATCTAGGACTGAATCTAGGAGTAGTTCCCAAGTCCCTGTTCACATTAAGTGGGCTGTGTTGGGATACACTTGAAGAAGTATGCTGTCATGGCTCTGTGAATGTCTGGGTCTACTGTTCAGTTGAGTGATTGTGTGCCCTGAGTTAGTCCATGGGGAGCAGAAGCCTCAATTTAGCCATCCACTGTACAGAATGAGTATGATCTGAGTGTCCCACAGAGGGGAAGGATCCAAGAGCATAGAAAGGTAGGAAGTTCATTTGCTTCTCACCTTTGAAGGACCAGTGCCCACTGGAGAGCAGCAGTGTAAGTGGAGCCTCTGCAGCATGGGGTCATTCTACACAGCATATGTGAGCAACAGTATCTGGGGCCCAGCATGGAGCTTGTTTGCCATGTCTGGGATTAGATACTTGTTGCCTTTGAAAATTCCTTCCCACCAAGGCTACAGTGGAAGATTGTCCTCTTGGCCAAAATGCAATCTTTTTTGTCAACAGTTGGGTGTCATTTAACCAACAAAAGACTATGCTTTCCTTCTTCTTCACCCAAATTTGTCGTCTGGGCATAGTCCCTATATCAGTGGGATAGTGTTTATATACCCACTAGCTGACTGCTAACCAGAAATTTAGTTGGTCCAGCTTTGTGCCTTCTGTTCTTCATTGCTGTGTCCTGTTATACAGCAGGCAAAGCACTCAAGAGGGAGGTCCCTTCCCACATGGGGGCTCTTCTCACTTCTCACCCACACGGCTATATGCACAGCAGAGAAGGTTTTATAATGTGGTAAAGTGGGGCATGTGTAGGGCAAGTGCTAGTGCAGTCTGTGGGAGAAGTCACTCCAAGCAGAAGGGCAGCCAAGTCTGCATTACAAACAGAGGCATTACCACCAGGTGCCACCTAGATGTGACATGGGATGGGGACACTTGTGGATGGTTTCTTCTCCATGAATGGCCTGAAACTCTTCTTGACCAGGAAACAGCCTCCAAACTCCCCAAAGCCATGCTACTGTGGCTGGATGGTGTCCTTGTCAGATTGATACACTCAATGTCTGGGACATTGTGGCAGCTTCCTATTGAAGCTTGACTTTTCCATGGAGCAATGTTGATTCTACTCTTTCTTCAGGTGGTCCCTCACTCCCTCTGCTCAGTTCCACTTTCAGGGTCATTGAGAAGGCACTTCTGTCATATTACTTGCTGTAGCTCATGGTTAAAACTGGTCTGTCACTGTGCATACAGCTCATAAATGTGCCTTGGTCCAGGAGCCAGGGATTTGTGATTCTAGTTGACCTCTAAGCGTTTTACCTTTTTCCATAACTCATCTTCTCTAACTCCATTAATTTCACCTTATGTTAAGAAAACACTAATATAAAGGTTATACTAGATAGTTGCAATTACAAGAAAATATTTAGGTAGTTAAGTTACTAGTTTGCATTAGTTTGGGGAATCAGATGGCTCTGTTCTGTACTCTAGTGATAGGCTCATGAATGTTCATGTTTATGAATGGAACCTCAGCCTTCTAGGACTGTCATGAGTAATGGTCATTTCTAGAATACTCTTTGTCCTTGGAAACAGCCTCTAGCCCCCTCTCCAGGATACCAAAATTGAGTCCAGATATTCTAACCAAGGGCCACTGCTTGCTACCAGAGATTCTGGATACTGGTAATCCCGACAGGAGTGAAGGTGTCACCCTAGCTTGGTGACAGATCCAGACTTGTCTATCTATGGTCCCAGGAAAGCTGCCTTCTGGGTAGAGAGACTCAGCCAAGGTACTTGTTTTTACCTATTGGCCTGTCCTTTTGAGCTGCAGATTCATGAAAGAAGCAGCATGGGCCTGTAGAGGGGACCACTCCAAGCAGCATGTACTCACAGAGAGCTTCTCACCTGCTGCAGGGCTGGCCCTGAGCTCAGAGCTGGGACTCATGCTGTGCTACAAGCTCAAAGCTGTGGAGAAATTGAGGTACTCTGTGGGATCCAGGGAAGCACTCCTTCCCTTTGGCTAACACTGGGCTTCCTTTTGAGTTAAAAATGAAGAAAAAAATCAATTTCTTTCCCTAAAAGGTTTAGTTAGTTTCTATGACTATAGAACCATGAAAGGTGAAGTGTAGATTAGCAGAAATATTTCTGTTACCACCCCTGCCAGGTACTGCCCCTGCTGGGTGTGACTTACCTGCTCCTACCCAAGGCATTTACTTCCACCTTGGAGCCTTCACCCCAGTGTTGCTGCTATTCACAGATCACAGACTCTGTGCCTGGAGTTTCTGGAGTGCCTCTTTTCCATTGCCTCCTCTTTTGGCACATCCATTCCATGCATCAGTCACATATGTCACCCTCAGTTGAAGGATGAAGAGAGGCAGAGGGGTGAGCTACTTGGAAGAGTCTTCACCAGAACTTTCCCCTGCAGCGGTTTCTGCCCCCTGGGCTCCTGAGTGCCTTCAGTTCCCTCATTTATTCAGCCACCCAGCACTCCCAGGGTGCTTTCCTTGGCTCCCCTTAGTCATGGCGGCCACTTGACCAAATATGACCTTCCCAGACTCTTGCACTGCAAAGATGGGAACATTCAGTGTGGGTCTTGGGTTAGTTGCCAGGCAGTGGTGGAGAGGATGCCATTGATGCCCTTCCCATATAATGAGATTGATGACTACCTTGGTTACCATTCCTAGAACATTCATCCAGTAGCTGTTCGAAGCAGAAACAGGCACCCACAGCTAAGCACTGAACCATACTATTGGAATTCAGTTGTGGAGAGGGAGGAAGGATGAGCAAGGAGCCAAGACTGGGCTGGAGAAACCTGCAGAAACAGTGGACCTGAGCTACTGATAGCATGGAGACCCTAGTCATAAAGCTGGGGAACCAGCATTGGACCAAACCAAGCCCTCTGAATGTGGGTGCCAGCTAGGAGGCCAAGACAGTCTATGGGACCTCTCACAGTGGAGCCAGTTTTTATCCCTAGAGCACAAATGGACTTGGGAGCCCATTCCCTATGGAGGGATACTATTGAAGCCCAAATACAGCAAGGAGGGCCTAGGCCCTCCCGAAAACAATATGACAGACTTTGAAGGTCCCTGGTGGAGGGCCTCACTATCCCTGGAGAAGAGTTGGGGGGTGGGCTGGAGGGGTTGGTAGGGAACATGGGAGGATGGGAGGCCAAGGGAATGGGGGGATAAATATGTAAATATGAGTAGTAATTAAAGAATTTAAATAAAAGAGAAAACAAAACAAAAAAATTATATATGTATTTCTTTTAAAAATTACATAGTACCACAAATCAACTTTTATAGATCATTACTTGAAGTAAAAAGAAATTAAAAATTAAAAAAAAAGAGCCCAGAGTGCACACAGGAGTGAGGGGGAATTGGTGCCACTCACCACCATAGAGCTTTACAAAGAGCAGACACGTGTAAGCCTGGTGCAGCTTCGGAGCTTGGATTCAGTCTTACCTCGTAACAGATTAGCTCTGCCTGACCAGTGGTTACCAGTGGCAATAGCTATTGTGACCTGTGTTTGAAAAGTTCTCTCAGAAATAATCCTGTTTCCATTCTGGGTCAAATTAAGCTGTTGCTTTTGGGAAGCCATAACTTAGTGAGAAAAACAAAAACAAAACACAACTCACCGTGTGGCTATATGAGATGATCTGTTCAGAAGATACGCTGTCAACAATGCTTTTCTACTCCTGGGTAGAGACCAGACCTTTTGTCTGTCACCCAAAGTGTCACTACAAAGTATCACAAATCAAGGAGATGTTCCAGGGTTCAGTACTTAATTGTTCTGAGTCACATCTTGAAATAAAAGGTTCCACACACTCGAATGTAATGAGGCCTCCAGATAGCACTCAGCTTACTTGAGAAAGCTTTGCTATTACTCGCCAGTGTCATAGTGAAAAATACCTGAAAAATGGCAGTGTAAGGAGGAGAGCTGTGTTTGGGCCCATGCCATCATGGAGCTGTGTTGCTGGGGGCCTGTGGTGAGGCTGAAGTTAGAGCAGTGGAATCATGTGGAGAGGAGGCTGCTCACTTTGTCAAAGCCAGGAAGCAGAGACACAGACAGAGCCAGAGGCAAGCTACGTCCTTCAAAATTACCCCAAGTGGCCTACTTCACCCTCTAATGCTTCATTCAGCTGTGAGCTCATTGAAAGATTAATCTATTGATGGAATCCCAACTCTAATATAAAACCAGCTGGGGTCTAAGCCTTTGGCACATGTGCCTGGGGGCTGGGTTACCTTTTATTCCAAAGCACACTATGATCAATAAAATGCTAACTATTAGCTGTTAAGCGGAACAAGGGCATAGCTGCTTGGGAGGGAGACATTGGGTTACTAATCTCAAGTTAAGTTGTAGGAGCTCTAAGAAAGATACTGTGAGACTGCTTGTATCTTGAGTACATTAGGATATCTTGAGCACAGTTCCAAAGACAATGATAGAAGCTATTACATTGACCCAGTAAAATAATACTAAATAGTCATTGCATTAAAAGTAGACTAAAAGATAGATTGCAAGTAGAGGCGTTGCTAGCAACATTTTGGAAAACAATTGATCTTGCATACCTGCTGAAGAGCTCCAGCAGAAAATGCCCGAAGACCAACAAAGGGCAAGAACATGGGCAGTTAATGAGAAGCCATGGAATATTAGTACTTACAGTCAATGCACTCTGGAAGATACTGGACTTCACTTCTAATTGCCACTGTGCTTTAAAATGAGATTCTGTTGTTTTCCTGTCAGACTGATGAACTGTTTTAACGGCCAGTGTTAGCAATGTGCATGAAATGAGCTGCCTCGTGTTGAAGGTTTATACATTAAATATGTCTGTGGGTCAGCTTGACAATTTAAAGCGAGTGTCACTGTTTTTAGAAGTGTAAAGTGGGATCACTTGATAGACATGTGCCTTGTGTGGTTCTGACACAATGTGTAAGAATGCACTGCCATTGTCTCTGTAAGCAGTTGATGGGATGAATGGAGATTTTATGGCCAGAATTCTTGAGAACAGTCCCTGCTGTACCAACCTCACAGAACACCTGGAGAGATGACTGAGAGGGCTGTGTGCAGCCTGAGAAGATCCTGGCTCTCCTGATTTTGAGGACTTGTTTGGGAAGCCCAAGTTGCTACTTGGCCTGTAACCAGATCCGGATACATTGGGCCAAGTGTTTCCTTCCTGAACATTCAGGGTCACCCAAACATGGCCCATGTTTGCAGTGCAGAGCCCTATTATCTCTACAGGGACAGGGGACATGGAGTACATTCCCAGTCAGAGGACCACCAGCAGCTACAAGCAAACATCCTCTAGCAGAGTGAACTAATAAACCTATTGATTGTGCAGGGCACAGGGCTGTAGCTGCAAATGCCTTTGGCAGCAGATTCTGCTAGATAGAAGGTCATTTTGCCTTCCACTGCCCTCTTGGGGGTGCAGTATGTTCAGGAGGAATATTCCATAAGCCTGCTTGTGACTTAGTGACCGAATCTGGGGGTTGATGTGAAATAGAGCTGTGAGCATGAAAGGGGTTTCATTACTCGTGGCTCATTCAGATGTTAGGGAACAATATACTCTTCTTTGAGCATCAATTAAGGAAAAAATAAGATAAACAAGGAACTCTAGGGGAGACTTCATTGCATTAGCACTCCTTGTATGTATGACAGTGCACATTACCGCTGTGATCAAAAGAGCTGTCACTGTTAAGAGCTAGCCTCAGATGGGACTTTCTAAGGCTGGCTGTCCTTTTAAAGGGAAAGGGGCTTTGTGAATGAAATGTGTCTGTACCATGGGCAGATCCCTGTCATTGAGTCCCTGTTGCCTACCGAGCTATGTACCAGCACCTAACTATGTACACACCAACTCCTCTGAGCCAATGAGATACCGCCAAGGGCATCAGTCACCCTCGCATTACTTTCTGATGTTTAGAAAATCAACCAGTTTTCAGGCAAGTACTCCTGGAAATTAAAGATACAGTTCCAGAAATTTTGCAAGAGAGAGTTGAAAGCCAGTAGGAGGAAAGCAACGATAAAAGAAAATAAGAATAAAAATGACTTTCCATAAACCCCAGCTCATGACTTTGAGGATTCTGTAAAGGGTATGAGGGAGTGGTTCAGACAATCCTATCTAAATTCTAGAAGAATTGTGGTCCAGAGAATCCTCTTTACATTCTAAAAGAACCGGTAGACCTGACCAGCTGTGCCTTTCACGTTCCAGGACAGGGCAGGGATAGTATAGAGGAGCACTTGGAGGAATAAGATACACAGCCTTGGGGCTTCAGCTTATAGGTGTGGGATGCAACCTTGCTGAGACCATTAAGCTTGCAATATCACTGAATTTGTGTAAACACACACATGTGCCAAGTAGGCTGAAGGTGAAAACTTCAGTTTAAAATGAGAGTGAAATAAATTTTAAGGGAGTGAGGGCAGCTGAATGTAGGCAGTGGCTACAGGATTAAGTGAAGGAGTGAATTAGAATGACTTATGCAGTGTCCATTAGAAAATTGCTGGGATGCCTGGGTTATGGGAACAGAGTTCCAATCTGGATATAGATAGTATTGATAGCTTCACACTAGTGCAAATGTCCTTGTGCCACTGAAATTTGTGCTTAGAGATGGATAAAATGGCAAGCATTGCATTCTGGTGTGTGTGTGTGTGTGTGTGTGTGTGTGTGTGTGAGAGAGAGAGAGAGAGAGAGAGAGAGAGAGAGAGAGAGAGAGCTAGGTTTTGAAATTATAGTTACATCATTTCCCCTTCCCTTCCTCCAAACTTTCCATATACCCCCTCATCTTTCTCAAATTCATAGCCTTTTCCCTTTAATTGTTAGTATGCACATATATATTTATTTGTTTATATATTCATTCTATCATTCCTAAATACATAAATACATCCTTCTTGGTTCATATGATGTTACCCATATATGTATGATCTTAGGACTGACCACTTGGTATTATATAACCCTTTGGGGGTCTCTTCCCTAGGGACGACCGTTTCTCCCAGTCTCAGCATCCCCAGTTGCCAATAGTCCTTTGTCTAGGGTTGAGGCTCTGTGAACTTTCCCCTTTCATGTTTGCATGTCCGTTGGTATTGTTACACAAAATATGAGGAAATGATGAATAAACAGAACTGAGTATGGCCCCATGAAAGTGACTCATGGTGAAGGAGCCAGGATGGGAAGTCTAATGAGGGGTGGGTACCCCACGTCATTGGGCAGCTATGTGGAGTACAGATCTCACTGTAGTAGGAAGGTGACAGGAGTAGAGCAGTGAGGGAAGCATTTGATGTCCTTGTCAGTGGCATCACATGAGATTCAGTAGCAAATCAAAGCCTTGATGCTCTGGTGTACTCATGAGGTGAATCTGGAACCCATCAGGGTAGGATTATAGATGAGAAGGGAACCCACACAGACCATACATGGAGCTCAGAAGTGCACTAGTGTGTTTGTTTGCTTGCCAAGAGAGAACTCTTCTCCATGCAGTGAGGATATGGGCAGAAGTGGCGGGAGGGGTGGAGAGCAGTGCTGAGCTGAAAAGAAGCAGACGAGTAGGTGTAAGTCCTCATGTAATACAAGATACTGTGGTACAGGATAAAGGCATGTGAATATAGCTGGTACCCTCATGACCCAGGTACTCGAACATACAGGAACAAGAAAAGAAATAGGAGGGCATACTCAGCAGGAGGAGGATTCATTCAGAGGAAGGTGGCTTTGCTCCTTGATTGAAAGGGACAAAGGACAGGAACAGTGATTTTCAGCGCAAATTCTTTGGAACTCAGAAGGATCTAAAGTAATGACCAAAGAAAAAGGTGAAGATCCAGAATGAGCCTCAATGGACCAAGAAAGGACCACGTAGGAGCACCCTAGGTGGGAGGGCTGTTGAGAGCAGCCAGAACTCTGATCTAGATGGCACCAGCCTGCACAGCTTGTGAATTCCATCCCCTTGACTCAGCGTCCTGGGTAGGAAGTGCTGAATGGCTTGTGTTTCCTGACCTTAGAGTTTGCAAAATAAAGGGAACAGAAAGACAAGAACTGCTTATCCATCAAATATTCTTTATCTTCGTCCTTCCTTTAGTGACGTTTGAGCAATGTGAGGGCCTGTGGTCAGAGTGAAATTCAAAGCAAGAGCTCTTTGGGAGCATGGGCACAGAGCCATCTATAGCACATTCCTATTACATAATTTCTAAGAGATCCACTTCCCCAGTTCCTCAGAGGTGGGGCCAGAAGCACAGGGAGCTGGGTCCAGGTACCCCTGGAAAGGAGACATGGGGAACTCTCACTGTAGAGCTCTAGCTTGCGACATGGATGAGTCAAGATGGTTTTTGTCTGCAAGTTACAGAGTAGGAGTCAGCAGGCAGATACTTCAACTCATGAATAGAGCTCCCAACCCTCTGGTGGAGTGTCTGGTTTATAGGAGAAGTCATTCCAAAATCAATAAATGAATTGACCTGCTGTGTTGGCTATCAAGGTGCAAACCAATTTAATCTGGAATGATCTTGGCCTAAAGTAGCAATGTTAGTAGGAGCATTTTACTTCCCAGGACTTCTGTAGTGGACATAGGAGACATTTATGTGACCTACAGTTTGTGGCCTAGTGTTTCCCTCTGGAACTCTTCTACGTGTTTTTAAAAATCAATTTATTAGAACAACACAACTCCTCCTGCCTTCTATTCCCTTTTCCTAGAGTTAATGAATCTATTTTCCTGGAGGGTCAAGGTAACACAGATGGCCAAGAACTCTTGAGTATCAGGGTTGGGCTCAGGAGCCCCCTACCCCTTCCTTCTCCTTGCCAATCCTCTGCATCCTACACTGCAGTGGAGTTAGAGAGGCATCTTGTGTGAGCTGTGTGCCTAGGAGGACTACTGCTTGACCAGTGTGTGTACTTGGCTTGTATGAGGACTGGTCCTCAGCCCTATAGTTTCAGCCCCTCCTTCTACCTCATCACCTCATTTACATCTAAAATGCTTGAGGATTACCATGGTCAGGAGCATATTCTTCTTTTGCTGAGGTTTCTGCCTTGAAAGACCATCAGTAGACTTGCGCAAAACCCTCCTTTGCAAAAACCATATTCTGTTAGCCAAAAGACAAAGCCCATAATGAATACTGAGTATGAGAAATGAAGAAATTGTATCGCAACAGTTAGCTCTCATAAAATGTGTAGGAAGCCGGGTGTTGGTGGTGCATGTCTTTAAACCCAGCACTCGGCAGGCAGAGGCAGGCGGATCTCTGTGAGTTCAAGGCCAGCCTGGTCTCCAGAGTGAGTGCCAGGATAGGCTCCAAAGCTACACAAAGAAACCCTGTCTCGAAAAACCAATAAAATAAAATAAAATAAAATGAGTAGGTATGTGACCCAGGGACCAGATGGAAGTATCCATGGGAAAGGGAGGGGGTCGGGGTCAGGCAGTGGGTAACTTAAGGGGACACAGATGGACTAGTTGATGCAAGATGGGGTTATTTGAAGCAGGTGCCTCAAGAAATGAGATGCATTAAGCCATCAAAATAAAGAGAACACTCAATAAGTAGGATTCACTTGTGAGGCAGGAGAATCTAGATACAGCAGCCATTGAGTGTTTTAGAGTGTGTATGGTGGGGAACTGGAAAGAGTCAATCAAAAGTAGGTATGGACACCAAGTTGCTAGCACTTTGTCTCACAGATTAACACTGTGAGGCTGGGGGTTGGACATCAGGATGTGGGAAAGATATTTGAGAAGGAAAGAAGCATATAAGGCTGCAGCTGGGAACACTGGGTGGTGTGTGAATAGTGAGATTATGGGATGGTACCTACAGAGAAACACGGAGGCCAACGGAAAATAAACATGGCTCTTGCCTTGCTGAGGCTGAGGGCCACCTGTGAGGATGCAACTGAACAAAAGTAAACACATTCTGTCTACAGTTGTCTCTAATAGACTGTTTAGGGGTTTTATTATTATTATTTTATATGTTTGCTTTGAATTTTTATTGTGACCTTACATTTGCAGAAAGTAGAATAGAAACCTTGAGAGCAGAGAGCTGGTACCAAGAATGGTACCACACAGATCACTCTGAACACTCCACTAAGCTAGTTCCAGCTACTGCATGGTGGCCCTGGCTAATGGGAAACATGAATTCGTGGCTGGCTCTGGGGATGTGTTTTCTGTTCTTGATGTTACTCTGGTGTCTTTAAAATAAATTTTATTGTATATATTAGAGGGCTGTGGGATATAGATACACAATGAAAAGGCTTCTATGGAGAAGTCAGCTAGCTTGTCATCATCTCTTAGTTACTTTTTGTGATAAAAGTAGCTGCAATCCGTTTACTTAACAATGCCTCTCATGTGGTGCTGAACTTTCCTGTGGGTCTCATGCTGTACACAGGCTCCCCAGCTTGTCCATCTCACATGGCTCTGCTTTGACCCCTCAGAAGAATGGGTTCAAATATAGTGGGTTCGAAAATAGTGGGTTCACACACCCAACGTGAAGTCACAGTGTTACAGTGTTTCATTCTCAGTGCCTCTGAATCCTCCTTTTTTTTTTTTTTTTGGTTCTCATGTATTAGTCAGTTCACATAGGCTTTGTCCCTCTATGTCTGGCTGATTTCACTTGGTCCATCTTTATGGTAACAAGTGGCAGGACTCTCCCCTTTCTGAAGATGTCATACAATCTTGCATATGTATCCCTCTCTGTGTAGGCAGCTTCCATATCCTGGTCAAAAAGCTGTTTTGGTAATGAACATGAGTGGATGGAGGACTTCAGAGGTGGTGACATCATACTCCTTGGATCAACACTCAGAAGTGGGGCCATGGGTCATGTGGTTCTGCTTTTTATTTCCATAAGGGTCTACACACAGACTCCATGTTGGGTGTACTGTTTTATATCAGCACCGGCAGGGCACAGGGCTCCTTCCTGCATACATACTCTTACCAACATTCATCAGCATGGAGTACTGAAGTATCCCAGTATCCAGAGAGTCCTTCACCTCCATGGGTGGCTAATCAGTTATCTGGATTAGAAGGGATTCCATTTTCTTAAGCCAGAGGGGTTGGAGTGCATTCCCAACTCCAAGCTTGGACTTCTCCTTTTTACTCTGTGACGGTGAATGAGTGGCAACTCCTGTCAATGAGGTTGAGTCTCAAGGGCACAATGAATATCCATTGATTGGTTCCTTTCTCCCGGAAGTTCTCAGCACTCAAGCGATCCAGTCAGCCTCCTGCCACCACAGATTCTAAGCCACCATGTACCATCTCTGGTGACGTAGGATCCTGGCACCCTTTCCTTGCTGAGCCTGAGAGCCACCTTTGTTGATGCAACTGAGTGAAAGCAAGCAGACTTTGTCTGCCATTGTTTCAAATAGACTGGTAATTTTCATATTAGTTTTGAATTTTAATTGTGACCTTACATGCTGTGGAAACCAACTGGGCATCAAACTGTCCTGCTAATGAACCGGAGTTGTCCTCTGTCTCGAGAGATTTGCAAGCACTTGGTCAGCACTTCTCTGCGTTAGCAAAAACACTGACTTGAGCTAGATAATTGTACAGCACAGAACTGCACTTCCATACTCCTTCTTTGGGTAATTGCAGTTGGGTGCTACTGGGCATCTGTGATGCGACTTTTCCAAACTGAGTATCTGTATGTATGTACGCTTGTCATGTATGTGTTTGTTAGATGTGTTTTCTTTTTTTCCCCTCCCAACTATGCTCCCCAAATGCAGAAAGACTGATTTTGTTATAAGCATAAAGCAAAGGCTTCTGGAAGGGGCTTGGGCTTGTTGGAATTTCATATGGCATCACTGTCCTAGAAAATCACATATTGAGTGATTTCTGAGAACTGACTGATTTAGCTCAGGGTCTCTCAGCGTGGCAGTGCTACCATCAATAGGCAACAACAGATAGCCATTGGTGAAAGGCTGCCTGCATGCTGTAGGGTACTCAACTCCACTGCTAGGCCCCCATCTACTAGCTACCTACTGTGTGCCAATTTAAGCTGTCTCCAGAGATTGCAAGCATCCCCCAGCGTCTAACCATCCCCTGTAGAGCAACCTACGTATGCTTGGACGTAGCCAGTTTTCCAGGTCACCTGTATCCCCAGGACTTACTTCCAGGAGTCCTAGAATCTAGGAGCTTGTATGCTCTTAGCCTCATTCATCCAGCATATCCCACCATCCATGTGCCATTTTCATACCCTCTTTTTTTCCAGTTACCCTGGATGTTTTCCTCTTTTGAGGGCTTAATGAGTTCCATTCGCTACAAACACCTTATGTTCTCAGATGCTGGTAGATCACCTGATGCCCTTGCTCATCTCCAGGAATACTGGTTTCCCTTAGGTTCCTTGGACACCTGGAGCTCTAGCACAATACACACATGGGTAGTACCAACAACAGATCATAGAGGCTAAGGGTTTCTGGGGACAATGGCAGATCAGAATCATTAGGCTCTCCAGATAGATCTCTGAGATGCTGTTTTCTTGGAGTCCAAGGCTTCTGGCATACACATGTTCTGTTATGACCATCAAACCATGGCAATCTGGATACTGAGTCAACACCATGTTACCCGGGGCTTTGAAAATACATCTCAGATATCTGATGGCCCTCTACTAAGTTTAATATTAAACATCTTCACAGACATGCAAAGGCTTTTCCAGTGAGATCAAGGCTAGGAAGCACAGCTCAACCAGGTTGCTGCCACCTTATGCTGGCAGTCATATGGATCAAAAGATTTGTAACATTAAGGTTGAGATTTTAGAGGCACAGAGGGCAGAATGCCCACTGCAGCAGACCACATGTTTGATAACCTGTTGGCCCATGGTGCCCACTGCTGGACTGAAGAAAATGGGTGTGTTACGATCATCAGTTGCTGAAGCACTAGCCCTCCCTGACACATGAACCCTTCAAGGAAAATGGGCCATATTTACTGAAGTTCCAAAATCCAGTGGCCTGCTGAGCCCTTCTCCCTATGGTAAAGTTGTCTCCTCTTGATAGGCACTGTCCTGAGAACAGAGTGGATGGTAAATTGTGATCCCTGTGGGCAGGGAACCTCTATCAACACCAGTTTCAGAAATTCCCCAAACATAACTTCAAGAAGAGAGAAAGAGGATAGTGAAAGGGCTCGAGCCTTCCCCACTCCACCAAGTCTGATGTCACTACATGAGGGTGAACTTCTTGCCTCATTCTGATGGACATAAGAACACTGATAACAAGGGAAAAGCCATGATTTTCAGATGTATCTGGATTTCCAGAAAAGACAAGGCTCGAATATTAAGTAGATGGGATGGGGCTCTTAACAATGTGGTAGGAATTGCCAAAATAGTATGATGGAAGAACACATTCATGCCCTTTTTCAGCTGGGCATTCATCTTCTGCTCTCAGGACCAGAGTACCCCAGCACCCCTCCAGAGCTTGAATCATACTGGTGCCTTCACGGATTCTCTAGTGGGCAGGTAGAAGCTAGTGGGGCCTCTCTACTTCCACACCTGCCTGAGCTGGTTCCCACACCACCCCTCCTGTTCCTAAATCAGTATTTATGTCTCTCTTTCTGTCTCTATGTCTCCTATGGGTGCTGTTTCTCTAAAGAGCCCTGATGAACAGCTGCTGGTATGCAGACCCTCCATAAGTAACAGAGCGCAGTGAGTCTATCAGCTAAGGCATGTTCTCTCCCAGGAGCATCAGAAGCTGGCACACGGAGTGGGCAGGGAGGTGACCTTCTAGTGCTTGCCTTTTACTGTGACCTTAAGCTTCAGTCAGCACCCATTCATTCAGGAGTGGCCAGAATCCTACTAGCTTTAAACAGTACCTTGTAACCTTTTGAGAGAGAACAGTGAACATGTTAGAAGTAGCAGTATGGGGACAACAGTGTAAGTATTTTTGGCCTCTCGAGGAAGGAGCTCACAGCAAAGTAAATAGTGCAAACTCTCAGTGTTGCCCAGCTTCTACACACAAGAAACAATGATCCAGGTGCCTCCTTTGTCCCCATGTCCTCTTCTTTCTAATGCTTCTACCTAGTGCTCATCTGCAGGATGATTCTTCAGTCATGAACAGGCATGGTAAAGTCAAGAAGTCAGCATTTCTCTGGTGTAGAATGTCCTTCAGTACTCTGCGAATATTTATTTTTGCCAGATACAAATGGGCTAAATATTGTAACCAAAATTCTTGCTTGAAAAGTGTTTTGTTATAATGTAACCTTACTATGTTAGAGTTAAAACCTTTTTATTTGGACAGAAAAGGGGATATGGTGTGGGATGTCCTTCTGTATGCTGCAAATATGTGTTGCTTTTATTGGTTGATGAGTAAAGCTATTTCAGCCAGTGGACAGGCAGAATTTAGTTAGGTGGGAAATCCAAACAAAGAGACAGGAAGAAGGAAGAGATGCCATGTAGCCACCAGGGAAGCAAGATGACAGGACATTACCAGTAAGCTACCACCACATGGTGATACACAGATGGATAGAAATGGGTTAATTTATGAGAGAGCACTAGCCAGTAAGAAGCATAAGCCATTGGCCAAGCAATTGTAACTGATATTAAGCCTCCAAGTGGTTATTGCATAAGTGACTGTGGGGACCTGGCAGGATGGAGAAAAATCTCCCATCTACATTTCTCTTCTTGGAATGAGATGTATCCAAGGAATTATTAATGGTTCTTGGAGTGTTGCTTAGTGGCAGAGCTTATTTATAGTGTGTGAGATTCCCTGGTCTTTGATCCTCAGAATGCAAAAACAAACAACAGATAAAAACCCACTACGGCCTCTACGTGAAAGGGGCTGGTGGTGCACATTTGTGACTTGTGTCTGCTATCACTGGCCTGGAATTCTTTTGTGTTTTGCCTAGTTTCATTCAGTGTTCAGTGAATTTCCTCAAATTGCTGTCCTTTGTTGAACTGTCTTGTATTACTCTGTAGCAGTTAATTTTTATTGCCCTGTCCTAAATTGTCTGCCCTGAAAACACATTTTTTGTTTTAGTGGGATGTTAAAACAGGTATAATAGGCTTTTTTTTGCAACTTCATAGTTTTATATGGTCCTTTGATAAACTAATATTCTTCTAGCCTTTCTTTACTGAGCTCCAATGTGTAAAAGGCTCTTTGAGAAGTGAAGAGGGCTCTGTCAGTAACGCATTTGCCGGAGAAGCACAAAGACCTAAGTTCCATCTCCAGCTCCCACGTGAAAGAGCTAGATTTAGTGTTAAATGTCTGAAATCCCAGAACTGGGGAGGTGGAAACAGATGGATTCCTGGGGCTCACTGACCAGCCAGCCTAACCAGTGAGCTCCAGGTCCCAATGAGAGATCTTGTTTCAAAAAAGCAAGGTGGGCCAGATGATAGTGGTGCACATCTTTAATATCAGCACTCAGGAGGCAGAGACAGGAGGATCCCTGAGGTCTAGGCCACTGGTCTGCAGAGTGAATTCCAGGACAGCCTGTCTCAAACAAAAAACAAAAAACAAAAAACAAAACAAAACAAAAAAAAAACAAAGCCCACAAGACAAATGGGCTCCTTAGGAATGACACCTGCAGTTGATGTCTGACAAACATTTTCTCTCCCCCTGCTCCTCTCTCCCTGCCCCCCCCACATGTTCACGTAACATATAGAGACTGAGCCATGGACAGAGCATGGGAGGATTGAGCACTCCCCAAGATCCCCATAGGCTCACCCATACATTGAGCTCAGGCCCAACCCCGAAACCCAAGTCTCCTTCATAGTTATTCTCGAAGAGTAACTATTCTGCTTAACAAAAAAGTAACCCTAACCCCTTGTTCCAATCAGATTTAAAAAGCAGTGCTTAGATTTGTCTGAACTTATTTATTTTAATATGCACAGCAAATGTCTAGGTTAGATACCATTGTGGCTTGAAGAAATCAGAGTCAGGTCTAGTCCAAGCACCAAAAAAAATTTACAGAGTTTTGAAAAATAGGAGGTTTTTAATAATGTTAATGCATACCTTTACATTTAAGAAAAAAAAGTGGAAGAGGGCATGAAACACTTGACCCATGGTTTCACTCTAGTAAATGGCTTCCTAAAGCCTAAGTGTTTTGCCTTCAGGATAGAAGGACATTTGTGACATTGGAGTTGGCAGGTCAAACAAGGCGATTCTGAGTAAGACAATGCAAGGGGCAGATATGGCCCTGGCTCCCTTTGCTAATTTTAGCCACTGCTTTCCCTTTTACTTAGAGTCATCTGCCAAATGTCAAAGAATGTCTGGAATGCACGTGTTGCAGGCCCACTGGTTTAGGTACCTTCTAAACTTTTATCCATGAATTTTCTTCAGCTCAAATGTGTGGGAAGGCAGGCATTATGACTCTCTTCCTAATGGCCACTTATTTTTCCTATTCAGCTCTGCCTCCAAACCTGTGATACATTCTCTTCTGCCTGGGTCCCAGGTCTGTTTGTGAGTACTCAGAAATGCAGTGTGTGCCACCTGGTCACATGCTCCTAAAACCTGAGGGCATCAGCAGGGCTCCAGGGAGACTTGGAGGAGGGTAAAAAATCTGATGGGTCCACTACACTCAGGTCCACTGCCCCCTACCATCCCCCACCCCCTGTCAGTGTCTAGCTCCATTCTGATAGGTCCACTCCATTGTGAAATTTCCCCCAGTCAGTGCCAGTTGGTCTGGCCAACACATTCCTTCCAGATAGAGTTGAACAGACATCTCTCTTACTTGTCCTTATACCGACACCTAATCTGCTGTGGGCTGGCTTCCATTGCCCTCCGATGGGACCTTGGAGTTTGGGGGGCATTGCTGTCCTGCCTTCTTGCTCTGCACATTAGACTCCAATTCAAGCCTGCCCTCCACACTGCACTGTCACTTCGAAGATGGCATTCTCCCTCTTAGCCTTCATCTCTTGTTGGCCCTTCCTCTTTCCAGAGGTAGAGGGTATGAAGGTTCTGGAAATCTTTCCTGACCCCATAATTCTCTACCTGCCTCCCACTGAGTCATTTTTTCAAAACACCCAAGTGCTTTTAACTGGTCACATAGATTTCTTTGGCCCACAGAAAAGAGGAAGAAATCCCTTCAGTTCACATACAAACCCTTTACAACCTTGACCCTAATGCCTGTGTCCCCTTTATCCTCTCTGGCTTCATGTCCTGATCTGTCCCTTAGGTCTCTGTGTGTAGACACAGGCAGTGGATTTGTCTCAGGCCTGCCCTTGGACACACAGACAGAGCTCACTAGGTACCAAGCAGTCCCTGGCAGACACTGCCTTTCTGCTCTAGTATTTGTCTCCCTACTCAGAGCAGCCTCTCTACACCCTGAGATTCCCCCTTTCTTTTTCCAGACAGGATTTCTCTATGCAGCCTTGGCTGTCCTGGAACTATGTAGACCAGGCTGGCCTCAAACACAGAGGTCTGTCTACCTCAGCCTCCCAAGAATTGGAATTCAAGGTATATGCCTTCCCCGCCTGGCTACCCTGAGATTTCAAATGCCCAGGACTGCCTGTTTCCTGACTCTGCAGTGCCTTATCAGCTGCTGTTGCCTTGTCTGGACTCTTCTTGAAACAGGGATACATCCTTCCACTGCCAACTTGAGTATTCTTTTTTTATTTTTCTTTTTTTATTTTTTATATATTTGAATTACAAACAAGATTGAATTACATGACAATCCCAGTTCCCTTCTCCCTCCCTTCCTCTCCTACCACCCCCCAACTAAAATCCTACCAATCAGATGTCCTTTCTTCTAATCTACCCCTGACTCAACCTTTCGGCTTCCTCATGACCTCTACATCCTTCCTTTTCTTCCCTTCTCATTCTCGTAGCTCCATTCCCCCTCTTCCCATGTTCTCAATTTGCTCAGGGGGTGGTGACCCTTTCCCCTTCTCCAGTGGACAAAGTTTGTCTCTTTTAGGGTCCTCCCTGTTTACTACTTTCTCTGGAAGTGTGGATTGTAGGATGGTAATCCCTTACTCTATGTCTAAAATCCACATATGAGTGAGTACATATCCTGTTTGTCTTTTTGTGATTGGGTTACTTCGCTCAGAATGGTTTCGTCAAGTTCCATCCATTTTCCTGCAAATTTCAAGATTCCATTGTTGTTGTTGTTGTTGTTTTCTGCTGAGTAGTACTCCATTGTGTAAATGAACCACATTTTCTCTATCCATTCTTCAGTTGAGGGGCATCTAGGCTACTTCCAGTTTCTGGCTATTACAAATAGTGCTGCTATGAACATCGTTGAACAGATGTCTTTGTTGTATGAATGTGCTTCTTTTGGGTATATGCCTAGGAGTGGAATTGATGGTCTTGTGGTAGACTCATTCCCATTTTCTTGAGGAGTCGCCATACTGATTTCCAAAGTGGCTGTACAAGTTGGCACTCCCACCAGCAGTGGAGGAGTGTTCCTCTTTCTCCACATTCTCCAGCTTGAGTATTCTTTCCCATGCAAAGTTCCTGTCCTTTAGAAACAGGAGCCTCACTGTCTTTGAGCTCCCAGGCTCTCCCTGCAAGAGGCACTGTTCCAAGATTCACAGAATGACACCCCATTTCCTGTGTGCATTCATTATGTATTTTCATTAAGTTCCTGTGGGGTCTTCCTCTCCACTCCAACCCCTGAGTCTATAGTTCAGCTCCTTCCCCATCCACTCCTTCTTAGTACACATTTTAATGGATAAACTAAGTAAAAGACAAAACAAATGAATAGAAGAATAGAGAGATGGATGGATATGCATAAGAACAGATGAAGAAATGAATGACTGTTGTGGTAAGTGAATCTTACCAGAGAAAGGAAAATATAGCTGAGATGCCAAAGAGGAATAAAAAAAAAACAAACAAACAGATTTTTCCCAGATGACTTAAATGAAGGACAAGCAATTTTATCCCAGGTCTCAACAAGCTAACAGACATTTAATGTGAGTGTTTCACATTAAATCCGACAAGTTGTTCTGGAAACCTTAAAAATACTTTGCCACAAAAAAATATTGCCTTCAAATCAGAAAAGACAAAGTAGTTGGACTCATTTCTTGTGAGTAAGAGAGGCAGAAGGGAGCCAAGTGCTCCGTGATTCATCACTGGACTGAGAAATGCTGTTGAGTCAGAAGGGCACCACAGAGTCCCAAATCTGCAGTTCCCCTGAACACCATGACAGGATGATGTGGAGAGACTAGGAAAGCTACAGGAAGTAGGCAGATGTGGGGCAGTCCTCAGAAGGGACACAGTATGAGAAACACTTGTAGACAAACAGTATAAACTGTCAAGAAGCAAGCAGCATATATGTTTAGTACAAAGCGGAGTGTTTCTAGAGACACTTACTTCACTGTGCCCACTGTGCACATCACTAGGTTGATGATACCAGACAAATGGTACTCAGGACATCCTGCAAGTTGTTTGGCGCTGTTACCCACATTACAGGGAGTTCTGCCGAGCTTCCATGAAGCCTCTTATATTAGCACATGGCAATTGGTAGGCTGGGCATAGAGGCTGTAGGACAAGGACTTCCTCCTGATGAGTAGAGCAGCCCAGTCTCTGTCATCCCAAAGACACAACACTGATGTCCACCATTACTGAGGCTCTCCCCTGCTTTCCCCTTGAAGACAAGTTTTGTGAATATCTGCAAAAAAAAAAGTAGTGATGCTTGAGATTGGCACAAGTACCACAAGAAACCTCACAGGGCCCATTGAGAATAAGTAGCATAGGGAAGTCTCTTGGGGAATGCTGAGAAAACAAATGTCACTCATAGTTTTGTAAATTAATGTCCTTGTGCATATTCATTTCATGAAGGCAAAGACCGAACAAAGGCTTGTAAGGGAAGTGGGAGGTGGTTGTTATTGACACTACACTCGGGTAGATGCTGAGATCATTCTGCCACCTCCTCCAGCAGTGGAGTGTGTCCTCACTGCCCAGCATATCTAGACACAGCACACCTCATGTATTCAAGGAACATGGGAAAGCTGAGGAGTGATCAGCAGGGCTGCAGGGGGCGTGAGGTCTCATCACAGGGAAAGCCTAGGGTGGGCACATGGATCCCCACTGAGGTCTCCATATACTGAGGGCTGGAGATAATGGGGCTGGAGTCCTGTTTAAGTTCAATGACTAAGTGGTTGGAACAAACAGGTTGAATAGTGTATGGATTGGGCAGTGTACAGGTTGTACTGTGTGTATTCAAAGCAGTACTGAGAAAACTGCGAATGTGATGGGTTCCTGCTGCCTGGAGTATGCAGAGGAAAAGTGGTAATTGGACTTTTCCATCTACCAACATTGACAGCTTTCCAGGAGATGGGCAAGGTGGTCAGGCTTCGTGCAGTCTCCACTCTTATAACAATGATTGCAGGGGATTTTAAGGATATGAGAAGCCAGCTCAGCCAGTGTACCAGATTCCAGAAGAAGCTCCACTGTGAAATTTGCAGTCCCATCAGAACTCAAGCCTTGCTACTAGTGGCTCTAGGCTTGGGGTTCCACGAGGCCCCTGGGTGTTTGGCGAGGACATTTATGGTCTGCAGAATCAAAACTCTTTGGGGAAGACAGCCCCACTGTAGAAGAGAAGAGACCACCATACTCCCGGTCTCAAGAATCTGTGAGATCATGGACAGGTCCCAGGAGATGACATGTCTCCCTCTGAGAAAGCCGCTCTCTAGAGATGTGACCCCAAACTTTTACAAGAAAAGAAACATTCAGGAAAGTTGAAGGAGCGCCTGTGTGCCTCGCTCAAAGTTGACAGTGGCACATACACTGCTTTTTGTGCTGAATACCTGTAAATACCAGATGGCATACATTAAGTCATTTCTAAAATCTTCTGCTTGATTCTCCCAGAAACATGGTTAAGAGATGATCTTTCCAAGTCATAAATAATTTGTGGGGTGATGGTCTGGAATCCTCTCCTGGGTGAGATCTCACAGATGTCCCTGGATCGGATCCCATCCTCATGCAATCCTGCGCTTCCAGGAGCCCAGGAAGCCACTTTGCTTTCTCAGCAACCCTCACCAGTTCCTGGGAGCTTTAGCTACTGCATTCTTTCTGCAGAGCCCTGATTTTCCTAATTGAAACACTTCTTTTAGCTTTCTTAGTCTCCGTCAAGACCGGGGGAAAAAAAAAAAAAAAAAAAAAAAAAAAAAAAAAAAAAAAAAAAAAAAAAAAAAAAAAAAAAGGTCCTGTTTGTTTTCCGTTCCTCTTTTTGTGAATATTATCGTGGACCTGGATATTTCAACTTCTGAATTTTTTTTTGTTCCTTGATTTAAAGTTCCTTTCCCATACAGTGAAGCCCATTTTTGAGCACCCTCTCCTCCTCTGGCAAGGTTGTCTAGAGATCTTATTCCCAGATAGAGGCTAAGAAGTTGAAAGGATCAGAGAGGTGTATCAGCCACTCACTCACCAGAGACAAACAATCAGTTTCATTACCCTCAGGGAGGAAAAGGCAAGAAGGAACAGTTCCTGGGCCCCATAAGTACCCAGAACAGGACAGAGACCTTCCTACCCACTCCGTCTCGCACCTGCTTCCCCCACCACCCAACATGCCACACCCCTTTACACTTAGTGAGGGGTTCCCTGAAAACATACACATTCAGAACATGCAGCACACATGTTTTTAATCATCAAGATAAAGATGTTTGGGTGACCCCACCACAATGAAGACAAGGAACAGTCTTTTATGTAATCTATTTTAAAATAATGAATGAATAACTAAACCTCAATGGTGATTTTATCTACATGTTGGAGTTTGGCTGGGAGAAGTTTATGTATTTTTTTTTTAATCATAAATGAAAGTGAGCAGGGCTTGTAAGCACAGATTAGCCCGTGCCCTTACCATTCCATGCTGTCAGTCTTCCTCACTTCCTGGAGACAGTTTGTCTGAATAAGGGAGTCCTGGGAACTTACATAGATCTGGCCACTCTCCCTAAGTCCCACCCCATTTCTGACCCAGGATGGGTTGAGGAATCTCTGTCTTCCACCATTTCTGGCTTGCTGGTATCTGGCCTGAGTTGGCCCTGCTGTCTTTATGTCAGCCACTTTTTGTACCACTGCCCCAGCTAGGTAAGGTCCAATGCTTTCCAGGCTGGTTCTGTCATGTTGTATTCTGGAAGTGCTGACCCTGAGTTGTGCAGAAAGCTCATCCCTAAGCAAGACTGCTCATGACTCTGGGTAGCTGAGATTAGCAAGTCCTGCTCTCCCCTTGTTGATTACTCAGAGCAATTAAGTTCATAGTAGCTGTGAATACTGCCAACAAGCATTTAGGAAATTTTTGGAAGGAGAGGGAGAAGTAGGTGGAAATGTTGGAGTGGTACAGGGAGCAGGAGCAGCTAACCCATGTGACTGAAGAAATCATGCAGACTGATCTTTCTCAAAGTGACTCCCATGTTCATGTCTGTCCTCAGAGGAGGGACGTTAGCAAAGCACAAATACAGTGGGTCCAAAAGAACTTAAATGACCAAGCAGCACAGAAACATTCCCATGACCAACTCATTCACATAACTTGAATGAATTTAGCAGAAATAGCAGTTGAGTGATCCAAAACTCTTCCCAAGAGGTCAGTTGGGCAGAAGATTCAGACAACACTGACAGATATAACATGATATGTGTGTATCATCAAATACAGAGAGTAAACGTTCTTTAAGGTAGCCATAAAAAAGCATAATTACAGAAGTAAGAAGTGACTTGTCAGGCCTGAGTTTATGGTTTCTCTTTGATGTGGCAACGGTGAGGGCCATGTTTGAGAAAGCCCTCTAGTAAGCAGTTACTTTGAAGTTTCTGGTTTGTAGAACCATGAAGGTTGATCAGGTGGACACTTCAGGTTGGCAGAACTCTGGTCATTGACTAATTGAAGGTTTCTGATTGGTAGAGCCCCAGTCATTGGTTACTTGGAGGCTTCTGTCCGGTAGATCCCTGGTCATTTGTTACTTGGGAGTTTCTGGTTGGTAGAACCCCAATCATTGATTATGTTTCTGCTTGGTAGAGCTCCAGTAATTGGTTAGGTTTCTGGTTGATAGAGGTTCATTCATTGGTTGGGGTTCTGGTTGGTAGAGATCTAGTTGTTGGTTACATTCTGGTTGGTAGAGCCCCAGTCATTGTTTAGGTTCTGGTTAGTAGAGTACTGGTCAGGACCCAGCTGACAGTTTGTGATGTGGAAGCCTCTAGTTTCCATTCACTATATCCATTCGGTTTGTTTGCCTAACTGAAGTTTCAGGCATTAGGATCATCCCAATGTATTCAGCTGCCAGTTACACTTTCTGTAAAACTGATCTCTTTCACCTGCCGGGAGCTCATGATCTCAAGACTGTCTCATTTGTGATCATGGTTCAGGGCCAGACCCAGTCCTAGAGAGCAAGGAGGCAAGAGATGAAGATCCCAGGAAGATATTCCAGATTAATTTCTTGATATGTGAACTGAAGTTATACCCTGAGGTGGAATTCTAATCTTTCAAAGGCATAAAACTTATTGAAGGCTCATTCCTAAGGGTGAGCACCTGCAACCAAGAAGATGAAGATAGAAAACTTGGCTTCTTAATGTGACAGGGAGCCATGTTTGCACATGGATATACCTGTGCTGTAGTATAGAGGGAAGGTGGCAGGTGTCTCCTGTCACCTCTCCTCCCATAAACTCCTCCTCCAGGGTGCAGGTCAGAGTGCCTGTGTCCACATTCGGTCACGTTCATTTCTTACTATCTCACAGCCTCCTACCAAGGCAGAGGAGCCCTCTGTGTCCATTTAGAAATGATTCTTGCTTTGTGTGTCTGATCTGCCTGTGGTAGGATGGCCAATGACTGTGGGGTGAGGAGGAAGGATGAGACTGCTTTAGAATGGTTGTTCTTGGCATTCCTCTGAATTTGGAGATGTTCAGCAGAAACCCTTGTACCACAGAGTGAAAACAGACAAGGAAGATTCAGTGGCTACACAGAAGTGTAATTCATTTTTAATGAGAACAGTTATGTTACGGTAGGTAAAATAAACCACAAAGTGGAATTTTGCCCTTTGGGTAATGTTACAGCTCATTAATGGGCTTCAGCGTTCACTTTCAAAATGACATTCTTGGCAAAAAGATTTTAATCCCTATATGTTATCAGTGATCTGTGGTTCCTTTGGCTGGATTTTAATTTAGATTCTAAATAAGCTTTTGAAATCATCCTTGCTGAAAATAAGAAGGAAATAATAACGCTGACTAAATGTTAAGAGGCTCATTACTTTCAGTGGCAGAGCCACCATACACATTAATGTCATGTGCTTCCTCACATGCCAAGAGAGCATCATTTCCTCCCCAAGGTCACTTAGGCAGCAACCTGGGACTGCAGACTGCATGGTGGACTGCAATCTGATTGGTGGAGCCTAGATTTAGATGTTCAAAAAACCTAGATCCACATACCTCCTGGCAACCAAACCTACAGCAAATCCATTTCCTCTGGACATATATACTAGAGGATCCACAAACAATAGCAACAACAGTAGTGATTAGTAATAGTCTCTTTGTGGGTGATCAGAATGAAAGATCATGAGGATAATCTCTTCCCAGCCTGGAAGAGCAGACATGAGAAGTAATGACTGAACTGTCAGAGTCCAGTTTTCCAGTCCTCATCCCACTGTTTCTGATCTTTGGGGCTTTGTCAGGGTATCATTGTTTCTGCTGTCTGGGGATATTCATTTGGAAAGAGGCCAGCACACCTCACTTACAGGAAGACAAAGGAAGTGTTTAGACTTCGGTATAGCTGGAGCTGTAAAGCATTGTTAGCCTCCATCATTACCTTATTAGTTTCCAGTTCTTGGGAAGGAGAATAACAGTTATTCAAGTTTAAGTCACAAAACTGAAATGTCATTTGTGCAGGCTATCAGCCTTTTGTAACAATTAGATCTCATGCCTGACATATCACTAGATCATTGTGTTCAAGCATTGATTCATTTTTAAAACTTTTTGGAGACTTAAACTCGCTAAATTTGTTTAGTAGTAGACTCTGGGTTTATTTCTCCTGATAACCCAGGATCATTGATGGTGTGGCTGACAGAAACAGCTCTCAGCATCCAGCTGTGTGGGCCAGTGAGCCTCAGGCCTTCTCTGTGCAAGCAGCAAGCTGTCTCCAAGGGTAGAGATGGGGAACCTTCATCCTCTGAGTTGTTGGTGACCTACTATCTATTTGTGGTCACCTGACTCACTGGCATGTTTGTGATGAGGTCTTGGTGTCTCATGTATGTATGTATGTATGTATGTATGTATGTATGATTAAATACATACAACTCAGAAGGCCAGGCAAGCATCTGCTTCCCTCCATACTGTACTTTATATAATGTTGGTCACCTCCCTCGGTTGTTCTTTATGATGTGGTGTGTCCATTTACAAAATCTGGATGCCACAACACCCATCTCATGGGCTCTTTGATGCTTGTCAGCAACCCTGATTCCACAGCCTTCAGACAGACTGGTCACCACACAGAGATCAGGAGGACTTGAATCTGGTGTTCTCAACATGCAATATGGTTTCCACACACATCCTCATTACAGACACAGATGTCTGTCCGCCACCATTCCCCCTTGGCACAGACATTTGTAAAGACCAGCTGGGAAATGAAGACTGTAGCACTTAACATTCTTCATGGATTTGTTTTCCTTTATCCACAAAAGCAGCTGCCAAATTTAGTCTGAGAAATGGCCTCTGCATTCAAGAGTTGCTCCAAGCTTCAGATAAACACACAGACAGGCTGAACGCACTGAATTCAAGGGGTTAGAGTCCAAGGATTAGCCCTATTGAGGAGATGGGTCTTGTCTAAACATTTGTTTTTAATTGCCCTGTAAAGATGTGTGGGGCATATTCTTTTAAAATTGCTGTCTGAGGGACAAAAGAGATGGGAGGGGAGTGAAAGATGTTGAAGTTATTAAACCATATCTTCTTTTTATATTTCTAAATCCAGGACTGTTTATTAATGGTAAAAAGGACAAAACACATTTCAAAGCATCGTATTGAGAGCCCTTGCACCATGCTGCTCCTTTATGTGTTTGACATATTGGCAGTGTTATGATTTGGGGGAACAAAAGAAAGGGGCAGCCATGGCCCACCCACTGCCTGTTGCCTGTAGCTGTTTGGAATTCCCTTTGTGAGCCAAGATCTGGTTCAGGGGAAATGGGCTAGCCTGACCCAGTGCTGAGACCTGGGCGTCTGGATCATGAAATGTGATTGACTGTGCCTGGGACATGAAACATGAAGTGCATGGGTGTAAGAATACCCAGATTCCTATATTCAGGGGTGTTTGTCCTTCTGTGTAGACAGCACTCTATGATCCTATCAAGTTTCACTCCACAGACTCCCAAAAACAATCATTGGGATTGTCGGAGCAGGCAGAAGGGGGCTGTGCATCGAGTTCCAATTCCCCACTTTCTCATCCATGAAATCTGCTAGGTTTAGGTCCTAAACTCTCAATGAAGCTTGCCTGGGAAATAAGCCCCCAACCACACTGCCTGTGTTAAAATCTCTTGAGAGAGTTCTTGTACAGTTTTGTCTGTGATGCATGGTCAGCCTCAGGCTGCACGTGACTCTGGTGGAGAGTAAACAATTATGTGTGCGTTCCCTGGGGTCTTACTGCACACATAGCTGGCGAGGGCATGAGACTTCCACACCACATTTCAGAGGATATTTTGAAGAAGGACTACATAGCCAACCCTTAAGTTTGCCTTAGAAAGAAGTGGTCGACACTGTCAGCCAGTCCCACCTGATGACCTGTGAACTTGCCATGGGTGTCACCCAGATAGCCTACACACTTCCAGCAGAGTTGTAATCAACAGGACAGAGCTCCTGACCCCTGACAGTGCAGGCAGAGACTGGGCAATTGGGAGTTCTTCCTGTGTCTTCAGACAGACATCCAGCAAACCCCCAAGCATGGTGAGAGGCCTAGAATTGTATTAGATACTGAACTAGAGAAGAGCCAAAACTGGATTCTTGTGCTGGGAGATGAAGTCACTTTGGCAGCGGGTAGAGCAAGCCTGTCTGTTCATTATGTTTCTCACCAGGAGAGTGGAGTTAGCTAGGGCTGCCTCAAGGCTCCCAGAAACCCTCGTGCTATGAGAAACGGAGGGAGTGATACCTCTCTGAAAACAAGCTTGAATTCTGTAGGCAAATATTACCAGAGAGAAGAAGAGAAGTGAGAACCTCACCAAGCCTCTCTGATTTTTCCAAACCATTTCTTGCAGTGCCTTGTTGGGTCTATATCCAAGGCATTGGGACCAGCTTGGGAGAATTAGATGTGCTGTTTGCTTGGAAGAAACTATGCATAGCTCAGCTGTGTCTTCTTAGCCAGGTTGGCTCTTGTTAAACATGGAGCAGGTGGACTGACTCAAAGAAAGTCTACTTGGTTCTCCAGCAGCCATGGTCCACAGATAGGGCCCTTGCATTAGGGCTGGGTATTGGAGACATGAGAGAAACACCTGAGGTAGAGCCATGGGACTAACGCCCACACAGACTGTGAGCTCCACACCTGCTGAGCTGTCTCTCTTCTATGGTTGGGGTTTTAACCCTTCTCCATACCAGCCATGGGCCTTCAAGAGCTATGCATAAGTGTGATGCATCTGGACAGACAAAGGCACTCTGTAGACATGGTGTGTACTCTGCACGCTTCCCTTCTCCTGAGTCTTCTTTTTTTTCTCTTCTCTTCTGCCTCATCAACCTAAGCAGGTAGATCCTGGTAGCATTTATTCATACCCCAAGGGTGTTGACTCCTTGTGTGTCTCATCTTCATATATGTACAAAATACCCTTGTTCCATAAGAGTGCAGCTTTATCAACCTCAGAGCAGGTACCCTACTCCTACATCCACTATGGGATGCTTGTATATGTTGTAAATGGAGCCCTGTACTCTGTAACCCTGCACTGGGATTCCTTCTTCTCATAGCAATTACAGAGACACTGCTGGGTCAGGGTATTTAGGTTTAAACCCTAGGTTTTCCACAGTAGCTTTGTGGCTTAAGCAAGTGCTATACACTGTGATGAAGCAGGAATGAGTTTCCCCCCATGACACATGTGGCTTAGGCAAAACAACCAGGAGCCAAGTGGTTGATAACCTCTGAAACCTTCATCATTAACACCAGTCATTTCAAATCATGATAAGCAGGATCCACACCACCCCCAGAGCATTCAACTCTAATTGAAACCGTGTGTCTAGAGTTCAGATGAAATAGGTTTATAGGCGTGCATTTCCTCTGGTCTCAGGGCCTGACAGAGCAGAACATGGGGCCCCACCTCACAGTGCTCACCTCTCATCAAAGCTCCTGACAGTATGAGGAAATATTATGTCACCCGTCAACTTAATCCTACTAATTAGCACCTAGTTTGTGCACTAAAAATGAGAATTGTTGCCAAAATTAGGGAAAGGGACCTAAGTTAAACACTTGGTTTAGAGGATCTGTTAAATCCTGGGCTATTTCTACCTTAGCTCTCTGCTCTCTTGGTTAATACTTTTGCCACCCTGTGTGCATGCAGGACAGGGTGTTGGGGTTCCCTATAGGTGAGGCATGAGTACTTCAAAGACGCAAGAGTAGTGATCTCTGTGTCTTAGTAGCATATACTTATCATTACATTTTAGTATGGCTTCTCCCTCTTTCTCATACTCTATGTGGTTTCTCCTGCTTCCTGGATACAAACAGCTGCATCCTGCTGCCTATCTCATTTCACTAAATTTGTTGTCCAAATCAGGGGGCACTGAAGGGGTTACTGAGGAGTTTTCTAAAGAACAAAATTATTCATCTAACTTAAAGATAGCAAGGCACATAAAGCCATGACCTATTAAGAGAGCCCTTGGTCCATATGCATGTGGTGACTCACATAGCTTTTGACTGGGGAATGTTTCTTTTTAAAAATAATTAGTTATGTCTAAAATATTTTCAGGAAACTAACAATGAAGAAGGAAATGGCAACTATTTTTTTCCAGGGTGGTATTTGAACCCTCACAATAGGAGCTTCTTCAGAAAATTTCTTCTGCATTTGGAGTTGTGATGACGATAGAATTCTTAGGATGGGGACCACAGCCTTCTGTAAGACACAGTGCTGGTTGCCATGGGAACCATGTTCACAGGCAAAGTCTAGTCAAATTTGAATGGTATCTAATACCAATATCCTGATATTAATAGCCTCCATGGTACTTTTTATTAGAAATAACATCATTTCCACAATTGTTAAGGCTCAACATGAAAATAGGAACATTGTGTTAAAATATGGCTGTCCATTTAAAAATAGCTTTTGGTTATAAAGAAATACCCTCTTCAGTTTAGACTTAATAAGCACAAAAGGGAGAAATGGGAAATTACAGGCCAAGCTAGTCTTAAACACTAGTGACTCCATCTTCTGTACTGATTTCCTAAACCTCAGAGGGGCATTTTTTAGCTATTGGAAATTTAAACAAATAGATAAAAAAAGTGAAATCCACACAGCCTAGGGGTCAGGGGATGTGGAGCGAGCTGGGTTCCCACCTCTCCATATGAACGGTATGTGGATGCCAGTGTGCAGTGATGGAGGAGTCAGGCATGTGGCAGGGATTCCTGAGGGAAAAGCTGAGAGGGCTTGCCGAACTATCTCAGTTGACTGAATTGACTTCCTTTTCCTGCGAACAGCCCCTGTGCCTGTGCCTGTGCCTCAGCCAACCCTGCCTGTGCCCTCCAGTCTCATTCTACCCCCTCACCTGAGCTGGATGTCACATTTAGTCACACTCCCAAAGTCACATAGCTGTTATATCACTGTGCTGACTCAAACATACAGGTCCATCCTCGTCCAGTATCAGCTTCTTTTCTTTTCCACCTTAGAACCATTGGCCTCCTGAACAGAAACACAGTGAGTAATAACCAGCCTAGAATGGGCTATCTGTGTTGTCTCATGTGGCCAACAGGCTCGTGGTTATGGCTGTGTGTTCCTCAGCTTCTCTCTCTACAGCAAACACCCGTGGTGGTAGCTTCTACAGTGGCTAGTTCTCACTGTCAATTTTGATACAATCTAGAATCGTTTGGGAAAAAGAATGACTAATTGTCTAGATTAGATTTGCCTGTGGTCGTGTCTGGTTCTTCTCAATTGGTTTAATTGGGGTGCAAGGCTGCCCCTGAATGTAGGCAGCACCGTTGCATTGGCTGGGCCCTGAGTGAATGTAAAGGAGACCATGACCTGAGCGAGAGACTGCATACATTAGTTTACTGTTCTCTGATTGTGTCATGACCAGCTGCTTCAAGTCCCTGCACCTGTACGTCACGGTGATGGACTGTCACCCTGAAATGTGAGCCGAGGGAAAACCCTTTCCACCCTAATTTTATCACAGCAATGGGAAATGAAGACATTTACAAAGAGAAAAGGGTTATCTTAACATGGGTTAGTTCTGGTGGTCCACGGGATTGGATCAGGAAGCTTCTAGATTAGTGAAGTGCACTTCCTGGTCCGTCTGTGATGGTGTCTCCCAAGACAGAAGATCACCTCATGAGGTTCTGACCTTATCAATGGTTCAACCTATTGATTGGTTCTTGAGTTGATCCAACTATGGGAAGGCAATGGGAGAGGAGGCCTAGATGAAGGAAGTGATGCAGGAGGGCATGCCCTTAGGGGCTATACCTGCCCATGGCCCTTGCTATGACACTTCTGTTCCCGAGTCATAAGATGAGAAGCACTGTTCCCCTCCACCTTCTCTGCTGTGAGAAATGAAGCCTCTGAAACCCTGGGCTTGAGTAAATTTTTCCTCTAATGGTGTTTGTCAGGCATTTAGTCACAATGACATGAGGGAGAATGAATGAATAATGACTGCAGATATGGAGGTTCAGCTTGTAAACAGTTGGAGCCATTGTGTATGGTCTGTGGGGAAGCAGTGCACTGTAGTGGGAGTGTACCTCCCTCGTAGCCATGAGCAAGAGGTAAAACTTCTTCAGGGGCACAACCACTGGCCCCAAGATCTCACCAGGCCATGCGCCTTCCAGGTCTCACTATCCCCCAATATCAACAAGTCGGGGACCAAGCCTACAATGCATGGGCCATTGGAAGACATTCCAGATCCACATGTTTCAGGCTCATGGTGACTGTTCACATCTGTTCACATAGCAGTGACTGACAGTGAGGACAAAAGGTGCTGTGGCAGATGAGTCAGCATCTGTGGATAAGATGGTGGGAATTTGTCAGTTTATAGCAAGGAATCACTGTTTTATCTTCTTGAAGCCGAGTTCATTAGAATTCCTATTACAGTTTTATAGCATAGATCTTTGATAACCATTCTTGTAATTACTTGTTTCAAACTGCTGCTTCTGTGCCCAGTTTGGAAGGCAACCTTCTGCTATGTCTTTTATGAAAATGAATATAGCACAAAAGCAACCAAGACCACACTAAACCCTCCCAGCACTGTGATTTCTCCAGATGGGTAGCTAAGACTTACTCAAAAGGATCAAGTAACTTCAGGGGTTGGATTCTTAGAATGCAGAAACCTCTGCAAGGAAAAGTGTGCATTAGGAATGTAATCCTGGAATAACCATGAGCTCAGGGAAGAGCGGCTTTGAGGAAGGGATGTCTGAATGAAGAGCTGCATTAATAAAATTGATGTGCCGTGTTTATTCTATGTTAATCTCCTTATTAAGATGCATTTTTGCTTTTCATAAATTCTAGAAGAATTAATTATGTATGCACTATTTATCATTGTATTTAAAATTTGCATAAAATTACATTAGTTAAGTAGACACTTATTAAATAATAGAAATGTCTTTAAGCCTTCACTTTTGTTAAATGTTCACTAGTTCAAAGAGTTGTTAATGTAAGGCCCCACAGAGGAATGTCTTATTCAGGGGGCCATTCTTCCGTTTCTCAAGTTTGTAACATGAGTAACAGTGGGACCCGTTTCTATGGAAGCTACCATGTGTTTTGCCTATCACATGAGCTCTTAAACTTCAGGGTCATAGAGCGGAGAAGTACTTGTTCCAACAGTACGTACATTCTCCTGCTCTGGTGGGCCTGCCCTTGAGTCTGTACCAGGGCTGGAATTATCCCAGGCTCACCACATGCATCTGGTAGACCTACCCACATCCTCTCCCGGAAGTGAGGGTTTTAAAACTGGTTTGCTTATTTGTTTGTGGTACCTCTAATTATGATTTAAAGTTGACTTTATCATTCACTTAATGCATTTTAATTTTAAAGACAACCATTAATTATCATTTTAATGCTGCATATATATGAGCAACTCCCGTGTGTAGTTTCAAAAATAACTTAAGATGTTTCCCTATTAAAAAAAAAAAAAGGTATTCCTAAATATCACAGAAGAGCTTAGAAAACATGGATAAACATGAAAAGACATTCAAACAGAACAAGGCCACCCAGTGATACAGTTAGCGTTAGGATACTGGTATTTTTGGTCTAGCATCCCTTCCCTACTTATCACTCATTATTTCTATTATCATCACTTGGCTACCTTTTCATGTTCCTACAACATGTGCACAGCATGTCTAAAATGTTCAGGATCAGGTTACTTGGAAGTGGCACCAATATAGAGCAAAAACTTAATTTGATTTATTTAAGCCTTCATTTTTGGTTCTGAATAAAAGCAAGTAGAGCTGTAACTTGGGCTTTGTTGGTAGCATGTTCCTGGCATTTCTGCAACTTTCCACATAGTTTATGAATGTCCCTCATTCAGAATTAGTTAATGGATGGAGAAAATAGCCCCTATGCCTTCATCTGCTCTGGTCTCCAGTGTGACTTGAAGGACCTATGGTCTCCATTAGCAAGGCCGGCATGCACTGACATTTTAACTGTTAACAATGCTACCAAATGCTCACATTGTTAGATAAAAGGAAATTTTTAGGTTTCTGTTCTGGAAATTAACATTATAAATATTTCTGTGTTTGATACTTTCCTTTGTTTGGTGTATTTCATCTGGTACTATTTATGTGGTGATTCATTGGAAAGGGAGAAGATAGAGGAGGGGAGGGGAGAGGGAAAGGAGAGGAGAGGAGAAAAGGGAAGGGAGAAGAGGGGAGGAGAGGGGAGAAAAGAGGAGAGGGCAGAGAGGGGAGAGAAAGAGAGGAGGAGAGGGAAGGGAGAAAAAAGGAAGAGGAGAGAAAGGGGAGAGGAAGGAGAGAGTAAAGGGGAGGAGAGGACTGGAGGAAAGAGTCACCCTGGAATCACTCCACCATTTGCCCATTACATCTCTTTAATGTGCCCCTCATTTTCTAGGCTATGTAATATTGGAGACAACATTGCCATTGCTAATCAGTGTCTTCCCTAAACACCTGATCCAGATTGCCTCTGTGTTCCCATCATTAGCCATCCTTGATTTTCTCTGTCTATATTCTTTTTCACTTGGAAACTAGGCCTGCTCTGTCTATTTCTCCAAAGCTTTGCACAGTCAGCTAGAGTCTGATATGGCCACTGAGGGATAGCTGAGCAACAAGGCCAGATCTGAACCAACCGTCTTAGGGTAGTTGTGTTAGATATATCCAGTGTCCACTAAATACACATGCAAGCTACTATAGGGAACCAGTATGGTTCTTTGGTGGTCGTGTTCTATTGGGAGGTAATGACACAGCCTAAAAACAATAGAAAATAGGATATGTCTCAGCATAAATGTGTTAATAATTCAGCCTGGCTTTCCAGGACAGATTGGTGTGCCCACTGTTATCATGATTCTTGGTGCTCTTTTTCTATCAGTGTATTCTTGAGAAAATTACTTGCATAGTCACCTGACCATGCCTCATAATCTTCAGGACAGGACCAGCCTGAGAGTCATCTGACAGCCTATCTTCATGCAAAGATTCTGGTATAGCTGCCCCGACAGGGTCAGATAGTAATGGGGTAAAGACAGCATATGGAGGCAAGAGTCACTTAAGCTCAGTGAAGCTCTAAAGAGACCGTTAGAGATAGGACTGTGAGCCAGAATACTGGTTAGTTTTTAACTGTCAACTTGACACAACCTAGAGTCTCTAAGAAGAAAGTCTTAATAAGGAATTTTCCACATCAGGTTTCCCTCTGGGAAAGTCTGTGGGAGATAGTCTTGATTGTTCATTGAGGTGCGAGGACCCCAGCCTATTGTGGGTAGTAACACCCTAGTCAGGGTGGTCCTGAACTGTATAGGATAGAAGAAGGAAAGATGAAAACAACAGCAAGCAAGGATCCGTTCATTTCTCCTTGCTCTTGACTGTGATAGGACTAGCTGCTTGTGTTTCTATCTTGATTTCCCCCTAAATGATGGGCTGTAATCTGAAATTATGAACTAAACAGCAAACTCCTTTTATGTTGCTTTTCATCGGGGTGTTTGTCATGACAAAAGATATGAGACTAGTAAAGCTGGACTTGCAGGGTGACCTGAGGTGGATGAAGCTGTGGGAGCCTTTGGCTTGTAAGATGTGGAGGGAGGCACCGGAGCACACATGCACAGAGTCCAGTGGTCAGTGCTCTCATAACTCTCAGGAGACCCTGCCTTGCCACGGGTTCTGGGGGAGCTCATTTTTCTGTCTCTTGAGTACCTCTGAGAGACAAAAGTTCTAGCTAGTGGTAGCAGTGGACATCCAGAGAGCTACCATCAGTCAGGCATGAACCTCCCAAGGCTGCGCAGATGGTGGTGACAAGCGCAGAACAGCACAAAGTGAGCTGCAAAGAACTGCCCTGGAAGCAGCTGTCAGAGCAAGAAGGCACTGTGTGTACAGGTGTGGGGCTACAAAGACAGCCAAGATCATGGTGGCCTGCTTCTCTTCACATCAGCCAAGGCCACTGAGGGACTGTGTCACTCACACCTGCCTTCATGGGGCCGCCTGGAAACTTCCTTTTGTCCATCTTCCCCACAGTGCTTCCTTTCCTCCAGCCTTGCCCGTCACCCACAGGCCCTGCTCTGCAATTTTCAGACACTCTAGTTCTGAATAATAGATATGCCTGGTATTGTAGGATGAGGGAATGATAGCAAGAGGGGCTGTGTGGGGATGTCAGTTATCAAGGCACTGAGTGGCGAAAGATGTTTTGTCTGATGTTTATCTCTTGTTCAGAAGCCTGGGAGACAGGGAAGTGCTTCTTAGGCAGAAGCCTCAGAGAGAGAGCCAGGGAAATCAGAAGGCTCAAAGGGTAAAGTTTACTTTAAAAGAGACACTGGAGGAAGTTTTGCTCACTGCAACATTTTGTGTGTGTGTGTGTGTGTGTGTGTGTGTGTGTGTGTGTGTGTGTGTGTGTGTGTGTGTTGTTAAGTTAGTGCATTGACTTATATATGATTTCTGTTCCCCACCCCTCTGTGGAATATCATTTTACTTTGAAGTTATAAAATCGAGGGTCTAGTTTTTGTGGACTCCAGAGCCTTTAGTGAACTCACTCATAGGAGGTTTCTGAATGGTAATACAAATCAGAGAATTCCACAGAGCCTCTCCCCCACACCCCACCCAGATGACCACCTGAGCCTTGTATGAGATAACAGTGTCTCCACTTTATGGGACTGGCCAGTGGCAATTTCCCTTTGCAGAAGACAGCTTCACATCCTGCAGGAGGGCCAGCCCACAGTGGATATTCTTACCTGGTGCTGTGCATGCATTGTCACTGTCAGTGACTCCAATCTCCAGCACAGGAGGGACAGTGGTAGCATACATTTCATCTTCAAAGGACTCAGAGCAGGGCAGTTCCAAGTTCTTTGTCAGGAGACCCTGGGCTGTAATTTTAGTGCATCTGACCCTGCAGCTATGCCCTTAGCCATTGCACCCTCCAGCCTCTCCTCCCCATGCTTGGCTGAACCCCAGGACACAATCGAAGAGAGGACACAGACCATCAAGAGTCTGGAATTGGAATCAGTGGGGTTTCCTGTGTGGTCTTATGAGTGCTACTCGACTGAATAAAAATGACCCAAGTCAGGTGCCTAGTGTTCCAACACTTACCAGTGCTTCACCAGTACCCTCCTCTTCCCCTGCTGTCCTCCTCTGCTCTCTTATGGTCAGTATGAGCACCATCCTGCCTGGCATGCTCCATACCTAACTCTTCTTCCATGCAGACAGACCAGCTCAATGTAACCACATTGCTCCGACTCCACATGCTCTCAGTGCCCATGCTCAGACATGCACAGGCTCACACTGAGTTAGCTGAGAGAGGACTAGGGCTTTTTCTTGGATGGCTTCAGAGGCTGGATCGCTTCAGAGGGTGGAGCATTCTTCATTTACACAGAGGGATTGTAAGTGAGGGACTTACTGTGGCGCTAATTATGTTAAGAGTGTTGTTTATTCAGACACAGATAAACAAAGCTATTAGATGTCCTCTTAGTGGTACATTAAGTGCTGTTAAACTCTTTTCTTTGTGATCCATCACACACTTAAGAAGGGCTTGGTGTCTATAGAATCAGAGTCATTGACAGAAGGACCCAGGAGGCAATGCTTGCCTTCTGGTGAAATCTGACCTCAAACTTAGAAGAGAGAGGCCAGGAACTCACTGATACAGCCACCGGAGCCTTAGCTTGACTGCTTAACAGCTAGGCCTTCCCCACATTGTCCAGGGATAGCATGTGGTTCCAGGTCCCCTCTTAAACACACTGCCCTTGGCTTTTAGGGCAGCCTTCACTGTTCTGTTGCTCCATCACTTACCCTGGATGAACTTATGGCTGTCCCATAATCTGTAGTCTTCTCACCTCCAAACGCAGGGAGGAGAATGAATAAGAATACGTGCTAACTTGCTAGAACTTGGAGGAGCTAATGAGGCAAGATTCATGCATTAGCATAATCAAAACAAGCGGGAAGAGTTGGACGAGCAGCAGTGTGGTCTTCATGTCTGGATTACTTCTGCCTGCAGTGAAGACATCCAGACCTGGTTGTATATAAATGCCAGTGCTCTGTAGATTTTTCTTTGGATTAATAACACCCCAGATCCTTTAACTCCTTCAAGGAGAAAACCAGTATTTCAGCATTGACTTAAAACTTCCCCTTTCATGCCAGTATGACCTAAACCAGGACAAATTACCAGAGACACCAAGACTCAGTGTCTCTTCAGGGCCTTATGATAGAACCAGGCCTCCTCGCTGTAGCTGTTCCAGCCTCCTTGGTTTGTGTACCTGCTGCCATCTGGCCCACATACCAAAGTCTTCTCCATGTTCACAGGGTTAGAAAGGATCTAACCCACCTATCCTGGGCCCAGTCTTATTTTCCTTTGGCAAACTATATAGAGAACAGACCACAGCCATCCACCACTGGTCTGAGGTGATGCTTGTAAACAGAAACACGCTCTGCACTTGACAGATCAAGCTACATCTGTAGCTCCTCATCTCCTGTGCCCATTTCCTTCCATTCCCATGCCTGCTCAGCCCAACACAGCCTTGTGTAGCAGAGCATTCTGGGAACACAGGCAGATAGTGACTTTTTTTCAAGACAGGGTTTCTCTGTGTAGCTTTGGAGCCTGTCCTGGCACTCGCTCTGGAGACCAGGCTAGCCTGGAACTCACAGAGATCCGCCTGCCTCTGCCTCCCGAGAGCTGGGATTAAAGGCGTGTGCCACCAACTCCTGGCTCAGATAGTGACTTTATGATTAGCAAATGTGCTTCAACAAACTCTGCCTCTTGCAGTATGCTCAGGACTCCACAGTGCCATAGTTTCTTACCTGTCAGGAAGAACTGCTGTGCCACTGAAGCAGGGAAGGTGGCCAGCTGGGTGAGTGGCTCAGGATTGGCTCTCTTTGCCTTTCTTTTGTTCCCATCAACTCTGTCATGACTCATTCTGGCCATGTGGAGAATGTGGAGTTAATCCTGCCCTCTGGAGAGGATGAGGCATACTCATGTGCTCTGAGACTCACATCTGCCCAGGGTTTGCTCAGAAATGGTCTTTGTGTCTGGCCAGGCTTAGGGCCTCTTAGCCTCTCATCTGGGAACTTGTACTGTGTGGACTGTAATTCCCTGGCCATGGGGGCAGGTGAGATCACACAGCTCCTACATGTTCTATCACAGGCCAATGCCCCACCCTCGTGGGGACCTTATTACCTTCATTACTTCCTCCACCAGAATGAACACAACTGCCTATCACCCAACCAGTCATATTCTTCAGCTCCCCTATCTACTCTTAAGAAAGTCTAGTTCAGAAAAAACTGAACTGCAATTTCCAGCCTTTGTTGGTTTCCATGCAAACCCCCACATATGGCATAATCCCTGAACTGTAGCTGACTAGCCATAGCTAACAGACCAACCTTGATTTTGATGCTCTGGTTGGCTCCCGTCTCCTGCAAGCACCACAAACACAATTCAACTGTGGCTGGTGTGCTTACCCTCATGACCTGCTCTTTGTTTCATTAGACCTGGGAGGCCAGAAGAAGTACAGAATGGTCAGGTTCAGAGACCTGGAGTCTGGACAGTGGGCAGTGGATTTACTTCCAGCTCTCCCACATTCGGTCACGTCTCACCGTGATTCTTATGTACTGGGTGTGGATAACACAATTACCTCTAGAAGTTTGAGGAATGAATGATAGAATAAATGCCCAAGGACTCAGGGCCTTTCTCAGAATATTGCAATAATCAACCCTTCCTATGGCTACTCTAAACCCGTGGCCCAAAATACAGAATGATAAGCTGCCCTTGATTTAACTCCAACACTCTAAACTCCCTCTCAGCAGTGCCCCCTAGACTCTCTCACACCATATTAGCCTTCCTTCTTTATAGGCCACTTCCTCCATGGCCTTTACTTCTGGAGTGAGCTACTTCCTGATAAGTCCTTCCTTCAGACATATAAACTGCTTAATTCTCAAGACATGGTCCACCTACCACCTCCTCAGGACATACCCCCCATGCTGTCCAGTGTCCCCACACATGCCCTTTGTGGCAATGTTCCTTGTTGGACTGTGGCCCTTCCTCTGTTATAAGACCTTCAGTGATTGAGAAAATCAAGGCATGTTAAGACCCAATGAGAGGATGGACCAAAGAGACAGTGAGAAAAAAAACAAAAGGACCTGGCCTTTTGGTATCACCTGAGTAGCTGCCTCCAATGGTGACACTGGGGTTCGCAGGAACAGAGTAGCAACGGGAGCTTCCTTCCAAGGTGAGACGTAAGTGGAACTTTGTTTTCTCCTTTCGTCATTCTCTATATGTAGAGACAACCCAGCACATCAGCACTTACTGCAACATCTACAATGGACTTCACAGAGCTCCCTACACTTTTGCAACCCAGCCTTTTCATTTAATCTCACAATGAGTTTTGAATTCCGCATTGTTGCTGTTATTTCACAGATGGGAAACTTGGGGTTTAGTGGGCTAAGGAATTTACTCAGTATGTAAATAAGCTTGTTCATGACATGAATAACTTTGTACCTATCTCTGAAAACTTTGAGTATCTACTGTGGTCCAAGCCATCCTCATACAGCCACCTTACAGTGGCATCCTATGTTTAGGATAGTCTGTTTGACATTCTAACACAGCCCCTCAGCTGGGCTGAATCCTCAAAGTAGGGTCTTTAGACCAGCTCTGCTACCACATGAATTCCTTAGATGGACAACAATCCCTCAATTAGAAACCAGGGTGGTAACTAATGACCAGAAACTACTGTCTTAGTGAGATGGGTGGTAGACATGTCACTGGGAGCATGGACCTCCACCTGTGCTGTGAAACTGAAAAGTCTTCATTTATCAGGACTATGCTGGAATTTGGGTACCACCATGAAGTACTACAAGAAATACACAGAATTTCAGAACGTGAGGTACTGCATGTGTTGTGTGAGGTATTATAAGAACATGCCTGGCCCCAGCACCCATGTGTTAGGGAGAGGTACCATGTTTCATTGCTGGGGAGTTGAAGGGAGGGCATTCTGGGCAAAGGGTCTGGAGACAGCTAGTGACCTCGAGGATGAATGTGGTTTTTCAGTCATGTGAGGTTGAGCGTGTAGCATTGTGGTGGGTGCAGGGCTATTCCAAGCAATCAGGGTACAGAGACAGAGGAGAAGCTATGCAAGGTCAGAGGAGCCTCAGCCAGAGGGAGGACACTTCTTCCTCGTCATGTGAGGGGCAATTCGCCGTGTGTCCCCAAAGATAGCTTGAGAGCAGTGCAGACCATAATGAAATTTACTTGTCTAACTGGGTTATTGGTAGGGTCAATCCAATTCCTCTACACACAAGTGACAAAATTGAGCGTGTGCCAGTGTGTTCATGGGTTGCTTTGAAAATCGTTATGAATTCTAAATGAAGCACCCAGGAATTAAGTGGATTACTCTTGACTGAAGTCATTTGCAAACTGAATTTGGTGACAACTTAACAAAATGTCTCTCGGGTCCCTTCAAAGAGGTGAGTGTAATTTGGTCTGTGCCAGAGTCAGCATCCACCCAGACTGGTACTCCATCCAGGCTGAGAGAAGGCCTCTTCAGAGTTGCAGAAGTTCTGAAAATACTGCCTTTCCATGTAATCAGAGAATTTGTGAGGGTCCCAGGGGGCACAGCCGTGAAAATGAGCTGTCATCAGCTATTCTCATTAGAATATGCAATTGCATATTAGCAAAATGTGTTTGGAATAATAACCAGCAGGCATTTCAACATGCTCCAAAACTGTAAGGCATCAGGCAAGAATTATGTCTTTTTTTAAAAAAATGGGAGAAAACCTCTCATTAGATAGTTCACTTTGATTTCAGTCTCCATAGTAACTGGATATTCAGATACATGCAGATATTTTTGTCTTTGGAAGTTTTGCATGTCTTGGAATTTGGACATGTGCACAGACAAAAAGCCAGATGTGATGTACAGCCCATGAGGTGGCAATTAGAGAAGCCAGTGCCGGGCAATGGAGCTCTCGCTGTTGAACGGCAAATTCAGAACCTTGACACGGGATGAAAACCCTGCAGACTTCATGAGAGTAGTCTTCATACTGAGCAGTTGTGCCTGCATATGTATGTGCCTTGTGTCCATGTGACAAGGACATCTGAGTCCATGGCAAGGTCCCAGTTGGGCCCACCCCTGATTTCAGTGAGCTTTGATTTCTTCCATGAAGTTGTGATTTTTCTTCTTTGACCCTGCTCAAACCTGCTGCCCTTGTGTAAGTTTGCAGAGCTGGAGTTTGCCTTGCCTTCAGAAGTAATTCCTTAATCTGGATGATGTGAGGCTGCACAGAGAAAAGGTCCTCAAAGCCAGGACAGGATGTGGACCAGAAATCCCAATGGTACAATAAACAGCCTTGGAGTGTGTACTGGGTGGTTTTGTGTGTCAGCTTGACACAAGCTAGAGTCATCAGTGGAAGGAGCCTTGGTTGAGGAAATGCCTCAGTGAGATCCGATTATAAAGACATTTTCTCATTTAATCATCAAGTGGGGGAGGACCCAGCCCATGGTGGTTGGTGCCATCCCTGGACTTCTGCTCCTGGGCTCTATAAGAAGGTGGCCTGAGCAAGCTGTGAGAGCAAGCCAGTACTCTGCCATCTCACCTCTGAAGACTATCTTTTAATGAAAGAAGTATGTGGGGTATGTTCCATGAGTTACTTCTCTGAGCCACCATGTTGCCAGCTGAACTATACCCTGGTAAGAATGGCGGTAGCCCTTCCAGGATCACAAATGGAGATGGTCCTTTGTCTCCTCCATCAAGATGCCCTCAGCAGAGCTATTCAGAATCCACCGTGGTGTCTCTCTGCTTCTGGCAAGTAGAGGACCCTGGAGATGGTAGTTTCAAAACAGGAGATGGTGGTTTCAGAAGTGCCTGGTTTAATAGTAGAAACCATTCCTTTAGAAGTTGCCAGCATTGCTAGTCATGATGCTCTATCCCTGTAGTCCCAGCACTTAAGAGGTTAGAACAGGAGAGACATAACTTTGAGGCCAACCTACGCTACATTTTTTTTAATGGAAAAAGGGTGACAAATTATATTTTAAAAAATCTTCACTATTTTTTAGTAAATTGATTATTTTAAGTAGTATAAAAATGCCCCTAGAGGAAGGAAGATGACTCAATGGCTCAGTGGCTCAGTGCTGCCCTTTCGGCACATACCTAATAACCTGAGTTCAATTCCTAGAACCTGTGTGAAGGTGGAAGGAGCAAACTTACTCTACAAAGTTGTCCTCTGGTCTCCACATAGATCCTATGGCATGCAAGTCATACATATGCACACATGCATGCACATACACAAAAAACCAACAATCATCATAATAAAAAGCTTTTAAAGAAAAATGCATATAAAGAAATACAAATTGTTTTCATTAAGAAATGAAAATGGATGGGTGGTAGAGGTGCACACCTTTAATCCCAGCACTCAGAAGGCTGAGGCAAGCAGATCTCTATGAGTTCAAGGCCAGCCTGGTCTACAAAGCGAGTTCCAGGATAGCCAGAGATATTTACAGAGAAACCCTGTCTCGAATAATAAAACCAAAATAAAACAAACAAAAAAGGAAGATGAAAATGGGGAACTAGATAGATGGCTCAGCAGTTAAGAGCACTGGCTGCTCTTCCAGAGGACCTGGGTTCAGTTCCCAACACTTGCATTGCATCTACAAACATAGGTAACTACAGTTTCATGGGACCAAGTGCCCTCTTCCAGCCTCACTATACACATTTCTGTGGTGTACATTCATACATACATTCATATACACAGCAAGATATTCATACTCATAAAATGTATTGCCTAGAAATGCTTAGTAAATGCAAATACTACTTGACTCTGTGATTGAGCTGTAGTGGACTGTGCATCAGTGAGGTCAGTGTAAGGAGTCTGCATGTGATGATGGGCTCAGGAGTCCTGGGTTTTACAGCTGCAGTGGATTGGTGAGTACTGACTAGCATGCTGCAGTGTGCCCCTCCTGAGCTCCGTGGCCCCTGCCACACCATGCCTATAGACTGGGAGCTCTATTCAAAGCACCCTCTTTGCTATCTCTGCACCCCTTGTTGGTCATACATGCAAGGCTCCTATTCCATTAGTATCACGAGTCACCCCGTCTGTCTGTCTGTCTGTCTGTCTGTCTGTCTGCCTGTCTGTCTGTCTGTCTGTCTCTCCCTCTCTCTTCCCCCTCTCTCTCTGTCTCTCTTTCTCTCGTGTGTGTGTGTGTGTGTGTGTGTGTGTGTGTGTGTGTGTGTGTGTGTGTTGTATTCACACGTTTAAAATTACTAGTCTTTCAGAATTTTATACAATATATTTTGACCATATTCGACATCCTCCCCCAACTCTTCCCAGATCCACTCCCCCTTCCCCACCCACCAAACTTTAGGCCCTCTTTGCTTTTAAACCCATGAAGTGCAATTTGTGTTGCCTGTATACTCTTGGCTGTGTGATCATCCATTGGAGCAGTTTGATTTACAAGGGGGTACGCCCTTAAAGAAAAACGACTCTCCTAAAAACTATCAATTGCCAGTAGCTCCTCAGCTACAGGTGAGAGCTCATTCTCATCTCACTTCTCCATGCTTAAATTTGTCTGACTTTAGCTTTCACAGGCCTTGTATGGGATGTCACAACTTCTGTGAGCTCGTACAACTTCCTTGTTGTATCTGAATGACGGTGTCTCTTTGTGGTCATCCACAGCCTCTGACTCTCAGACTCTTTCTATCTCCTCTTCCTCAATGATCTAAGTCTTAGGAGAAACCTATGATACAGATATTGATGAGGGTGTCCTTCTGTATGCTGTGAATATATGTTTCTCATATTGGTTGATGAATAAAACTCTTTCAGCCAGTGACAGGCAGGATGTAGCCAGGCAGGAAGTATAGACAGGGCCACCAGATTAAGAGAATGCTGGGAGTTTGGAGAGAAAAAGGAGCAAGCCAAAGCCACCTTTTTCCTCCTTAGCTTCTCAGCAGACAAGAGAGCAAGTTCCTGTTTCTGCCTGCTTATATTCTCTCTCTGACCAGCCATCTCACTTCCTGTCTGTCTGTACAGACCTCCAGACCTCTATGGTTAGATAATGGCAAGCTCAATTCTCTGACCTTCAGACAGACTTTATTTTTACAAGCAAGATATCACCATAGATATCTTGTTTATGTCTAAACATTCCACAGTATCTTATTCTCTGCACCTTGACCAGTTGTGACCATCTGAAGAAACAAAAAAAAGCAACTTCTCTGATAAGGCTTAAGACTTGCACTAAATTATGGCTATAATAGTAAATTATTAGGAATTGGTTTAATGTTACGCCCATTTAGCAGAGTTATAAAGACAAGTTCTCCACTAGAGCCTATGATATGTCTATCCATAGGTTCTTAGCTCTGATAATGTCACCAGGTATGGGTTTCTTCTCATGAAGCAAGCCTTAAATCCAACAAGAAAGTGTTTGGTTACTCTCATGACATTCATGCAATTACTGCACCAGTAAGCATGTTTTGCTATGCTAGTCATTATTATAGCACCAGAGTTCACAGATATGTAAGCCTGGTGATTAAACTAGTAAGGATGAGGTTTCCAAGTCAGTACAAGCTTAGTAACTCTAGGTTCTATGACTCAAGTACATGCTGTCTTCAGCAACAGGGACTTTATCCAGGTCTGGAGGGTAACCAACAGCACTAGCAATAGCCTGCAATATTTGGGGATCTATGAAACCACAGTGGCAAACATCTGCAAAAGAAGTAACCAACCCTGGGCACTGGGTATTTTGTTTATTAGTCTGTAGTGTCTGGTTGGGGCATTGTTGAACCATTGTAGGTGATGCCATTTGTAATATTTTATATGCATGTGTGTATGTATATGTTTAGGAAGCAGCTCAAGTTGTAGGTTTGCATACACTTTTCCAAAATGTCGTTAGTGTTAGCTGTCCCTCTCTTATTCCCTTCTCTGCCCTGCCCTCCTATCTCTATTCTGTTTAACCCTTCCTGTTCCATTACTCTCCTTTTCTCCTTTATACCATTGCTGTTCCTCTCTGTCCCTTGAAATTCTACCACCCCCTTACTAATTCCTGACCTCAAACATATTATATAGATGAAATTGAACACTTCTGTGATTTTTTTCTATTCCATCTTAATTGTTTTGGATATTTACATTTAGTACCTGAGTGGGAGGAATTGTTCTTTTTTTGTTTTTGTTTTTTGAGACAGGGTTTCTCTTTATAGCTTTGTAGACCAGGCTGGCCTCAAACTTACAGAGGTCTGCCAGCCTCTGCCTCCTGAGCACTGGGATTAAAGGTGTGCACCACCACCGTCTGGGAGGGATTGTTTTTAAGTGATAATCATAACCCACAATGAGTTCCTCAGTTGGCATGCTTGAGAGTCATTGAAGAAAGGGAACATAGAATCCAGGTAGATTTCTTTTTTGTCTCTATGAAATAGCCCTTTGGTCTCTGTGGAGTTAGTGTGTGGATGAGGCAGGCTTTAATGAGAGATATGCTGTAGCTATGAATTCATACTGTCTCTGGAAACATGGGTTTGTGTCCTAATTAGCATCTCTAAGATCCTTAATATAAATAGGACAAGCTGATGGCACTGCATTCGAACTTCAGTACTGATGAGACAGATCATCCTTGAGAGTGTGTTTTAAACCCACTTCCTTCACTTTGAAAACAAAGCTGATATTTGATATTTACTAAAAAAAAAAAAAAAAAAAAAACTTCTTTCAAGCAACTTCTCTTCATTTATGTCTCCTGCCATGTTTGTCTTCTCTCTAATGCAATGTGTAACTTTATCAACTAAAGCCAAACACCTCTCCCTATTCCTGTCCTTTCATGCTTTTTCCTGATGCTCCCTGTCTTCCCAGCATGTGTTCACAGCAGCAGCAGAGCTGGTGTCTGGAAACTCACTAGCTCTGCTATTTGCTATTTTCTTCATTAATCCTGTTTTCAAAGGCATGTGTATTTCAATAGCTTATAAAACTACATTGCACCGTGGTGCAGGGAAACTATAAAAGCAAAATATTCCTGCACACACTATTCATTGTCAGTTCCTCATATGACCTTCTATGCTGTCTTCCCACCAGTGTGTTTGGAAACAGGTAATTTTTGAGTTTTTAGTAACTTGGCCAGTTAGGTTTATTGCTCTGAATACATGTGTATTTCTGCACAGTAAGGGACCAAACCTTTGCTGCATTTTGTGGTTCCTGGCAGTATTGTGTCTCATCTTTCATTGTGTTTGACAAGCTGTGATGGCTGATAATTCATTGTTTTTTGACTTTCAAAATTGGCAGCTTCCTATAACTCAACCTAACATGTTTATGCAATGACTATTTCTGCTATTCAGGATAATGGCTGGGATTCGGGAAGTTAAAATTCCTGCAAACTGGTATCTAACATGCATGGCATTTTATCTATCTCAGAGGCCCTCTGCTTTTTAGCAGATTAGGCCTAACAGTTGTGCAGGCTTTAGGCAGAGCCCAGGGTAGCAGTGTGTTCCCAGGGGAGGCAGCATTCTCATTTAGCCTTGGGGATGTGGCTGTGATGTCTTGGGTTAGCAGGAGAACATAGATCATGTGTTTAGAGAATAAAAAAGATTCAACCAGGAAGAAAGAAGAGGGCTCTGGGTGTCTCAGAACAGCATGAAAGGCCATGCACTTTACAGGCTCTACATAGCTGTTGGGCCTGGTGACCTTCCCACCACTTCTAGGAGGAAGATGTACCTGTCCAAGAGAGAACCTTAAAGTACAGAAACTGTGCCTGGGGTAGCATCTTCCTGAGCATCATAAATCTAAGCACCAAGGTATGCACTGACCAGGCATATCGGAAACTCTTGAAGTCCTGATACTGAGGCTCCAATGAATATTGCAATGGAGAAATGTTTGAAAACCCACTATTCTTTTTTCTTTCTCTCCATTTTTTATTTAAATTAGAAACAAGATTATTTTACATGTCAGTCCCAGTTCCCTCTGCCTCCCCTCCTTTCCTGACCTGGCCCCCAACTAACACCCTACCTATCCCATACCCTTTCTGCTTCCCAGGGATGGTAAGGTCTTCCATAGGGGATCTTCAGAGTCTGTCATAGGGTCTAGGCCTATCCTGTATCTCTGGGTTCAGGGAGCATCCCTCTAAGTGGAATGGACTCCCAAATGTCCATTCCTATGCTAGGGATAAGTACTGATCTACTACAAGGGGCCCCATAGATTTCCGAGGTCTCCTCACTGACCCCCACATTCATGGGGTCTGGATCAGTCCCATGCTGGTTTCCCAGCTATCATTCTGGGAACCAAGAGCTCCCCCTTGTTCAGCTCAGCTGTTTCTGTGGGGTTCACCAGCCTGGTCTAGAACCCTTTGCTCTTCACTCCTCCTTCTCTGCAACTGGATTCCAGTTCAGTTCAGTGTTTAGTTGCGGGCGTCTGCTTCCACTTCCACCAGCTTCTGGGTGAAGGCTATAGGATGAAAACCCACTGTTCTGCGTGCACTTGTTTGTCACTGTCAGGAAAACCTTAACAGGGCTTGAAGTCATTGCTTCCTCAAATTAACTGCAATACCAAGCATGTGTCACTTGTAAAATTGATTAATCGCATGTACATGTGATATATGAACAGAGGCAGAACTCGGAAAAAACATGTAAGTTTCACACAGGAGTCTCTCTTTGGGCATTTTATAATTATATTGCTTTCCTAATAGGAAGTAAAATGAGCTGACAGAGGTGTGTCCCTTAAGGTCTCTTTGTAAGTGAAGAAATCAGAGAATGTCTCTGCCTTGCAGGGTAGGTAGGGCGTGTTGGTACATGGGGACCCTGAGGATAAACAATGAGCAGCTTACAGACACTGCCAAAGATAACTCCTTAGCTCTGGTCCCATTCATGTTCCCTTTGAATAGAAAGTGCTGTCAATATAATAAAGGAAGCTGTCAGTTGTCATATCCAAGACCAGTTGCTCCATTGTACCTTGGCCATCTCCCCTGTGTCCCATAGGCCTTCTTGTCAGTGTGGGGGTTGTTACTCTGTTGTGAGTAACTGAGAAGGAGTCAGACTATCATCTCCAAGACTTGTATCACATTTACGGAGCACATGTATAATCAAACACTTGCCAGGCCTTCTAATGCCTCATTGTACATAGAGCTCCAAGTGGCCCCTTGCTGCTATAGTTTACTGGCAAAGCCAGCGGAGACCAAAAGAGGGGAGAGATACATGTCCTGTCTCATGCTGCAGAGATAAGTGTAGGATGGACTGAGTCCCTTTCTTTACCACCTGACCACAAATGCCCTTTTGCCAGCCACTGTCATATGTGACACCTGCTTATGGTCTTAGTGACAGCACTTTTATTTCTTGGAATGTCACATTTGGCCCTTTTAATAAGTTGACTTTGTAAACAATTTTGTCCGTCATAGTATTAGACTAAGGCAACATTTCCACAATTTTAAAGTGCAGATATCTTGCAGTTTGTACACCTGTTCTTTGGTGAATTGGGGTCCAGGGTGATTTTTACTTTGCAAGTGGAGCACAGCATCATATCATCCACTCAGCTGTGTAGCCTATGTGGCTTTATTTGTTGTCTCCACATGAAGTCTTTGGGGCCCTCAGTCAACTATACATAGAGAATTAAAATGTAGGGAAACCGCAGCTGGGTTTTCTGTCTCATAAACCCGAAGAGGCCATGTGCATGCTGATGGTGAGTAGTAACTGGTGATGCTGCCTGGGATGAGGGATGCTAGAGAGGCTCATGAAGGAGAATCACTGGTCAGGCTCTCATTATAAAGAGTGCTGTTCTCCTAGGTCCAGCACCACAGAGGCAGATGTGGGGGTAATCCAATTGATTTCTCCTGTCCGCCTCACACAGCCTGCAGCCTCAGCTCCACAGCACACGTTGCTTGGCAACAGGTGCTCACAGGGTAAAGAAACAGGCACGGAAACACATACTGCATGGTTCGCTGGCCACTTCCTGGAGAGACATTATCTCTGAAGGACATACCAGACTCCCTGCCTTGGGAGCTACTGAATATTGTGGATGCTGGGACACAGGATCCATTTCATCCAAAAAGAAAATACTCGTTCTCTCAAGTGACCCATCCAGTCATTGCTCCTCATCCCATTGCAGGAAGTCTGAAGCAGCAGAGAGCTGAGCATCTAGCCAGGCTCTGGGTGGAAAAGGGATCCAACGAGAGGGTACTTATTGATTGTAACACATATGGTGGAACTGTTGTGACATGTGTATTCTAACCCATGCACACCAGCAACTGGTAGAGGTTGAGCCATGAGAAAATACTGGAATAATCCTTTATATCCCATGGTTGTGCCTGCTCCCAGGGCACAACCTTTTAGGCATTCTGCATGGGCTCAGCACCTAGACATGATGGGAACAAAAGCAGGTGGGGACAGTTTTAGTGCATGACTCCTGATGGTTCCCATATATTTCTGCTCCATAGGACCCAAGAGATGTGTCAGACTTCACTGAGGGTGCAGGTTGTAGAATAAAAGGGTCAGACAAGGCAGTTGGATCAAGTAAATAGGACCGATACCACCATACCAGGAATCACCCACTAAGTGGCACCCACTAAGTGCTTCTAGAGCCAACTGTAGACTGGTACGAGCAGCACTGCTTATACAATGAACATCTGGTAATCAGCAGGTTATTCAGGAGGGTTCTGTGCAGTGTGATCCTGGGAACATGTGGAAGAGTGAAGGAAGGACCAGAGCCCAGCAAGCAGTAGTTCTAATAGCACCGTTTGAACAGTTCTCATGAGTTGTGAGTTTCTTTCCATTTTGTTGCCTAAACACCATAAGAAGCTGCCAAGCCCCTCGGAGACATGGTGGTTCTATTAATATTATTCCAAGGAAACAAAAACTTCCAGGCCTCATTGTTGTGGAGGAACTAGCCAAAGTTCAGGAGAGAGACACAAAAGTAGAATAAGTCAGTACAGATGTGTTGGTGCCTACAAGCCACCTTTGTGGGGCAGCAGTGAGTCTGCAGCCTCAGAGGGCTTGCTTCATTGCCAGAGACCATGGGAGAGAACAGAGCACTGAGTAAAGAACAGGCCCTGGGGCAGATTCAGAGAGAAAGATCATTCCTACAGCTCCTGTGTCCTCACTGTAAACATCTCCATGCCTTACCCCCTGCCTTTCCCTGCTAACATGAGAGATGCAGAACTTAGAGATATGGAGGAGCAGGAAAATGCTAGCTACAGATCATCAAGAGCTGGCCTCTTTGAACAAGCATCCCTGAAGAAAGTGAACCACTCTTCAAAAACAATTAATGCCCTTCTGCTTGTTGCTAAAATCAATTAGCCATGTGTACATTAGTGCACAGCTTTTACCCAGCATGCATCCTGTGAGCCGTATGGAGAAACAGTCAGAGGGTCAAAGCAGATAGTGAAAGAATGCATTGCAATGTTTACTAATTTGTACGAAGTACTTTGCTTCTCCCCCCAAAAAAAGGTTGCGCCGTGCTGTTTTGAATAGTTTAAATGACAGCTTGGCACCAACCGTGCTAGCCGCTCAAGCAGTAACAGAGTGTGTACTTGACCTTGGCCTCCGTGTTCTGACAGCCAAGAACACACTTTTCTTCTGCATTGGAAGCCTGCCCATCAGGGTGAGCATGACAAGACAGTGTGAAGATACAGAAGCTACAAAGGCATCTACCTGATATAATAATTGTAAACCTAAATACACACTTTAGAGCCCTTGAAAGTTGTGTGTGTGTGGGGGGGGCAGGATCTGCCTAAATCTTAATTCTAGCTCTTCCTGGAAGATGTCAGTGTGTGATGGTTTGAACAAGAATGACCCCCCACCCCCCTGCCGCAATAAGCTCATAGATTTGAATGCCTGGTCATCAGAGAGTGGCACTACTTGAGAAGGATTAGGAGATGTGGCCTTGTTGAAATGGGTGTAACCTTGTTGGAGGAAATGTGTCACTGGGGGTAGGATTTGAGATTTCAAAAGCCCAAGCCAGGCACTCCTCTCTCTCTTCCTCTTCCTCTCCCTGTCCCCCTCCTCCCTCCCCCTCCCCCCCTCCCTCCCTCCCTCCCTCCCTCCCTCCTTTCCTCTCTTCCTGTTTCTCCCTCCCTCTCTCCTTCCCTCCCTCTCTCTCTCTTCCTGCTACCTGCAAATCCAGTTATAGAATTCTCAGCTACTCCTCCAGCACCACATCTGCTTGCCTGCTACCATGTTCCCCATGACAATGATAAGGGACTAAATCTCTGAATGCCTAAGGAAGCCACAATTAAATGCTTTCTTTTATGAGAGTTATTATAGTCATGGCACTGCTTCACAGCAACTGAACAGTGACCAAGAGAAAAATGAAAGGTGGTTAACTAAAATTCAGAGTGGTAGAATTTTAAAGATCAGAGCTAACATTTAGGACTGGAGAATTTGTTTGATACATTGAATTTTCTACTTAAACTACAATCTAAACCTGTCTTTTAGAAAGTATCTTAATCTAGAGCTAATTAGGGAATTCTCTTAGACTTCTTGAAAAACATGGCTGAATGGCTAACCATATGAAGTTTCAGAAGGCTGGGAAACAGACCAGAGGAACATAACAATCAAAGAGAAACAGAAGAACCCAGAGACCATGTGAGCGGCCAGTCTGATGAGACAGAGAGGCCTCACAGCCATGTGTCTGGCTCTACATCTTAGTCTTCTCATCATACCCAGTCCTTTGTAAGGAGCCCCAATACCTGTGTCACATGCCGAGTCTTTTCTTGCTGTACTTTTCAAGTCTGCCATAGAAAATGGCCATTGATTGTGTAGTTTATATAGCAGAAATATAATCCTTCAGTCTTATAGAAACCAAGTAGCCAAAAAACTATCCATTGACAGGTGACACCTGAAAGGACTGATATATGTTCCCTTCACAACTCTCTGTGCCTCTAGCAGCCTCCTTGAGTGTCCCTCAGTTGTAGACATGTCCCTCATCTCTGCCACTGCCTTCTCATTGACTCTCTGTGGGTCCCTCCTTGTAAGTTAACCAGGGTCACCCCTGGCCTATGTGTCCTGCCTGGATTAAAAAACAAAAATAAAAGCAAGGTCCTATCATGGGTGCTGGAGATGAAGGCTACAATACATCTTTCTGAGCAGAGTTGAACACATGCCATGTGTACCACTCACCCTTTGAAGGAGGCACACTAGACAAGGGCAGCTAGGAGATGAAGCCTATGCAGTCCTCTGCCCCCTTGATGGCTTGGTGGATGCTCAGGGTTGGAGTGAGGAACTTGTGTCAGCTCCTTCCTAGAGAACTAGAGCAGTTGGCATCACTGAGAGCAGCTGGATTTCCCTGAAGCATTGAACGGCCATGTACTCGGCATGTACAATGAATGGAAGACAATTCTAGCCAATTATACAGAATGGCTTTTTTTTTTTTTTTTTTTTTTTTTTTTTTTTTTTTTTTTTGCTATTACTGGCAGGATTTTAGAGCCCTTCCACATTCTTAGGAGTCACATTTGGTCCGCTCCTTTTTTTGGAGGAGATATTGGGTAAAAGGTGTTCTCTTTTTCTTATTTTTTAAGAGAGTAACGGAAGTTAGCTGGACATCGATGACTACTACTGAGGTTTTCACCTGCTCTTGGATTAGTTTTTGCTTCAAGTTCTCCAGCGGTATGCATACATCATGCAGTATAGTCATATTCTGATTTTACCCCAAGATTGTTTCCAAGGCTACAAGTGCCTGCTCTTCATTGCCTGGTAATTCTGCTCACTTGGTCATTGGGTTCTCTAAAGGAAACCCCAACCACAGGTCTTACAGTAGTTTCCAGAACTAAAAAGGAACTAGCTTTGAAAACCACTTTGGACTTCCTCAATAACAGATGGCCCAGGAATATTTCTCAATGAACTATATAAATAAGGAGTCCTGTAAGATTCAACCCTGATAGTCAAGCTGATCATGTCTGTCGACAGATATGTGATTCCCACCATAGTGCTGTGAGATTTGTTTGTTTGTTTTTTGTTATGTGATCTCCATCAAACGAGGTTCTCAGCAGTAGGTGGTCTATTGAGTGCTGCCCTTCATTTCCGGTGTCACCCTCCAGCTCCATGATGAAAGATGGCCTCATCCAGTCCTGTGACCAACGTCCCCTCCAGGGAGAGCTGGAATTCGATCTACCAGGTTGCCACTGTGACATAATGGTTGATAAATATTTTTAATATCTCCTCTTCTAAGTGTAGCGTTTTGTCACATCATCCCTTCCTAATGCTTCCGTAGGTGAGCTCCACTGACTAGTCCAGGGAACTTGTAACAGCAAAAGCTCATACCAATCTAAATATTCAACATTCAACTAACTCTCCAAGTCACTGGGTCATATTATCTTAAAAGAGTCAGAGCAGAAGTGTCTGGTGGGACAACACATCACAGTCACTTTGTAAGTCTTCCCTTCTGAGCTGCAGTTTTTAACAAAGGCACTGCCTCCCATCTATTTCTTCTTTTTCACTGTTTCCACCATCCCATCAGTATGCTGATATAGGCATTTGCCCCCACCGTAATGTCACCAGATCTTTGTCAAGGCCTTATGTCCACTTCCAGAGTGGACCTTGTTCCTCTCCTTTGGAGTATCTAATTCCCCTCTCTCTCATAGCGCCTGTTTCTATCAGGTTATCCCTATACCTGCCTGTTCAGGTGGCCCATCCCTTGAAATGGCACCAGGCTCTTGCAAGGAATGGCACTTCAGCACCAAGAACTCTGTCTATATGAGTAAGATACAATGGGAGGTGCAATGCCTTGGAAGGACAGTATGTCACTTATAGTAGTACATTTCTTATTCCTGAGCTCAAATTTCTACCTCTAGGAACCTATGCTCTGTTGACTCAAATATACTTTCCAACTTGCCATTTCTTTCTACACCTTCTGAGCCATTGTGATGGTCATATAGGCCATCCTACCATCTGTGAATGACTATCTCTTCCACTTCTATGTCCAATAAAGTGTCATTTATTTACTTAGTAAATGGTATTTAGCAGCCCACTCCATAACAGGTATTATATATGGTCCAGGAGTCATGATGAGTCCCTGTCCTTGTAGCTATCTCCATATAACTAGGTAAGCCTCTCAAATGTCCTCTGTGGCCCTGTGTTTTAGTCACTTTTATATTGCTGTGATGATATTCCATGACCAACACAACTTAGAAAATGTTTGTTGGAGCTCCACCATAATCACCATGGTAGAGTGTGTGGCAGCAAGTAGCCATGGGGCTGGAGCTTACATCCCGACACATAGGCACAAGGTACAGAGAGAAGCAGAGACCTAACTAGGAATGGCATGGGATTTGAAACCTCAAAACTCATAACCCCCCACTCCCATGGTATTCTTCCTCCAACAAGGCTATGCTTTCTAATCCTCAAACAGTTCCACCAACTTGGGATCAAGTGTTCAAATATACAAGCCTATGGAAAGGCCATTCTCATTCAGACTCACACCTGAATTGCAAAGAAGGCAGGTAGGGACAGTTGTCAGTCAGTGGCTGGGCATCTGCTTAGAAGGTACCATTGAAGTAAAGTCTGTGAAAGATGACACTAGCATGCAGAGATCATAGCTAGAATAGCCGAAGCAGAATGGTCTCAGTAGAGACACTAGGAAGAGGAGAAGGAGCAATGAAGAAACCTGCCTTAGGTCTCCCTGAATGCTGGGTGCCAACCTTGGACATTGTTTTGCCTTTTTAGAATATAGTTATTTTATTTTAACATTAAAGCTATAGTAGTGTTTATACTTTATCAGATTTACATGTCATTTATTTTAAAATTAAAGAAACAAAGTTGAGGGAGGATTGGGGAGACTTGTTATCAGGCAACCCAGAGCACACACAGCAGACTTCTGAGTGAGGAGGCCACACTGAGTAAAGGAAAGCATGTAATCATTTGTTCAATTTTACAAGACTTCAGAATTTAGGCTTCACACATACTTTCTCCAAATTTAACAGAGACACAGTCAGTGGCCAGCCATAAACATGATGCAGAATACAGAACTTGTTAAACTAACATTGGAAGAGCTACTCCTGATGGATTGACAGAGATGGAAGTCAGTAAGGGTCCATTGTGGACAGAAGGTTCTATCCTGTACAGTTCCACTGCCTTTAGTCCCAAATAAACACACAGAGGCATATATTAATTATAAACTGTTTGGCCAATGGCTCGGGCTTCTTATTGGCTAACCCTCTCTCAACGATTAACCCATTTGTATTAAACTATGTATTGCCACAAGGCCATGGCTTACCCATAATGTTCTGGCATGTTACTCCTTCTGCAGCAACATGCCATCTCCCTTGCGATTCTCTGTGTTTCTCTTCCCAGCTTTCTCCTAATCTGATAGCCCCGCCTATACTTCTGCCTGGCTACATGCTGCCTGTCCATTGGCCAAAGCAACTTTATTCATCAACCATTAAGAGGAACACATATTCACAGTGTACAGAAGGATATCCCCCATCATTCCACAGGAAAAAGAATGAAACCGTGGCTAAAGATGCCCTAATGTGTGTAGGCAAGCAATTCCTTCCCCAGATACTTAACCAAAAATAAATGAAGTCAAGTCCATACAAAATCCCTTATGTGACTGTGTACAATAACTGCATCCCTAAGCACCAACTGAAAACCACCCACTGCCCTTTGATAGATGAAAGGATTAGTAAATAGGCTGCTCCTATCCAGTGCAGTAAGAGGAACAAGCTACTCATACATGCAGCATGGACACACACACACTCTATAGGTTGCTGGAAAGCCTGCAGAGGTTGGTGCTTTCAAGGAACAGGAAGGCTATGGATTATGTGCTTCCAGCCTACATTCTTGAAAAAGCAAAACAAAAGCAATAAAACTCATCTCAATGGTTTCCAGGGAATGGAAAACAATTAACAAAAATATGTAAGGGGACTTCCAGGATATGCTAGATCTTCACAATGGTGTGGTTACCTAACTGATTGCACTGGCCAAAATCCATAGCTCCATGCAGCTGCAAAGGTACACTCTTCATATTTCAGGAATATGAAATAGGAAAGCCTTCCTCTAATATATCCTACCATCCCTTTACTGTTTCTTCCCATAGGAGTAGATACAGAGCCAGACTTACTGTGAGGCGAGAGACCTGGGGAGTGATACCCTCTGAGCTAGCTGCAGAGAAAGACTAAAAAGAAATGCTTGGTGACAGCGATTTTCTCTGCACTTTTTCTCACACTGTCCCCCAGGTCCAAGTTCCCCTGCCCTTGCGAGACTGCAATTTCCTCATTTCATAAGTGGGGTCATGTCGACATCTGAGAGTTATTATGAGCTCATGTTATAATGGACTTGATTCATAGAAGTCTTTCAACAAATGATAGCTGCTTTCATTTCAGAAATGAAACTTGGCAATATCTTCCTTCTCAAGGGAATGTCATGCTCCAACCCCTTGGACACCTGGGCTGTGTCTGGAAGGTGGAACAGCAGGTATCCCTGGGTTTCTGTGAGCATTCTGGACACAGATATGTGCCTTCTTGGCTTTGTGTGCTCAGTCTATGACCTGGAACCAAGGACAACCTGTGTGCTGGGGTGATTATGTGAGTCACATGCAAAGATCATATGAAGCTCAGAGTTTGTCACATAGAACAAGAAAATGCTTAGTTTGTGTTGGGTGTCATAGTCCTCATTGTGGTGGGAGGCCCATTCATCATCCTATGTTTAACTCTGTGGTACATTAGATACTTTTATACTCAGTGACAAAAGTGTCTCATGGGAACAAGTTAGGAGAAAAAGACTTATTTTAGCTCACAGTTTTAGAGGATTTCATTCCATTATTTCTGGGCACCATGCACCTGGGAAAGACATCATAGCATCAGGAATATGTGGCAGGAGACAGCTATTTACATCGCTTAAACAGGAGGCCAGATTTCTATTAGCTTCCCTCTTTTTCCCTTTTATTCTGTCAAGGACCTCCATACAGGATCTATCTTTCTCCCTCAGTTAGTCTCTTCTGGAAACTCCTAACAAGCATACTCAGATATTTGCTTCACTGTCTCTTGGGTTTTTTTTAATCCAATGAAGTTGACAATGGAAATTAGACATTGTAAGTCCTTGTCAACATGACCTCAACAAAAGGCTTACATCTGTTTCTTATGCAAAAATGGATTTAACATGTCTCTTTGAGTTCACAGTCTTACCAGTTCCATTGTTATTCAGAAAACATAATGTCAAAGAGTCCTGTGAGACTCAACACAACTCTTAGATGTGGGATACTAAAAAACTATAGAAGCATAAAACCAAGTTACACAATGCCAATATACAATGGGCCAGAGTGAGTAAATATCCCCATTCCAAAAGGGAAGCTTGGGGCATCAAAAGAAATAATGGGACCCAAAGAAGGCCAAAATCCAGCAGAAGAAGCCCTAAATCCTATAACTCCATATCCATAATTGAGAACACATGGTAGCATCGTTGAAATTCTAGCATACTTGAGTGTTCTTTCTTTTATGGCCTTATCATTCTCAACCCATGTATCCTTTCTTTTAAACTGGCTTCTCTCAATATCCTCTGCTTCCTCCAGCAGACACTCTGCATCGTTGGGTCTCCATTGCAGTGTAAGTTTGACCCTCACAGCTTCATACACTGTCCTCTCAGGAGCTCTATGCAAATAATCTAACCTGCTACACATAGCTTATCCTCTTTGACATTTGTCCAGAATCACAGTGGACATCTCCCTCAATTCATCACTCTTGCATTCTTCATGCCTTCAAAGCAAGCACTAAGTGGATAACACCAAGTTCTGTTGCCCACTCAAGCAATAGCCAGGACCCCTTGGACCACAGCTTCAGCAACCTTTGATAGCTGAGCCCTTGAAAATACTCCTCTAGGTTCCCCCTTTCCCAGCAATTGTCTGACAGGTATTCTGTGTCAAAGAAAAGTCTACTGAGTTTGCAGTTTTACACTCTGGAGTCAATACAGGTAAGGGTCTCTCCATTTCCTAAAATTCTCTTGTCACCTTTTTTTGTTATGATAGTGTAAAGTATTCGACTTGCCACTAATGGTACTCATCTTTTGTAACAGCTCCAGGCTCTTAACTGCATCTTTAGATGAATTCCTTCTCTGACTTAAGTACTTTTGTTACATCATTCTGCTCCATGTTTGTGACCAGTCCTTACTACAAGCATCCAGTAATATCCTCAACAGCATTAATGCTGTGTCATCTTGAATTTTCTTCTTCTCCTTTTGAATTCAGCCTTACACTAATTTTCATGATGTGGGAAACTTATTTGTCAGAATGGAGCATGAACGGGCTTTGGTTCCCAGAAGAGGGAGAGGATTGCCACACTCATGAGCACAGATCTTACTAGCTGCATTTGAATCAGAGTTCTGATCTGATGACCTCCTACCACAGTGGCTTATTAAGCCTTACCTCTTGTATTGTAAGGCTTACTGAGCTGAAACTCTTCAAACAGACCAATCCACAATGCCCAAGAATCCCATGATTATGTCCAGCCACAGCAGTGGCCTCCCTACTCTGGTACCAGTTTCCTGTATTAGTTATTTTTGGTTTTCTATGGCCAAAATACCTGACAGAAACATTTTAAAATGGGAAAGGTTCATTTGGGCTCCTGGTTTCAGATCCCATTTCATAGTTGCTGGACCTCATGCACTTGTGCAGGATGTCTCACTGCAGCAGAAGTATGTGACAGGGTCCAATAAGTTTGTGTCACACAGACCAGGACAAATAGAAAGGGATAGGCCACCTATCCACTAGTTTTCAGCTCTCTGATTCTATCGTGGTTCCCCAAGCCATGGTACGGTAGCATCCACACTCAAGGTAGGTCTTCCCTTCAGTTAATCCTTGCTGGAAATGCTCACATAGATATAGCCAGATGTGTCTCAACATTCCCTAGATGATTCTAAGTGCAGTCAAGTTGACAATGGAGATTAACCATCACACTTGATAACTTTACAATTCTCTGAAGCAGAGTTCCTGGGGTTGTTTTATACATATAGTGCATAGCAAGTGTCACAGATCTGAAGGAAAATGTATCCTGGCAGTCAGAAGTCAAGGAATACTTACAACTCAACAGGGAAAGGTATCCCAACAAAAGTGCTACAGCTCTGTTCTGGTGGAGGATGAATTCCCCAGCAAAATGTTACAGTCCTTGCTCTGGGAAAGGTTTCCCTAATGCAAATGTAGCAACTCTGCTCCAGCAGGGGAGGCTTTCCTCAGTAAAATTTTCTAACTCTGCTCTGCTCCAGAGAAGTGTAACAGCTCTTTCCAGCTTCTCCAGAGTGTAACAGTTTGGCTCCAGAAAAGGGAAAGTTTCCCCAGCCCAAGTGTTACAGTTTTGCTCTGCTCCGGCTTTGCTGTGCTCCACTCTGGCAAGAGCTGTTACAGCTCTGTTCTGCTCCTGTGAACGTTGTTACAGCTCTGCTCTACTCCAGCAAAAGAAAGTCATTACAACAAACCTTGCTCGAGAGATTAATTGGGATGGAAGAGGCAGGAGTGGCTGCCTCTGCCAGGGTGGGAAAAAGCACCCCCAAACCGAACAGGTACAGGGTTTATATAGGATTTCTTAGGGGCAGAACTTTCCAAGGCAGAGATTTTCAGGGTGGAGATTGGTAGGATCTCAATTTTTGAGCTTGAGACAAGCTCAGAGGTTAATTGGATTTCTTGCTCAGGGATTGATTGAATGTTGTGCTCTGGTATTGGTTGGGTTTCATGCTCAGGGATTGGTTGAATTTCAATTCCTGAGTTGGTTAGAGGCAGGGTGTGTTTCCTTGGCTCTGGTCTCAGGGCTAGGGTGTTCTTTTACTGGCCTTTTACCCTACGGGTTTCACAAATCAATTTCTTTCATGTCTATCATGTTTCTACTATATCTTCCATCTACTACCCTTCAACTTTTCTCCTACCCACTGCCAGTTCCCACTAGTCTCCTCCCTTAACACAGTCTCCCTGATGCTTTCATGCCATATATATATTTTTTTTCTGAGTCCATAAGAAAACTAGTATTTGTCTTTCTGAGATGAATGTTTCACTTAATATGATGATATAGTGGCTTTCATTTTTCTAGTAGATATTATTTCTTCATTCTTATTCATAGCCCACTTGAATTAAAGCCCAGTGTGTGTGTGTGTGTGTGTGTGTGTGTGTGTGTGTGTGTGTGTGTGTGTGACATTTCCTTTACCCATTCATCTGCTGATGGACAATTAAGCTAATTCTGTAGTTTGACCATTATAACTAGTGCTGCAGTAAACATATATGTTTAAGTATCTCTGTGGTATACTGACTTAGAGCTCTTCAAGTATATGTCCTAAAGTGGTATATTCTTAAGTTAGTTCCCTTTTTATTTTATGGCACCTTTAATTCTGATTTCCATGGTGTCTGGGCCAATTTAATTCCACCACCATTATATAAAGATTCCACTTTCTCCTCATCCTCATTAGCATTTACTGTTACTTTTAATTTTGGATAATAGTTATTCTGAAGAGTAAGGAAGAATCTCAAAATAGTTTTAATTTACATCTCTTTGATGACTAAGGATGTTTAACATTTTTTTCATATATGTGTTGGCCATTTCTAGTTTTATTGAACTGTCTGCTCATTTCTTTGTCCCATTCATTGATTGGGTCATTTGCTTGATTTTGTTTTGTTTTGGATTGTTCTCTTTCTCTTTAAATATTCTAGATACTAATCCCATTCTACAGGCTATCTCTAAATCTTTTGATTTTTCAGAACTTTTTAATCGTATTCAATTCCATTTATCAATTCTCAAGGTCTGTTGTAATCATTCATTTAATTTTTTGTCTGGGATTTTATCTAAATTACTCTCATTAGAATCTAATGTGAATTTATGGAACTTGTCAGTTTGGAAGCTAGTAAGTCTTACTCCAGACTTGCACAGTATCCCTCTGGCCAGATTTCTACCCCCTGCAACATGGTTCAGACTCAGCTTCCCCCAACCTATTAGAGGAATTCTTCACACCAAGACTAAGTAGTAATCCCCAGACACTTGCCCCGATGTCCCAGAGAGGACAATGCAGGAAAGAACTTTTGCCTGTAGGACCATCTAGCTGTTGATTCATCAGGGGGTCACTTTAATTGCTTCTTGCTACTACTTTACCCAGCTGTTGAGAAGAAAAGATTCTCCCTGCATCTAATATGGTATGTTGACCCCAAGATTTCTGTCTGTTTGGAATGCAAGTGTGATAGTTTGAATGCAATTGACCTTCATAAGCTCATAGGGAGTGGCACTGTTAGAAGGTGTGGTTTTATTCGAGTGGGTATGGCCTTGTTGGAGGAAGTGTGTCATTGTGAGGGCAGACTTTGAGGTTTCCTATGCTCAGGATACTAGCCAGTGTCTCAGTCAACTTCCTGTAGGCTGCATATCAAGATATAGCCAGCATCACATCTGTCTGCATTCTGCCATGCTCCTCACCATGATGATAATTGATTGAAACTCTGAAACTGTAAAAGAGCCCCCTTAATTAAATGCTTTCCTTTATAAGTTGCCATGGTCATGGTGTTTCTTCATAGCAATAAAAACTCTAAGTAAAACAGCAAGTTTGCTTAGTGACATGCCCAGTGTGTGTTTTCTGAGTCTTTGACTGTTTTGTGTTACTTCTCTTGTCACTGCTCCTCTCCCATCGTGCTGCTGCTTGAGTTCCATAGTGTACTCTGAACATTATTCCTCTGATCTGCTTTCTGAAGTTGCAGATGTAGATAGACAACTTCAAGCAGAAGTCACCTTGGTACTATGGTTCAAATGACTTCTCTTTGAAAATCCTACAGAGCATCCAGCCATCTTTATTCTCAGGAAGTACCCTGTGTATGCACAGGTATACACCATGGTGACTGTGAGTCAGGTAGGAAAAAGAAATTTAACTTGACTCTTTACTTTGTTGCTGGATCAATCATCAGGATCAATGAAGGTCCAGAGCTAATTGCTTTCCATGCTGCCTCAATTCATCAACAAAGCTACAATGTCATTGGTCCACAGAAAACCTGAACTGCAAGGTGAGTTCATACCACAGGTGAATCTTCATGGTCTCTGCGTATTAGGGGGAGCTGCCAGAAGCTTTGAGACAGCTACTGAGTACATGCCAAGTACATGGTTCCAACAGATCTGACACCTTCTTTTGGCCTCCACAGACAGCAGGCATCCCTGTGGTACACAGACATACATGCAGGAAAAGCACCCTTATACATAAAATCTACATTTTTTAAATAATGGAAAATGTTTTAAGCTACACTTCCTAAGTTTGATCTTGTAATACACAGAGGTGGCCATTTTTCCTTTGGTATAAGACAGCAAGAGTCCCAAGGGCAAGCATATCCTTTACAGGGGACATACAGATCCCTGTTTTTTTGTCATTGGTGGGAAGTTTTTGATAAAACCAGAAGATTCTCAATAGTGACAATTCCCTGGAGGTCTCCTGGCACTCCGCTCACCTTCTCTGCCTCTTAGTTACTGCTCAGTTCTAACGGCCCTTTGAAGAGATACTGGTAGAAATCCTCCCAAAGTCATGTCTACATGTGTAGGAAAGCTTTGCCATCTTCCTAACAGCTCTGTAAGTACATGCCCAGTCACATTAAAAAATGAAGTTCCTCCAGCCATACTAACGGCCTCCTCTTTCTTGCTCCTGGAGATGTCATGGTCTATTCCCCTATGTTCCCACTCATTTTTATAGTTCAGCTGAGCACAGCATGTGTATTTTGAGCTGAGTCAAGCTAATTTCCGCTGAGACCAGCCTGGATATTTTCATCACGCACTTCCTTTTGGTTCCTCCTCCATTGCAAAATTTAGTAACTTTAGTATTGTTCTCACAGCATGATGATCCTGAGGAGTCAGTGTCACCCCTCAGTGACTTCCCTACAGAAGGGCCAGTGTGGTGGCTGAGAGTTCTCATCTGACTTTCTAGCTGTGGTGCTGAGTCAAACACTGCTCGGAAGTCTACTTGCTTCCTGCCGTACTCCAGGGATCCAAATATAAGTTAAAGAAAGATGGATTTTTAGATAACTCGTGCAGAATAGACCATCTGCTGTGCTCAGAATCGATCATTATCTCTACACAGAGGCTTTTGCTAGGGAAGGTTTGATTCATCCCACTGGAAGCCTTGTAGATTGTGAGTAGGATGCAGTGAGGTAGAGTGCTGAGAGGAGGGTAAGTACGTGGCCACACCTAGCCAAGCTCTGAGCCCCGTGCTCATTTCCACGTTCAAGTCTCTGAATGAGGCCATAGTCTTTAGTTAAGGGATGGAAGGTGAAGACCATCTCTTGAATGTCAAGACAGATGCAATAGATCTAGTCTAGAGATGCAAAGCTTTTATACCTGGCATCTTGAGTGAGTCTCTCTCTCTCTCTCTCTCTCTCTCTCTCTCTCTCTCTCTCTCTCTCTCTGGTGTGTGTGTGTGTGTGTGTGTGTGTGTGATGTATGTGTGTGCACATGCACTCACACATGTTTTTGTGTTGGGGGATGTGTACATACATTTGTATGTGTGTATGTGCATATGGGAGGGCAAGAGACTACCTCAGTGCCACTTCTCAGGTACTATACACCTTTTTGGAGACAGTTTTCTCACTGTCTTAAAATTCTGAGGGCCCCAAGGACTCTACCTCCCTAGTTCTGGGATTATAAACCAGGGACCAGCATGCCTGGCATTTTGCATAGGTTCTTGGGATTGAACTGGAACCCTCATTCCTGTAAGGCAAGCACTTTCTTGGCCTAGCTGTCTCTCCAGGTTTCCACTTTTGTCTTTTTCTTTTCTTTTGCTCTTTTGTGACAAGGTCATGCTATGTAGCTGGTCTAGAACTCACCATATAGATTAGGCTAGCCTTGAGTCCATAGGGATCCACCTATCCCTATGCTTTTGCATGCTTTTGCCTTTTAAACCAAAATTTCCTTTCATCTCATCAACCTCTGTCCTATTCTCCCCCCCACCCACCCCCCCCCCACCCTCACCCGCACCCCCACCTTGTGGTTCTACTCAAGAGGACTTCTTCTAGCCATTCCTACCTTTGAGGAATCTGACTCTTTCATGGACATTCTGCCTCAGAAACACTTCTTCAATATGTGCCAGGCATTGATGACACTATTGCTCTTGGAGCATCTCTCCAGAGTGGCATCTGAGTTCTCCTAAGCCACCTGTCTGTGGTAGGAACAACAGCATTCTCCTACCATCTGCTCAGGCGGCTGCAGATCAGAAGCAGATAACTGACATCTAGTTCCTTGTGGCTAAGCATATGGTCTAGTGTGGGTTCATGGGTTCAGAGTCCAGATGAAATTAGATGAAATGGCAGCAATGATTTTAAAGATGGGAAAGGATCAATACTGCCAGATGAAATTCTTACCCAAGCCCATGAAATAAACGTGGATCGTGTCAAGCTTGTTGGTGTGCCCAGTGAGTCCTCTCTAGCTGGGCAGGCTGGTTAGGCAAGCATGTTGGCTCCAGGAGTCATTTCTGCTGTTGGTTCTGGGTGTAACCCTAGGCCAGTGTTCTCTTTGAAATCTTTCAGGTAAACTTTAGGCCCCACCCATGTTGTCTTAAGTTCATCTTTACTATAATCGACGTAGTTTAGCCCATCAATTAAAATCATAGCATCCATTTGAATGCGTTCTGGGTGGAGAGTAACTACGCTGGGATAGTAATGGTATTTGGAAGCCAGGAACTTTCAGGCTGACAGTGTCTCTGCCCAGTTCTAAGTGACACCCTCTGTGTTGTTCTGCAGAATGGTACAAACTTGCAGTTGTGCCCTAAGACATTTTTGGTAAAAAGTTTTGCTCATTGGGCCTGAAATGCTGTTCACTTGATCCCCTCTCTACTCTGAACCCCACACTTGAGTTTTGTATCCCGAGAGCTATTCTGCCCTCTCTTCTTAGTGGGTGTCATTTTCAGGCCAAGACTCTAGGTGCTATCTGCACATCCCTGTCCTTCCTCTCTGAGGACTGTCACCCAGGGGGGAAATCAGTGTGCATCAGGGAGTGCAAAGGCTGCCCAATTCACATGCCGTGTGGTGTGGAGGAATGGCATATCCTCCTGACTCCAGAAGATTCCTGTCAGCTTCCCCAGCTCATTACATCCATTGCTCTAAGCCCTGGATCTTTTCACTTGCCTTCAGCCATTACCACTCCCGTTCCTTGGGGCCATCGTTACTGTGTTTATCTCTCCATGATGTGTATCATAGTTGAGTAAAACTTCATGGACAGAGCTTGTGTCATTTTGCCTGGTAATTCAGGAGGACTTCATCAAGGCAGGACTGATATCTTTGCTTAATCTTTAGTGACAGTTGTTCAGTGTGTGGCAAATGCAAGGAGGGTGCAGGCCATGGTGCAAGTATAACAGGGGACAGGTTGTAGTTCAGTAGGAGGAGGAGTACGCATGGTCCCAGCACAGCCTGTGCATTTTTAGTTACATGTAAGTCATAGAAAATAATCTCTGGAAAAAACATTGTTGCATTAAATCATCTAATGGAACCAGAGTAGCTAGACCAGACAGGCTCTGTAGGACTCAAAAGGCCAAGTGGTAGCACAAAGGAACTCAATTGAAGAAAATGAACAGTGTTCAGAACACAGACCCCAAAGGATCCAGGAGGATTTTCTCAGCACCCTTTAAAGGAAAGAGGCCACAGGTCTCAGAGCCAATCCAATTCAAGACAAAATCCATTCCAGAACCAATGGGGCTTCCTAAACCGATTTCAGCACCAGGTCATGCAGAGAAGGACATGCTGCGTCAGAAATGGCAGCATGTGGGTGGCTTTTGCCGGGGATTGACTTCTCCTTAGTGGTAAAAAAGGCTGCTGTGTGTCTATACGTGAGAAAGCTTTGTTCTGAAAAGCCAACAGGGTTGACTTCCAAGGTGCTAAAAGTGGCTGCTAATAACCTGTAAATAGATAGAGGAAAGTTGGGTCCATCCCTAAAGGCAGATGGGTAGTGCCTGCTTGATAGTGGAACTAACTCACTGAGAGCAGGAAAGTATGTGCTGCCTTTTGCTTTGAGGTTTTGAAACACTTGGCACTGGAATTCTCTGTTTCATCTTGATACATTGCCAGATTCTGTCTCCCATTGCTGTTGTTGAGCCTTGGTTAGCCGAGTGACAGAGAAAACACTTGATTTCAAGGCAGCCAGCCTTCTCCCTAGATCTCATCAGTGGCTTCCTGCAGTCCATGCTGGCTGTTAATTTTTTGGTGTCTGCACTTTGCAATAAAGTAATATGAATAGCGAGCAGAATTTTAGTGAGGAAACCTTTCTTTGGATAGAAGTTTTGAATGCTATAATTATTTATCCCAGTAAGATTTATTGTAAAGTATCTCAGTTGCTAATCTAAATTGAGCTATGCTAGCATGACTTTAATTTCCTTTAGCGTCTTGTTCCTGCTCTAACTGTTTTACATATATTAATGTTCACAAGCACTCTGTAAGATAGGTACAGTGATCCCACCAGGTTATGATGAGAGTATGGAGGACGGATCCCAGCAATTGACTGCAGGGACTGTATTCCTAACCCTGTGTCATCTTTGACAACACAGAGGCTGTATGTAGCTGTCACCCCCATCTCTTCAAAAATGAATTTGCCCATGTTTCCTTAGAAGTTGGAGAGAATAGATAACGGGACATCTGGGGACTGACATGATTCATCTTTGTTGTACAAGGATCATGTTTTTTACATAGCAACAGCTGTGCAAAGAATACCAGGGTGTGTATGCACACATTTGGCATCAAAACAACAACTTAGAGCAAGAAAGAAAACAGTTTTCAAGCAAATACATTTTTTAAAATGTTCATTTTACTGATCCATTAAATCATTTATAAGTGATTTATCAAGAGGAGTTCAGATTAACAAGATAGCAAGATGACAATAAAGTGTAAGGGGAAAGGTGCATTTGAAAGTCGCCAGAGTGAGTTTTATGACCTGCTTGCAGGCTGATGTGCAGTGACATTGAGCAAATGAGACTGGCCACTGACCAATGCTGCAGCCTTGAGCTGAAAGGGGAAAGATGCATCTGCTCTGATGCAATGAAAAGGACTCTTCTGGAGAAATGTTAGGGGGAGGGGGAGGGAGAAGTGAGCAACAGATGATGTACTGCTGGGTTTACTTAATTTTCCAGATGATGCTTCAAGTAATGTCTGTCTCACTGGGCCCTGGAAACAACACTGCTGCCAGAGTCCACAGGGCTGGCCTTGTCTGTGACTCATGTAGATCACACCTTCCTGGGCCACAGACACCTGGGGATGGAAGGGTCCCTCAGAATCACTGTTTTCACCAGTGTCTCCCAACTCATACACTTAATGAGTGGGTCCCTGTCCTCATACTCCCACCACTGCAGTCTTTCACCTCATAGCCCTCAGCAGTGTGGCTCAATTGGCTCCAGATAGAGCACCAGTGACAGACCAAAGAAATGATTCTACCCATCTATCTTAGTAAATTACTGAGTTTACTGGTGTCAGTTATTCAAAGACATCTGAATCACCCAAATTCCACAGTAGTGTGGGCTCTAGCTCACAAAGGCCTCATGTCTGGAGTTCCTTGCACAAGTTACAGGCAGATCAGACAATTAGAGTAGCCACTCCTCATCAACTGTTGCTATTTATATAACTCTGGGAAATGACCTGGTGAATCCTGTAACTTTCAGGATATTCCTGTGCCTTGTAAGTTGTGTTTACTCCATGGGACTCTCATCTTTTTTTTGAGATCCCTCCCTTCCTTTAGGAAGAAATGTTTCAATTACAAGGAAATATACACTACCTCTCCTTGTCACTCTCTGTGACCTGCTAGGATAGCAGCAAGGTCTTCAACAAACACAGCTGCTTTATGGGAATCCTTGTAGGAAGTTTTTTCTGATAGTCTAACATCCCCTGTGCAGTTAAGGGAGTCTGGGCTATATGGAGATTCAGGACATTGTGAGGGGGTCATCAGGCCAGAGTTTAAGAAATATTTTTCTAGAGCTTTTGTGGGCACTGGGAAGAGGAACAGTGGCAACCAAGATCCAGGGAGGTGCATATGCTCTCCCAGATGGGGAGCTTCCAGCTTCCAGGCAGAAATAAGTATGCCTGATGCTGTGCTCTGCTTGCCCTGCAGGCTGAACCACTGGGAGGAAGCTCAGAGGAAAGAAATGACAGGGCCTCAGGTTTGGGTTTCGGTTTGGGTCTGGGTTTAGGAATCCTTGAGAAAAAAAATGGTCTCCATACGCTGGCCTACAGGTGAGTGCAACATGGAAATTTCAGCTCTTCAGGAAAGGGACCCAGGCCTGATGGAAATGGCAGATACAAAAGAAGAGTGAACTATGACATAACTGGAGCTACTAGAGAAGAAGGGAAGAAGGGCTGAGGGTGCTGTGTCAAGCATGTGGTAGACCAGGAACATGTCAACAACAGTGAACTAGCTCAGCCCCAGGGATGACCTTCCAGTGGCTCTTTGCAGTATTACCCCTGTGTGAATGCCTGAGCCCCACAGAATAGCCCTCTTGATTGCAATATTACCCCTCTATAAATGCCTGAGCCTCATGGAATAGCCTTCATGAATGTAGGACTCAGCAGTTATAGTTTTAAAAAAAATACTTAACCAAAGCTTATTCCAAGACAAACATTAAAAGTGGGCTCTCTGGGTCCTCCTTGTGGAAGACACTTTGTAAGGACTTTGTAAGGAAAGTAGAAACCTAGGGGATGGCGCTGCCAGGTAGCCACAATGTTCTTCCATGTAGCCGTAATCCAGGGATCATGAAGGGAGCATCTATTGATGCAGACCATCCATACAGAACTCAGAGGGGAGCCTTAAGGTCTGGAACCACCAGGGTGAGCCTGGTTGAAATGGGACCTGTAGGCTAGACAAGGACTTCAGGCCAAAATGGCCAGATTACCCAACAGGAAACACCCATGCTTATAAACTATTGTGGAAGGTCTGTAAATAATTCAGTCAACCTAAATCTCCTGGGACATTCATGGAGATGGTCAGTCTTCTCATGACTTCTGTGTGCTCCTCTCCAAGTCCTTGGCTCTGTCCACATCTTTCCTGAAGAGAAACAGATCTATTCTGTCAGCTCTCTGTACATCCCTCTCAACTTCATTGTTGTCTTCTCTGCAGCCCCGCTGGAGCAACATCCGGCTACTGTAGCTATAGCATCAGATGTAATCTGACATCTTCATGAGAGTGGATACACTGAGGGTGAAAAATCAAGCATTAACGCCCGGCGTCTGCATGGCCTGTTTTACAGAGCTGTGGAGAATCATGTGGACATTTAGGAGCATGCCTTGACAGGAAAGCTCAGAAATGAGCTTGGATTCTAAGATGCCTTTAATGTTCTGCCCTGCCATTTTGCTGTGAAATTATTTCTGCATTCTTTCTTCTCATCTTGCCAGATAATTATAAGCTTTTAGTATAATTTAGACGAGGTTGATTAGCCAGGCCTGCTCTTGCTATAAACGAAGTTAATGAATTGCAGATTTTTTTTTTTATAGTTTTCCACCTTAGAAGCAGGGCAGGGCTTAGCATTACTGAAATGCAGAAAATGTTTTTAAGAATAGTTATGCATATTCAGTATTCATAGACAACTGCTTTAGAGATATAGCTGTAGGAACTGCATGTGGTTATTCAATTTATTTAACAACGTATAATCTCATGCTGGGGATAGTTAGCAAATATGGAGGGGTCTGTAACCTCACATCTGCCCAGTGCACAGTGTGGCAGTCATACATGCTCCTCCCTCAGATCACGTGAGCTGGGATGCAGATAACAGATGGAGGGGCATGGCCTGGAACACAGAATAGCTTCATAGATGGAGGGCAGGGGGAAGTCCTCTGAGGACACAGGCACCACAGAAAGTCCATTAAGGAGCAACGAGCATCCTCCTCATCTGCAGACCACATACATACGCATCCTCCCAGGCTTCCAAAGACAAGGACACTCTATCTTTGTGAGCTTTCACTTTGGAAGGGACTTCATAAGTGATGAGCACCTTGCAGGCCCTTTTTTGGAGTCATGTCTATTAAATGCCATTTGCTCTGCTAAGGTCCCTTCTGTGTTTCCCTCAGTCCAAAACCTCTGACAGGAGTGATGTTGTTGGGCCTTACCAATAAGGGGCAACTGAAGTGGACGGCACTCGGAAACTGCTTCAGCCTGGATTTGAGCTAGCCAAGCTGAACAGTGCAGCAGATGGGAACTGTGCCAGTCATGCGAAGACTCAGTCAAGACACAGAAGTAGTGGGGCCAGCAAGTGTCTGGGAAAATGGCAAGGCCACAGCTCCTGATGGGGCAGGGTCTTTGTTACCTAGCACTGCTGTTGCCCATGCCGGTTATAAAGTGTGTTGCTTTCAGATAGTTCCAGAAGGCAGCTGTGTGAAAGAGGAGAGTCTTGCTACCTGCTCTATACATGCGAGGCAGTGGTGCTGAGCACCTGATTTCCTAGAGAGCAATCCAGTGTCATCTGGGGTACTGTGTGACCCCTGAGTCATAGGGGAGCAGAGATGGAAACAGAGCTGAGCTTCTCTCTCTCTGTCTCTCGGGGCTCTGAGTAATATCTGAGAGGCTCGTGCCAAGTGGACTAAACATGCCAGGGCTTGTTGCTGAAAGAATGGAGATGGCCAGGGAAGCTGACCATGTGTACACCACTGTGAGTGTCACAAGGTGACATTAAAATATGTGCATGTCTGTGGCTGCCAAGCTCTGAGGGGCCTGCTGCACAGCTGGTCTCTGCCTCTGTGTGGTCTCTACTGTCCCCTGCCTTGATGTAACCAACAGGGAGGAGGCTGAAACAAACTGGGACCAGAAATCCACCCCAGCATGGAGCAGTTATTTTTGTTGAGGGGGGTTGCATTTAGGTCAAGAACTATAAAATGTGTTAAACCAAATCGATCCAGAAACCAAGGACATTAAAAAATGAATTGCAAATCTTGTTGCTGCTCTACGGCCTCATATTTATTTGGCTTCCTGCACTAAACCCAGTGTGTGATGTATTTAGAAAGAGAAGAATGATGGCTTGGGCATGATTTGTCAATGAGTAATAGGTGACCAGTTTTGTCTGTCACTTTTTAACAAATGTTATTCGTTTTATTAATATCCAACGTGAAATAGGTGAATAACGGAGAGGCCCAGGGATATAGATCAAAATTCAGGTTTTCAGCTCAGTAGTACTGAAAGTGGCCATTTACAAAGATTTGGGGCATGGAACAACAACAAATCATGTTCCTGAAGTTGCTTTCTTTTAGAAAATGAAAGTGAACCAACAGTATTTTAGCTAGGAGATATTTTAATCTAGAGATTTAATATAATGAATCCTGTATGCAATTGAGTGAGTTTTTCCACTTCTATGTAATGACCGAATATAGGTTTTAACTGGTGTTGCCAAAGATGACAGATTATATTTAAAACTGCAGTCACCATGTGATACCATCCCCTATGTCATGTGACATGAATGAAAGTCTGCTTGGGGCAGAAACACCTGTATGCATGCTGTTGTGCAAGGTCAGAACCCTCAAACCAGTGGCCTCCTCATATGCTACTGTGTGCCTACACACACCACAGCCCAGTTCATACGTGTTTAATGGATACCGAGAGTTGAGCGAACCCGGTAAACCAATTGTCCATGGAAGTGGCTAGAGCTGTGCTGCAGCCCCATCAGATGGGCCCTCTCCACTTCCATCTCTAGGACACACTAGATTCTACAAAATAAGACGCTTGGGACCATTACTGTTTCTGTTATGTAATAGCTTTAAATGGGAATCTTGGGGATAGAGAGATGGCTGAGCAATCAAGAGAACTTGGCTGTTGTTTCAGAAGACCAAACCCTATTCCCAACACCCACAACATCAGGCAGCCCACCTCTGCCAACAACTCCAGCTCCAAGAGGTCCATGCCCCAATGGTTACCTGCAAATACATGGTGGCATTCACACACACACACACACACACACACACACACACACACACACACACACACACACACTATGGAATTCTAATACCTACTAAGAGAACTTCATGTGAGGTCAGGGACTCAGTTCCAAAAGTGGCTCCCGATAGTCTCAGTATTTCTTTCAACAAATCCACTGACAGGAAACCTGAGAGGAAGCACCAGATGAAGGAGGGGCATGAGGAATCTGTTCCATCCATGGCCGTATACTATCAATTTCCACCACACAGAGCACACAACCTCACCTCGCTGAACATTGAGAAGGGTTACATTACAGAGTCAGTTAGGAAATCCTATCTGTGAGGGCTCAGTGGGATTCACTTTGCCCACCAGTATCAGTGAGTTTAGCATCTTAGAGCCATGTCAGTGATGGGGGAAAGAATGATTTAAAGAATAAAGCGATAGTGACTTCAGGTACCTGAGTACTCTGACATTCTAGAAAGGTGACAGGACACCTATTTCATCCTGATCACACAGCCAGTGTGACCTGGGGCAGATGCACTAGTGCAGGCAGCCAGGTGAGCAGCTCACACCTATGTGAAACAGGGGAGAAAGTGCGGACTTGGAACTCAGGTCCTCCTCTTGCATACTCAGAGCTGCCTGTCGTTATAAGAGTGTAGGTTAATTACACACCACCTCTCATTTGCAATTGGTTTTTACAGCACTTTCTTTTAATATTCAGATGGGAACTCTTTTCTCTGAGGTTCTGTAGCAGCTAGTACATGAGGGTGACAGGTCAACCCTTGTACCAGGACAGCTGGAACAAGAAGGGAGCATGGAAGGTCTTAGATTTAGGGAGGTGTTAGTGAATATGTTATCCCACTGCTAACATGAAGTGTTCCTCCATGCACCCTTGGAAAGACAAGAGGTAGAACCTTCCAGACAGAGACAGGCCCCTGGGTACAGTAACCTCTGTTGCTAAGCATCTGCTCCAAGGAGCCCAAGAACTCCTGTCATTTACAGCACCTGTGTCCCTGTCATGTGCCATTGGCAATGAGCATTTGGAAGTTGTCTTTCTGAGCTGCATGCATATATATATATATATATATATATATATATATATATATATATTGCTATATTGCCCAGTACAGGCAAATTGGAGGCCACAGGGAAATAGGGTATCACTGTTCCAGAGCAGAAACCTGATCCTGGCTTTGGTGATTACTGTGGTCTTGATATAATGTCAGCTCTTCTTTAGCATTGGGAGCCTGGTGATGAACAAGTGAGAAGCCTTGGCTTTGTGAGCTTCCTGCTCAATCTTAATTCCATTGCTGCCTTCCCGAGGGAAGAAGGCATCAGTATTGATCCTCGTTAGAGGAGAAGGACCATGCACATCTTCACCTCCAGCTATTTTCATGCTAGGCCATCAAATCCCAATAACAAAGATTTCAAGTATTTTCACAGTATTCTCTATTTATAAAAAAGGTATATAGGCTCATGAAGAAAGTGCAGAGAGTTACAAGGGGAAAGTAAAACGTGGCGGTAGTTCCTCCAATCAGAGAGAATCACTGTTAGCATCATGAATTGCCTCTGATCTTCTTTACACAGTGAGGCCAGGTCATAAAGAACAGTTTCTACATAGCTGTCCTCACTAACACGGTGCTGGGAGTTTCTGCATCACTTGGAGCTTCTTAGCATTCTGTGCTGTAAGCATGCTGACATTTATTCAGCCATTCTGCCTTAAGTGGACCTTTGAAAATCAAGACGTGCCAGTTTTTGGAAAAATAAAAAAATAAAAGTAAAAATGAAACATCCTAAGTTACCCTAAAGTCTTGCCCCAAACCGAGAGAAACAGAGACAGAGAGAGAGAGAGAGAGAGAGAGAGAGAGAGAGAGAGAGAGAGAGAGAGAGAGAACTTAGTAGACCTACACATTCCATACAATGACATCTACATAGGGCTGATGTCACTCATGTCTGTGGAAGAGGCAATGCCAGTATCTAGGCATCCTCAAGTAGGAAATTAAGACAGTATATCAAGGGTATCAAGGGTACCATGAAGCTCAGCTATTGAGTTTCTGCATAGCATACATGAATCCCTGGATTCAATTCCCAGCACCATATTAACCAGGCATGGTGAGACATGATGACCATCAGAATTTCAAAGTTATGCTCAGTTACATAGTGAGTTTAAAGTGTGCCTGGACTATATGAGGTCTTTTTAGGAAAGAAAGAAAGAACATATCTGTAGTATTTCAAATGAAGAATTTAAGAATTCAAGCATGTTCAGATGTTAATGTTGCTGGTTTTCCTGTCAAAAGCTTGAAGTTTTCTATTCAGAAAGCATGCCAGGGTCTGAAGAATTAGCTCAGCTGTTAAAGGTTATGGCTCACACCCAAAATGGAAATTAATCATGTTACCTAATTGTCTCAGTCAGGGTTTCTATTGATATGAAGAGACACCATGACCATGACTCATATAAAGGAAAACATTTAATTGGGGCTGGCTTACAGTTTCAGATGTTTAGTCCATTATCATCATGGCAGGACATAGTGCATGCAGGCAGACATGGTGCTGGAGAAGAAGCTGGGAGTTCTACATCTTGATCTTCAGGCAGCAGAAGGAGTCTTCCACACTGGGTGTAGCTTAAGTATAGGAGACCTCAAAGCCCACCCCCACAGTGACACACTTCCTCCTACATGTCCATACTTACACCAACAAAGCCACGCCTCCTAATAGTGCCACTCCCTATAGGGACCATTTTCTTTCAGACCACCACATTCTACTCCCTGGCCCCTAAAGGCTTGTAACCATATCATAATGCAAAAAAAAAAAAAAAATGTTTTCAGTCCAACTTCAAAAGTCCCCATAGTCTATTACAGTCTTATCGGTGTTTAAAAGTCTAAAGTTCAAACTCTTCTGAGATTCATGCAATCTTTTAGTTGAAATTCTCAGTAAAATCAAAGTCAAAAAGAAGACCACATACTTCCAACATGTAATGGCACAGGATATATATCACCATTCCAAAACGTAGGAATGGTGACCATAGTGAGGAAATACTGAACGAAAGCAAGACTGAAACCCAGCTGAACAAACTCCAAACTCTGAATCTCCATGCCTGATGTTAAAATGCTCTTCAGATCTCCAACTCTTTTCAGCTTCATTGACTGAAACATATTTCTTTCTCTTAGACTGGTTCTATTCTCTGTTAGCAGCTCTCCTAGGTAGGTATCCCATGACTCTGACATCTCCAACATTTGGGGGTCTCCAAGGCAATCTAGGCTTCAACTTCACAACTTCATGCAAGGGGTCTCTGGGTTTCCATTCGGGTTCAGCCCTGACACATGCCTGACCTCAGTGTCTTTCTTTAGTTGTGGAATAAGATTCTATAGCCTTTTCTTCTATCCTTGACTCTAAAGCCAGAACCATGTGGCTGAAGCTGCCAAATTCTTCTGCTTGCTTGGGCTGGAACATGACTCCCCCACACACCCCGTTTAATTATACCTTCACCAGATTTCTGTTTCTGATGGTTCCCTTTACTGCCTAAGCTTGGCTGTCTTGAAACTCACTCAGTAGACAAGGCTGGCCTCAAAATCATAGATCTACCAGCCTCTGCCTTCCAGTTCTGGGATTAAAGATGTGTACCACCATACCTGCTTCTGAGATTTTCTTTAATTCCTTTTCACAAGTTGGAAGTTTAGCTGGGTGGGATTTGCCCTGAGGTCACCACTCCCTTTATTCCATTTTTTAATCTGTTTATCTATTTCCTTGAATACAGCATTTAGCTCCATTTCACTTACTGGTTCCCTTTTTGTCCTCAGTCTCTACATTTTTTAACTTTCCATGCTCAGCCTCTCCTTTTCATTATAAATCTTTAAAAGCATGAACACTAGTAACCTCACAACAGAGTCTATACTAAGCTGTTTGGATATTTCCTCTGCCAATGGAATTAATCCAAATCTCTTCACGTTAGCCTCAGGAAGACTTCTTCAGACAAGGGCAAAAGGCAGCAACATTCTTACCAAAATACCACAAGAATAATCTCTAGGCAACATACTAAAATTCTTCCCCTCTGAAACCTCTTGAGCCAGGCCCCACAGTTCAAATCACACTCAGCACCTCTGTCTTCCATGCTCCTACAAAAATGACCCATTAATTTTTACTTACAGTATTTAACTGCTTTTCTAATCAGAACTCTCAAAGTCCAAATTCCTCCAAACAAAAGCATGGTTAGGCCTATCACAGCAATATCCCAGTTCCTGGTACCAATTTCTGCCTTAGTTACTGTTCTATTGATGTGAAGAGACACCGTTACCATGGCAACTCTTATAAAGGAAAACATTTAATTGGGCTAGTTTTCACTTTCAGGTGTTTAGTCCGTTACCATCATGATAGGGATCATGGCAGAATGCAGGCAGACATGGTTCTGGAGAAGGTGCTGAGAGTTCTACATCTTGATCTGTAGGCATTGGAAGGAGCCTATGTGTCACACTGAGCATAGTTTGAACATAGGAGACCTCAAAGCCCACCCCCACAGTGACACACTTCCTCCAACAAAGTCGAATCTACTCCAACAAAACCACTCCCGTCTAATAGTGCCACTCTCTATGGAGGCTGTTTTCTTTCAAAGCACCACAGTAATAAAATAAGCATGTCTTAGCTTTTCTGCATAAGGCCAATATTACAGAGAGGATCTGGAATGGACTAGAGACCTCAGGGTCTCCATCCAGCTTGAGGTTATTACTACAACATGCTCAGAGCAGGGGTGGTCTAGAGAAAGTGAAGCCTTTCTGAATGGCTAGTGACTCTTATCCCTGAAAACATCTCAGGCTCTCCCATGTAACCATTAAAGGAATTTCCAGGCCCTCCATGCAAGCAGGAATAGGAGGCAAGATTCAGCGAATGATGGTGGTAGACTCCCAGGTACATTCAACTGATACCGAGTGGGATATCCATACTTATTCTGAAACTCTTCCACAATCCCCTGAAATAGCATGTATCTAAGGCCTTGTACATTGTCCAGTAAGTAGCCTTCCTAGGACCTTATACTAGCTAGATTCGTGTTTGCTTGACACAGTTAGAGTTATTTTGGAAGAGAGAACTTCAATTGAGAAAATGTTACCACCAGGTTGGCCTGTGGTCAGACCTACAGTACATTTTCTTGATGAACGATTGATATGGGAGGGGGCCTAGGTCACTTTGGGTGGTACCACCCCTGGGCTAACCTTCCTTTGTTCTCTAAGAAAGCAGGCTGAGCAAGCCACAAGGAGCAAGCCAGTAAGTAGTGTGGCTCCTGCTTCAGGTCCTGCCTCCAGGCTCCTGCCTCAAGCCTCCCTGCTTGAGTTCTTGCCCCAACTTCTCTTCATGATGCACTGTGATCAAGGCACGTGAGGTGAAATAAGCCCTTTCCTCCTCAAGTTGCTTTTAGTCCTGGTGTTTTATCACAGAAATAGAAATCCCAACCAAGGCAGACCTGCTAATGGGAATGGTGTTAGGTCCACTCCTAACTCAGACAAGGAGCAAGTTCAGTTTCAGTAGCCCTCACTCTGGTTCCCGAGACTGTCGTATGGCATGATTTGAAGTAGCAGTGACTCCATTTGAACAACCATACTTTCTGGCTTTGTGAAATGACCTTTGCTCTGGCTGTGAGCCAGTGTTTTCTACACAAACATGATAGGCATATCTTCAAAGTATTTTGATAGAAAACCCTGTTAAATACTGAGGTAGTACAAAGGACTTAACACTTCATGTACTTGGAACTTGGATTTAAAGCATGTTATATAAAACATAATTAATGTCACTCTTCAAGTGAATAGTGTTCAAGTTTAACTGAAAAGACACACAATCTCTTCTTCAAGCTTTCAGACATTTAGATAACAGTCTGCCTTTTTAACTTCAGTACTTGCCCCCTCTCCCTCCCTCTCTCTTGTTTCTGTCAAGAGAAATTAAAAATTTGCATTTGTGGATTTTAGTCAGAGCTTTTCTATAGGCCTGTTTGAAGGCCCAGTCAGGTCATGGCTACCTGAACTAGACCCACCCACCCTCAAAGCTGGGAAGCAAGGCCAGAGACGGCCCTAGCATGTGTGGGTTGGAATTCAGACACTCATCTGTCAGTGCTGGATGCCACCTGCTGTGAGAAAGAGCCTCTTCTTGTCATCTTCATCCAAGTGGAGTGGCCTCATCAGGGCCTTTGAGTTTTCCTCTTAGCCTGATTCAAGTGACATTGAACTACTGGTAAAGATTCTGCAGACTTCAGGGCAGCTTCTGCTGAGACTTAATCTTCAGTCCAAAATAGAATGATGAGCCCTCTGTGTTGTCAAAAAAATTAAAATGATATGAAAAGCCCTGGTTCTCATCGAGGCAGAGGCTGGGTGCAGACTGGTGGTGCAGCTGTGGCTGGAATGCAAGAGGAAGCCAGCATTAAGACTCATCAGTGTCATTGTACTAGCTGAGCAGAAATGAAGCCTTCATTTAAGTGGCCTCCAGATGCTATCATTAGCAAATTGGCCAAAATGTAGACTTGGGTGTGCTGTCTTCAGAGGAAACTTTTGAGAAAACACAGAGGATCTGGGAAGTAAAGTCTGTGGAATGAGGTGGAAGAGTCAGCAAACTGAGTTTGAATGGCTCCACACAAGCTCTGTAATGGCCATGGCCCATGTGGCTCACCTAGAGCATGATGCTACTACTGGCAGGGACTTAACATCCCTGTCCCCAGGGCCACACAATACACCCATACAAGAACTTCATGCCTTGATGCATACATAGTTACTGCTCCCCAACATGAAAGGTCACTTTCTCTTGTGGAGAACCCCCTACATAGCACAAAAGAGGTCCAAAATGAAACAAAAAGTTATTGAGGCAACCAAGGATAGTGACATGGGAATGACTCAGAGATGCATGTCACATTGGCTTGCATGGTTCATGGGTAGAATTCTGACCTCAACCTGACCCTCTTCTCCCATCTCCATCTTATAGAGAAATAAGAGGTGAGATTCTTCAGAAAAGCCAGAACAAATTCCTTGAAGATGGGAAGATGAAGAGGCTGGGGCAAGGAGACTTGCAGTCACCCAGATTCAGAATGCCTCAGAGCCTGGCTGATGGCACCATTGCTCTTCTGCCCAGCCACAGCTTGTGTCTTAGATTATATGGCTCAGCTTTTGTATTAAAGTTGGAGTGAAGTGATTTTCTTCAGTAAGTGCAAAGACAGAGAGAGACACAGAGAGAAACAGACAGACAGACAGACAGACAGACAGACAGACAGACACACACACACACACACACACACACACACACACACACGGGGTGGGGGGTGCTGATCAGTCAGTGTTCATAGTCCTTAAGCCTGTAAAGGGACAGATATGGGATGTCTAACATAATTGGAATGGTCATTTAACTTGACAGTCCTTTGCATCCTTTGTTTCAGTCATCCATCCCATCCCTCACCCATTGGTGCTCACTGTACATACCCTGTAACTGTAGGGAGGGAAAGGACAGGGCCCTCATCTCAGCTGTGGCCTTCTGACTGAGCAGGCCATTTGCCTGCACAGATAGGGACTTGGAGTAGGAAAATAGTAGAAATAAAACTTGCCCTGCTTAGCTGTGGGTGCCTGTTTCTACTTCGAAAAGCTACTGGATGAAGGCTCTAGGAATGGTAACCAAGGTAGACACCAATCTCATTATAGGGGAAGGGCATCAATTGCATTTTCTCCACCATTGCTTGGATTCTAGTTGGGGTCATTTCTGTGGGTCCCCAAACATTTCCCCTGTGTCAGACCACTCTCCATACCTGTACTGTCTCCCTTTATCAAGACATCTTCTTTCTTGCCCTCCTCTATTCCTCCTCTCTCAGTCCTCTTGTTCTCCTCCCCCTCCCCTTCTTCCCTTCCCATCTCCTTCCTCTTCACCCACGCCCCATGCTCCCACTTTGTTCAGGGGTTCTTGTCCCGCTTCCCTTCTTCAAAGGACTATGCAATCTTCTCTTGGAGTCCTCCTTGTTTCCTAGCTCCTCTGGCACTGTGGATTGTAGACTGGTAATCCTTTGCTCTATGTCTAAAACTCATATTTAAGTGAGTACCTACCATGTTTATCTTTTTGTGACTGGGTTACCTCACTCAGGATGGTTTCTTCTAATTCCATCCATTTGCCTGCGAATTTCAAGATTCCATTGTTTTCTCCTGCTGAGTAGTACTCCATTGTGTAAATGTACCACATTTTCTCTATCCATTCTTCAGTTGAGGGGCATGTAGGTTGCTTCCAGGTTCTGGCTATTACAAATAATGCTGCTATGAACATAGTTGAGCATATGTCCTTATTGTATAAATGGGTATATGCCCAAGAGATGAATTGCCGGATCTTGAGGTTGACTGATTCCCATACTCCTGGACTCCAATTGTGGAGAGGGAGAAGGGATAAGCAAAGTAGCCAAGATAGTGCTGCAGAAACCCACAGAAACAGTTGACCTGACCTAGTGAGAACACGGAGACCCTAGTCATAAAGCTGGGGAAACAGCATTGGACTGAACCAAGCCCTCTGAATGAGGGTGTCAGCTAGGAGGCCAGGGCAGTCTATGGGACCTCTAACAGTGGAGCCAGTCTTTATCCCTAGAGCACAAATGGACGTTGGGAGTCCATTCCCTATGGAGAGATACTATTGGAGCCCAGATACAGCAAGCAGGGCCTAGGCCCTCCCCCAAATGATATGACAAACTTTGAAGTGGAAGGCCTCACTATCTCTGGGGAGGAGTTGGGGAGTGGGTGGGTGGGTGGTAGGGATCATGGGAGGATGGGAGGGCGAGGGAATGGGGGATGGATATGTAAATATGAGTAGTAATTAGAGAATTAAAAAAAAAACTTGCCCTGAAAATCTAAAGCCTGGTTGGACATGGAAGGGCCATCATATCTACACCAAGGCAAACTTTGTCAGCCATGAGGTGAAACCAAACACAAAGACCTGTGTGCTCACCTTCCACCCATGGCCTTCGTTGAACTATAGACCAAGACTTCCTGTTAGCATAATCTGAACAACAAGGGCCAAGGTAAATTATACAGTCACTCCTGTGCCTAAAATTAAGGGCTGACTATAAAACTCACCTACCCACCTTCCCTGGGGCATTGTTCTCCTTGTTCCATGCTGTAAGCTGTGACACCAACAATCTCTCTGTCCATTTCCTTGGCATTGTTGCTATCTAAGCCTTCAATGTGACATAGCTCACATTCAAATCTCTTAAAACTCTTACTTTGCATATGTATGTGTGTAAATGAGGGAATGTGTGAGATCTGAGTCTATGGGTCTGTAGCAGAGTTCCTTCTGGCTTTGAGATTACACGATGAAGCAGTAGTCTCCAAAGAGACTACTTGGTTAGAACTGGCGATGATGCGGGGTCCTAGTCCTTAGTGTGGTCTCAGAACCCACCATATCCCTAGTAGGCATGCCTATCTGCTAGTAGGAAAACACAGTAGAGTATGTAGAAAGCACTGTTGGCCAGGCAGAAAAGGCTCCACAGATGGCTACTTCAAAGCTGCAATAAACCCTTTTAATGAAACTCGGAACCTGAATCCAGTGGGTGGTGATTGTGTACCTGTATTTTCTCAGTGTCAGGAGAGCCTATGGAGTGAAACATGACTTTATCTCTATGTGAGGTCACTCTAGCTTGGTCCTCAGTATCTTCCATGACAAACCTGCCTCTTTCTTCTCCGCACTTCCTATGGAGTAACAGGTGGTGATGAGCTGGCTCAGGGGTGGTGATAGTGAAGTGTGTAGATCCAATCATGACTTCACACTATAACATGGTCAGTGGTGTTCCATGCCAGAGGATGTCTGTGTTCAGATTTAGAGCCTCTCCACCAAAGTTGGAAGACCCCCACCATGAATGCACAAGTACTGGAGTCTATAAATGTGATTACACCAGAATGATGACATGTTGGTGGATACTTCTGTGTGTAAAGATGGCATAATTTTATACACACCCCATGTATATAGAGACAGTTATATGTGTGCAATGTGGTACAGGAGACCCTCTGTCTGAGCTGCATCTTCATATTCAGATGAGCACAACACATTGCTGATCACATATCAGTGCAGGACAGCCAGGCACTGAACTCAACACATAACGGTGCGGGGCAGCTCCTGAAAACACACCCTGGGATGCTGTGCAGACATGGAGGTGGGGTCCAGACACCCAGTCCAGCTCCCTGGGGATGGAATGGATAAGAATACATATCCTATTCACCTTCCCATCCAGTACCCCCATATATGCAGGGCAGAGTTGAAGTGACACTGATGTTATGATCTGTGGTAATCCTTCCTAGCTAGAGACAGCAGCTAAAAGTGAGTGTGGGGGCCTGAGCTAGCTTCTCACACAAGGAGAAATTGATACCCAAGCAAAACCCGCCCAGAATAAACTTACAGGAAACATTATAGCAGCCACTGCAGGCTTTGAGTGCGGAAGACTGGCATGCATATAACTGCAATCACTATATTAGGGGGTTCTCTTTGCAGATGACTCAGACTCCTTAGGACATGACTCAAGGAAACCAGGCCAACAATGGTCAGGACATCTCAGCAGCCTATACCAATGCTAAAAAGATCAAATAAACACGTTTTATAGGGAAGCAAAGGTGTGTTTGCAAAAGCTGTCTGTGCAGGGACCTCAAAGAGGAATGGGGCACACATGGAGTCTTGGGGCTGTTACAGAAAGTGACAATTTTTCTGAAGTTGTCAGTGCAAAACACTCAGTTCTGAGCACTAACATTAGAAGTGTCTCTGTGTGTGAACCACACTGACTTTCCAGCATGGGGAATGACTACAACTTCAGCGGAACAATAGTAAGCATGTCTTCACTTGTGTTTTGCAGAGGAAGAAGGAGGAGACTTGGCCCAGCCAGGCCTCAGCTTCCCAGGACCAGCAGAAGAAGACATAGGTAAAGTAAAGCGACTGGCAGGGGCTGGGGAGTTTCAAAGACCTCTCAGAGAAGCAAGAAGCCATGCTGATGTTTTTACAACAGTAAGCAACTTGTGAATCACTCCTGAGGAAAGGGTTTTGTGGACCCTTGTGTTGTTAGGTTAAATACATAAGAATGCAGAGGCCACGTGCAGAACTTCCCCCACACACTGACTCTAAGAAGGAACCTGCCCTCCTTTGCTCTAAGGAAGCCAGCTATTCCACTCTTCACTGGAAGGAGTTGATGCCCTTGGGCCAGCACAGCATAGGCTGGGGCAGATGCTGGCTCATCAGGTCCTTACTCTCCCAGAGAAAAAAGAGTAACTGTTGCCCCCTCCTCCCTAAGTGCTCAGGCCAGTCTCATGTGGGGATATCATTTGATGTCACTCCAGGCACAAGGGGCTGGTGCCACTTTGGGTGGTTGGTTGATGGACAGGGAAGGTTGAGTGACATGTGTCATACATGTAACATACATGTAACATACATGCTACTTTCACTCATCAGGGCAGCCACCACTGTCAGAGATGCAGAAAGTTGAGTAAATCCAACATCAAACTGCAAAGAACCTTGTGTGGCTCTGGGCTCCCTGTCCTATTTCATGCTCTGCTTGCAGACCTGCAGGCTCAGGTGTTCCCTGAACGACTCCAGACTATGATACTACACAGATATGTTATGGACTCAGCCCCAACTTGTTTGTTTGAAACAGGGTTTACACTATAGCCCAGGCTGGCCTCACATATGTAGCATTTCTACCACTAGCTCCAAAGTGCTTGGATTTACAGATTTGAGCCATCACACCCAGTCTCGAAAAATCTTTCAATAGGGATTTTTCTTTGTTTTCTTCAAACCACCACATGTAAAGGCTGTGTTGATTGTCTGGTTAGCATAAAGTGATACTGGATATTCAGGGAACCCACTTTGTATGAATTGGCATATTTTTTAAAAAGCTATGTCCCCTCCACATTCCAAATAGCTTGCTTTTTAACCTAAACTTATAGAATGAGTGGCTAAGTCTGCAACAGCATGAGGCATGAGAACTCACAGTGGAAGGGGTTTCTAGAACCTGCCAGACGAGCATCAGATACCCAGCTTTTCTCACTGAGACAAGAAGTGACAATTGTGGCAGCAATTCCCCTTTTTCCCTGTGACAGACAAAACAGATGGGGATTTTCCCCCAAGGGCCAGCTTTCCAGGCAGCAGGAGCTTGTGGCTTGGTGTATTGGCCTCCAGGGACAGGTATGGATGCAGAACATCAAGAACCCGAGTCTTCAAAAAAGGATCCGAGCTAGGGTGTGGATCTCAGGAACATCAGGAGCCAATACTTGCCTTGGCCTAGGAGGGTTAATTTACCCAAAATTACAGAGAGCAATACTGAGGGCTAAAGCTGGAGTTGTCACACAGAGCGGTTGCACAGGTTGGGCTGCCTGGTTAGGAAGCACTTTGTGATGCCAGGGATGGAACAGTTTCACTACTCCCATTAATTCCCACTGTTGTTGTAGAGTTTAGGGCATGGTACCCTCTCAGTATGCAACTGCCACCCATGTGTCTACAGAGCTTACCACTTGTCCCAAACTGAAACTGTGTCCCCATTGAGCAGCCTCATGACCCACCATCCTATTTTCTGTTTCTGTGGATTTGCCTACACTTGAGAACTTTGATGTGTGGAATCATACTGTGTTTATCTTTAAGTGACTGACTTGTTTCACTCAGCATAATGTCTTCAAGATTATGCTGTGTTGTAACACGTGGCAGGATTTCACATTTAGAGTCGAGTGATATCCCACAGTGCCTGGGCTATTTTGTGCTCCTCTGCTCATCCATCAAGGGCCACTTCATTGTCTCGATAGTTGAGCTGCTGGGCACAGAACTACATGAGCACAGTGTGCCAATGTCTCCTCCCCTCTGTTTCCATCTCTCTAGTCATATATTCACATAGGAAATATTTGTGCACATGGTAAACCTAAGTTTACTGTTCTGACACCCTACCCTACTATTCAGGAATAGAATGTCACTGGTCATTCCGAGTATGAGAGGGAGCAGTCAGTGCTGGAAGCTTTGGGAACAAAGAAGTAGGGGGGGCGATGATTGCTGATTTCCAGCTTCTCCAAGGGTTCCTGTTCAAAGTGGGGTAATGGGCAGGGGTCATAGGTTTAGGAACAAGTGGGCTCTCTGGAAGCCTGGAGGAAGGGGGGTAAGCCTGTGCCTGTGCAGCACTGTTAACCTCTGAGGAGAAGCAGATGTTTAGGGAGCCCTCTCTGTAGCACCAGATCCCAGGCCCACCTACAGTCCCATTGGCCAACAGTTTATACTTAATATAGCATCTGTGTGTTTATTTGGGGCAAAGCGGCTGTGGAACCAGGGGGGATCAGAAACTTCTATCTTCAGGTTTTTGTTGACTTGACAGAAGTTAAGAGTTATTTGGAAGAAGAACCTCAATTGGAGAGATGCCTCCTTCAGATTGTCTGTAGGCAAGTCTGTAGGGCATCTTGCTTAATGATTGATTTGGAAGGGCCCAGCTCACTGTAGGAAGTGTTACCCCTGGGTTGGTGGCCATGGCTTATAGATGATAGCAGTCTGACCAAGCCATTCTCATCAAGCCAATAAATAAAATGCTGTGATGGCTTCTTCAGTTCTTGTCTCCAGATTCCTGTCCTGACAACCTCCTATGTGGACATGTAAGCCAAATAAACCATTTCGCCCCCAGGTTGTTTGTGGTCATAGTATTTTATCACATTAATAGAAACCTAACTGTGGCATAAATTGGTACTACATTTGTGGGATATTGCTGTGAGAGACCTGACCATGTTTTTAGAAGGACTTGTAGAAAGACTTTGGTACTTTGGGCTAGAAAAGATACTGAGTATTCAAAGCTTAGTTTGGGTTTTTGTTGCTGTGAAAAGATACCATGACCATGACAATTCTTATAAAGAAAACATTTAATTGGAATGGCTCACTTACAGTTTCAGAGTCCATTATCATCATGGTGGGGAGCGTGGCAGTGTGCAGGCAGATGTGGTGCTGTAACTGAGACTGCTACATCTTACAGGCAACAGGAAGTCAACTGACTGTCACACTGAGGGAAGCTTGAGAAAAAGAGAACTCAAAGCCAATCTCCCCAGTGACACACTTCTCCCAAAAAGGCCACACCTCCTAATAGTGCCACTCCCTTTGGTTTCCATGGGTTATTGTGACAATTTAGAATATAATGCAGATGTAGTGCCGACAATTGAGGACTGGCTTATGAAGTTTCATAGGGAAGTTTGAGAAGCCCTTCAATACTCTACCGGGGCTTTAAAAATATTTTGGGTTAATCATCTGTGGTCAACTGGTGGCTGCAGAATTGGCTGTGATTAACAAGAGTCCTTAATCATTAAAGTGAAATCTTTGGTTTTCTGGGACAATCAATTGACACTGCTGAGAGGGGTCTAAGCTGTGATTAAGGAGCCTAGGAGACAGATTGCATGTGCTGTGCATGCAAAGCCAGAGAAGTTGGGCTGCTCAGGCCCTTTGGAGCCCAGAGGATCCTGAGTGGATTTCAGATGTCAAGTGCTGAGCTTTTGCTTTGCTTGGGTTGGACTCTGCACTTATCCCTTCCTCTAGGAGTGAGAACTTGTTTCGGATTTCACAGGAACCCACAGTTGAGAGACTCTTTTGTTTTAAGTGTTTGACTTTTTGGAGACAGTGGGGTTTTCAAAAGCTGGTATGTGTTTTGGGTTGTGATGTTATGAAATATTAGGGATAAATCAGGAAGGAAAGGTTGTGGTTTCATGAGTGGTAAGTTTGTGTGTCAAGTTGACAAGGAGTCACTTGTGCTGGTTAGTTGGATTTTTTGTTTTGTTTTGTTGTTTTGTTTTTCTGTCACCTTGACACAAGATAGAGTTATTTGGGAAGAGGAACCTCAGTTGAGAAAATGCCTCCATCAGATTTTAAGCAAGCCTGTAGTGAATTTTTGATTAATGATTAATGATTTAATGATAAATGATTAAAGTGGAAAGGCATAGCTCACCATGAGAGTGCCACCCTTGGGCAGGTGGTCCTGAGTTGTAGAAAAAAAAGCAGGCTAAGCCAGCCATGAGGAGCAAGCCAGTAAGCTGTGCTCCTCCATGGCTTCTGCTTCTGTTCCTGCCTCTGGATTCCTGCCTCTAATTCCTATCCTGACTTCCTTAATTGATGGTCTGTGATGCAGGAGTGTAAGCCAAACTGTTGTCTCCTCAAGTTTCTTTGGTCATGGTGGTCTATTGTGTCGATAAAAACCTAACCAAGGCATCATGGCTGGAGAACCCTGAAACTGGTGCCCTGATGCATCTGATGAGCAGAGCCTGAGGCTTGTTATTTCTAGAAATACCCCTAATTGAATTTTCTGCTAAAGCAAACCCTGCATTGTTTTTACTTTGCTTGTTGTTTTCCTTGCTTTCCTAAGTTAGCATTGAAAATTAAAAATTGTGTGCATTGCAACATACGGTGTGACAATCAGTATTCAATTAAGTTGAATAATGGTTAAATCAAGACCATTAACCTGGAATGTTTTCTGTGATGAGGAAATTAAGAACTAATCTTGTAGCAGCTTTCTAGTATACAGTATGTTGATATGGTTACAGTAAGATGCTGAAATTTCTTCCACCAGCACCTCCCTAACTCTACCTAGTCTCTGGTGGCTACATCCTGCCTGACCTCAACTCTCCAAGATCAACTTTTAAAGGTGACACATCTGTGCGGGGCCATGAGGTACTTGTCATTCTGTGCCTGGTTTAGTTCATTTTACATGATGTCCTCTGGGTTACTCTATGTTGTCACTAATGGTAGGACTGCTATCCTTTTTGAGGTTAAAAAGTATTCCTTTGTGGATGCATACATTTACTGGTTCTCTCATCTATTGATGGGTACCAAGTTGTTTCTATTTCTTGGCTATTGTGAAAAGTTTCATAGTGAACACTGAAGTGTTGGTATCATTTAGACATCCCGGCTTTATTTCTTTTGGAGGGGCACCCAGGAATATTGTGCTGGGTCATCCATCCCATGTGATGATAATATGCAACCAGGATTCTTGAGGGACCTATCATGAGATGCTTCCAGATTAGAAGCCTCCAATCATCTAGGAAATAAACAACTAAATTCTCTTATGTTTTACATTAGTAAAGGGTGTTTTCTAAAACTCTTGTCTAAATAGGTGTCTCTTCCATTCAAGAGCATCTGAATTCTCTGGTGCTCGTGTATTACATGATCCTGCAATGCAGGGATGCAGGATTCAGGAAGATACAGGTTTCTACAGCATTCATCTCCAGCATTGGTAACTGGGATTGAAGGGACTCATTGACAATGGCCACAATGAAGAAGGAACCCTGCTTTTCCCAGAAGATCCATCTCTGGGGAAGAAGCTCTCTATCTGCCCTATCAGCTTGACTGGATCCGGAAACACTGAGATGTTACATATCTGGGTGTGTCAATAGGATGTTTCCAAAGACATCTGTGACTGTGGAGAAAGACTCTCTAAGGATGTGGATGCATTATGTCTCCATGCTCCAGTATCCCAGGCTGAAATAAAATCATCCACTGTGATCAAGTAGGCTTCATCCCAGGGATGCAGGGATGAAAATCCATCAATGTAATTCACCATATAAGCAAACTGAAAAAGAAAACCACATGATCATCTCACTAGATGCTGAAAAAGCCTTTGACAAAATCTAACACTCCTTCATGATAAAGTCTTAGAGAGATCAGGAATAACAGGAGCATTCCTAAACATAATAAAAGCAATATACAGTAAACCAACAGCCAACAAACTAAATGGAGAGAAACTCAACATGATTCCACTAAACCAGGAACAAGACAAGGCTGTCCACTCTCTCCATATCTCTTCAATATTGTACTTGAAGTTCTCCTCGAGCATAGATAACAAAAGGACATAAAGGGAATACAAATTGGAAAGGAAGAAGTGAAACTCTCACTATTTGCAGATGATATGATAGTTTACATAAAAACTCTACCAGTGAACTCCTACAGCTAATAAACACCTTCAGCAAAGTGGCAGGATACAATATTAACTCAAAAAATCAGTAGCCCTACAGATGATAAAAGCAATGAGAAAGAAATCAGAGAAGCACCACCCTTTACAATTGCTACAAACAACATGAAATATCTTGGGGTAACACTAACCAAACAAGTGAAAGACCTGTAGAGTAAGAACTTTGAGTCTTTAAAGAAAGAAATTAAAGAAGATTTCAGAAAATGGAAAGATCTCCCATGCTCTTGGATAGGTAGGATCAACATAGTAAAAATGGCAATCTTGCCAAAAACAATCTATAGATTCAATGCAATCCCCATCAAAATCCCAACACAATTCTTCACCTTGAAAAAACAATACTCAACTTTATATGAAAAAAACAAAAAGCCCAGGATAGCCAAAACAACCCTGTATAATAAAGCAACTTCTGGAGGCATCACCATTCCTGACTTCAAGCTCTATTATAGAGCCATAGTCCTGAAAACAGCTTGGTACTGGCACAAAAATAGACAGGTAGACCAATGGAATGGAATTGAAAACCCTGATATTAGCCCACACATCTACAAACACCTGATTTTTGACAAAGAAGCTAAATTTATACAATGGAAAAAAGAAAACATCTTCAACAAATGGTGCTAGTATAACTGGATGCGGACATGTAGAAGATTGCAGATACATCCATGTCTATCACCATGCACAAAACTTAAGTCCAAAAAGATCAAAGACCGCAACATAAATCCAGTCATACTGAACCTCTTAGAAGAGAAAGTGGGAGGTACCCTTGAGCGATTTGGTACAGAAGACTGCTTCCTGAACATAACACCAGTATCACAAACATTGAGATTGACAATTAATAAATGGGATCTCCTGAAACTGAAAAGCTTCTGTAAAGCAAAGGATACAATCAACAAGACAAAATGACAGCCCACAGAATGGGAAAAGATCTTCACCAACCCCACATCTTACAGAGGGCTGATTTCCAAAATATACAATGAGTTCAAGAAACTAGCCACCAAAACACCAAACAATCCAATTAAAAAGTGAGGTGCAGAACTAAATAGAGAATTCTCAATAGAGGAATCTAAAATGGCTGAAAGAAACTTAAGAAAGTGCTCAACATCCTTAGCCATCAGGGAAATTCAACTCAAAACAACTCTGAGATATCTTACACTGGCCAGAATAGCTAAAATAAAAAACACCAGTGACAGTCTATGCTGGAGAGGATGTAGAGAAAGAGAAACACTCCTCCATTGCTGGTGGGAGTGCAAACTTGTGTACGACCTTTTTGGAAATCAGAATGTCAGTTTCTCAGGAAAATGGGAATCAGTCTACCTCAAGATCCAGCAATTCCTTTCTTGGGCATATACCCAAAGAATGCACATTCATACAACAAGGACATATGTTCAACTATGTTCATAGCAGTGTTGTTGGTAATAGCCAGAACCTGGAAGCAACCTAGATGCCCTTCAACCAAAGAATGCATGGAGAAAATGTGGTACACTTACACAATGGAGTATTACTCAGCGGGAGGAAAAATGAAATCTTGAAATTCACAGGCAAATGGATGGAACTGGAAAAAACATCATGAGTGAGGTAACTCAATCATAGAAAGACAAGCATGGTATGTACTCACTCATATATGGATATTAGACATAGAGCAAAGGAATACCAGCCTGCAATCCATGCCACCAGAGAAACTAGGAAACAAGGAGGACCCCAAGAGAAGAACGCATGGTCCCTTGAAGAAGGAGAGGGGGACAAGAACCCCTGAGCGAATTGGGAGCACAGGGGGAGAGAGAAGGGAGGTGGGAAGGAGAGGAGGGAAAGAGGAGGGGGAGGAGAACAGGAGGACTGAGGCAGGAGAGGAATAACCAAGGGCAATGGTTATGCCTTGATAGAGGGAGCCATTGTAGGTTTGGAGAGAGGTCTGGCACAGAGGAAGTATTAGGGGATCCACAGGGATGACCCCAACTAAGAATCTAGGCAATGGTGAAGAGGCTGCCTTTGATTCCCTTCCCCTATATTGAGATTGGTGTCTACCTTGGTTACCATTTCTAGATCTTTCATCCAAGTAGCTGATCAAAGCAGAAACAGGCACCCACAGCTAAGCACTGAACCATAATCCTGGAATCCAGTTGTGGAGAGGGAGGAGGAATGAGCAAAGGAGCCAAGACGGTTTCTTCAGAAACCCACAGAAACAGTTGATCTGACAAAGTGAGAGCATAGAGACCCTAGTCGTAAATCTGGGGAACCAGCATTGGACCGAACCAAGCCCTCTGAATGTGGGTGCCAGCTAGGAGTCCAGGGCAGTCTACGGGACCTCGAACAGTCTTTATCCCTAGAGCACAAATGGACTTTGGGAGCTCATTCCCTATGGAGGTGTACTATTGCAGCCCAGACACAAGAAAGAGGACCTAGGCCCTCCCCCAACTGATGTGATGGACTTTGATGGGCCCCATGGAGGGCCTCACTGTCCTTGGGGAGTTGGAGGGTGGGAGATCGGTGGGGAGCATGGAAGCATGGGAGGATGGGAGGGCAAGGGGATGGGGGATTGATATGTAAGTAAGAGTGCTTCTAAAATAAAAGAAAAAAAGAAAGTAAAATGCTGATTGGCCAGTAGCCAGGCAGGAAGTGTAGGTAGGGCTACCTGACTAGGATAATGTTGAGAAGAGGAAAATAGAGAAAGAGTTGCAAGGGAGATGCCATGCAGCTGCCAGGAAGATAAGACACTAGGCATTCTCCAGTAAGATAAAGCCATGTAGAAATACACAGATTAATGGTTATGGGTTAACAGTTAAGAGAGAGCTAGCCAATAAGAAACCTGAGCCATTGGCCAAACAGTTTACAGTTTAAAAAAAGGGAGGGAGGGAAGGAAGGAAGGAAGGAAGGAAGGAAGGAAGGAAGGAAGGAAGAAAGAAAGAAAGGAGAGGGAAAAATGACCTGAGTGCCAGCATGTCTCTCTGCTCCAAAGGGGAGGATTCAGTGTGACCAGCTCTTATATTCTTACTGTAATGACTTCCCCATCATGATGAACTATACCTTCAAACTGTGAGCCAAAAGCAATCATTGCTTCCTTCCTCCCTCTCTTCTTTCCTTCTCTCCCTTCCTTCCTTCCCTTTTCCTTCCTTCCTTTCTTCCTTCTTCCATTTCTTCCTTCCCTCTTCCCTCCCCCTCTCTTCCTTCCTTTCTCCTTCCTTCCTTCCCTCTCTTCCCTCCCTCCTTCCTTCTTCCAGATGCTTTTTCTAGTCCTTTTTGTCATAACAATGAGAAAATTAACTAGTGTGCCATCGGGTATTAAACTGATCACTTAGTAACTTTTGTGAGATTTGGCTTATTTCATAGGATGTTGTAGTTGGCCGTCCTCATCTAAGGAATCAACCGACCATAGCTGGAGAGTATTTGAGGAGCATTTCACCTGTGCTGAACACACATGTGCAGACTCCTTTATTGTCATTTCACCCAAAACAATATACATAGCAACTCTCTGCTTGGTGTTTACATTGCTGTCCTGCTTTAAGCTTGAAGATTCTTGCTAGGTTTTCTTGCTGCTTCTGGATCCATCCCCCCCCCCCCATAATGTGGAAGGCTAACTCTAGTTCTACAAATGATGTTTCCTCCTTTTCTGGCATGTTGTGTTGAACTAGAAAGGGCTTGTGGTTTTTTTGACATGTATGAGGAGTGTTATGAGCACCCACAGTTTGTATTGGTAGGTTATTTGCAATGTAAAATGGGAAAAAAAGAACTTCTGATATCTAAGATTCTTAAAATCATGCTACATATGAGACCTAACATCAAAGAGGAGGAGGGGCTTGCTTATATTGCAACTTTGAAATATATTGACATAACACCTCCTGATAGCAAGAGTCTTCCTGTTCTAGAGCAATCACACACACTGTGAAATCTTCAAGGCTGAGAAGATGGATCAGTGGTTAAGTGCTTACAGTCTAAGTGTGCACTGGAGTTTGGATGCCCAGAATCCATGGAAGTATGGGTGTCTGTGGTGGTCTGCCTGTAAATCTAGCTTCAGAAGGCAGAAACAGGAGATGCTCCAGAGAAAGCTGACTAGCAAAACAAGCTACTGGCAAGCTTTGGTTTTGATTGAGAGACCCTGCCTCATTGAGTAAGGTGGAAGCATAATCAATGATGAGTCTCAACATCCAGGCACATCTCCACATGTCCATTACACACATGAAAATAGAACAAAGACATCTTCATACAATTAGACCTTACACGGCTTCCTCTTGCTGTATCTAGTACTCAGTGCATGAATGCCCCCACAGTAATGAGGATTTGTGTATCTAAAAGGACACCCTTTCAGACATCTATGTCAGTGTTCTTTTGTAAGCAGTCATAGGTATCTGTCTGCTGTTAAATGTTATCCATTAACTGACATCTTGACAGAATCTAGCACCACCTAAGAGATGGCCTCTGGGCATGCCTTTGAGAGGTTATCTTGTCTTCACTGAGGTGGGCAAACCTGCCATTGTGGGTGGCACCATTCCCCAGATGGGTTCCAAGTAGAGAAAAGACGCTAGACAACAACGTACATGTATCACTGTTTCTTTTCTGATCGTAGATGCCTTGTGACCAGCTGCCCCAACAGACACCCCCCTTGACTTCCTCACCATTATTGACCATAACTTGACCTAAGAGCCAAAATAAACTGTTCTCTCTTTATGTTGCTATTCACAGAGTATTTTATCATAGTAACAAAGACAATCCTCATAAATTTTTAACGTTTTCAAATGTGCACACTTATTCTTCAGCAGTTTCTAGAGTCAGTGGAAAAATTGGAGTGTCATCCTTTTGTCAGGAAGGTGACCATCCTCTTCAGGGCCCTCACTTAGCCTCTGCCCCAGCAGCCAAGCATCCCCAGTTTTGCCTCACACAGCCCTCCCACATCTGCTCCTCCTCCAAATGCCTTTATTCCATGGCTTCCTGGTCCCTAGACCACCAATGGGATTGCAGAAGCCATCTCTAGAGATTGTCTCTCCCTCGCGTGTGTCCTCCCCCATAGGACACAATATTGTCATATGCTTGGAAAAGGAGTGAGAAGCTAACCCTAGGGAGGGTCCAGTTGGGTAATTCATGTGAACTGACTTTCATTATTCCATTTTAGTTTAATTTTAATTTTTTAATGTTCAACTTACTTCAAAGCAAGTTCTTGCTATGTAGCCTAGGCTGGCCTCAAACTCATAGCAGCCCTCCTATCTCAACCTCCCAAGAGCTGGGATGACAATTGTAAAGCATCATACCCAGCTCATAATTCCATTTTAAAATTTTGTTCCCGTACAAACAAATTAAAATGGAATTTAAAGCCAGCATGTTGAATGCTTAGGGACATTGGGACAATGGCATCTTCATTGACTGACACTCTGCTGTCACATGTCAGTTTCCAGGTGAACTGAGCCTAGACACTGGCCAGTGTGATGCTTCAGAGTCCCACTCAGGACTTTGTGGCTTCCTTCCCTCACGCTGCAGTTACAGAGTAGGTATGGCAGTGTAGAGGACAAAGACAAGCAGCTCAGTGGGATAGAGGACCAGTAAGGAAGGCTAGTGCATAGCCAAGTCTAGGAAGAGAAAAGGTATCAGCCACCAAGTTAGAGCTAAGGGCCAGGAAGGTACAGGAAAGCAATGAAGACAGTTGCAGAGATAAGTGGCTTCCTAGAAGTCATGGTGTCCCTGGAAGCTTCTAGGCCTGTGCAGGTAGATAGACAGTCAGAGCTGAGTCTGAGGTGAAAGGGGTCTCTTGAGGGAAATGGCTTGATTCAGGGATGGATGCGTGAGCTCTCTATAGTCACAGTAGGTAAGTCACTCAGGGTTCCATCCAGGAACATTGAAGACTGAGTTCAGGACAAAACAACACTGGGTATGACATGGCCCTAGCTGCTGGCTTAACCTTCTGAAGTGGAGCTCAAGAGGGACCACACAGGGTTCTGCTGGAGGTCATGTCATGACCAGGGTTGGAGCAGGTAGCTTGTATGCTCACCAGGCCCTGGAGACCATCAACAGAAAGGATAAGCCAAAAGGGAATAATAACTCAGGGTTCCCTGGGAGCATCAGCCAGATGCTATTTTCAATTTCAGGCTCTTGCAAAGTAGAGAAAAACAAACTTCATGTGATTCCCCTGGAGCCCTTCAGGAAGGAGAGAGACCAATGCAATCTACATGTCCTTGGTGCTTGCCCAGCAAGGTTCCATGTATTTAAAGATCCACAATTTGTAAGCTGTACTTGTCTTGTCAGTAAGAGACAAGACTAATACCAGAGGGTGCATGTCCTGGGGACCTGCCCCTCACAGACCAGCCAGCCAGCCAGATTAGGGATGTTGCCTGAAAGTGACTTCCACATTCTCATGCATCTCTGAGACCCACTTACCTATTATTCTCAGGTATGAACACCAGAGGCAGATACCTCTGTGTTCATTTCTGAGAGCTGGATATACCACCTGAGCTGTATGAACAGAAAAGGTGTGTCTCCTACATCTCACACCGTTCCCATGGAAAGGCATCATTTCAAATGAAGCAAGAATTGCACACTGACTCTTACAATTTGTTCCCTTGACCACCATGGTACATTAGATAGATAGATAGATAGATAGATAGATAGATAGATAATAGGCAGATAGACAGAGATACATAGATAGATACATACAAAGATACATGATTGATAGAGAAACAGGTAAATAGGTAGGTAGATAGATACATAGATAAGTAGATAGATGATAGATACATAGACACATAGATACATAGATAAATGATAGATAGATAGATAGATAGATAGACACATAGATACATAGATAAATGATAGATAGATAGATAGATAGATAGATAGATAGATAGATAGATAGATGATAGAGACAGAATGATAGATAAGTAGGTAGGTATATAGATGATACATATAGAGATATAAGTAGGTAGATAGAAACATAGATACATAGATAAAAGATAGATGATAGATGATAGATATAGAAAGATAGATGATAAGTAGGTGGATAAATTGATTGATTGATTTTAAAAGCAAGAAGACCTTAGGACGATGTATGGCTCTCTGTCACTGGCTCTGCCACCACTCTTCCACTATGACTGGATGGTCTGACATCACTATCAGTAAGTGTAATCATGGTTGCAGGAATGAAATGGCTCAGTGCTCCCATCAGGCACTTGTCTTGCTTAATGTAATCCAGAACATGATTCCTCCATGATGATTGAGGCCCTTTTCAAATTGTAACATCTGAAAACCAAGACTTCCATGCCATTTTTTTTGAACTGTTCTCTTTAGTACTTTAAATTTTTTTTGTAATTTTTTTGTTAGTTCAAATTAGGAACAAGCTTGCTTCACATGTCAATCCCTCTTCCTTCTCTCTCCCCTCCCCACAACCTTCCACCTGCCCCCCCATCCACCCTCCACTCCCCAGGCTGGGTAGGGCCCTTGATGGGGGCTCCCCAAAGTCCACCACATCATCCTGGGCCAGGCCTAGGTCCTCCCCCATGTGTCCAGGCAGAGACATGGGATGGGCTCTCAAAGCCCCTTCTTACACCAGGGAAAAATACTAATCCACTACCAGGGGCCCCCTAGAGTTCAGAGGCCTCCTCATTGACATCCATGTTCAGGGGTCTGGATCAGTCCCATGCTGGCCTCCCAGACAACAGTCTGCGGTTGATGTGCTCCCCTTTGTTCAGGCCAGCTGTTTCTGTGGGTTTTACCAGCCTGGTACCGACCCCTTTGATCTTCATTCCTCCCTCTCTGCAACTAGGTTCCAGAGTTCAGTTCAGTGTATATCTGTGGGTGTCTGCCTCTGCTTCCATCAGCCACTGGATGAGGGCTCACGTTCCATGCCATTTTTATATCTGAAATAGTCTCTACGACTAGGTGTTTGCTTCTTGTACAAGTCTTCAGCAAGCTACAGTAAAATGAGTGTTCAAATCCAGGATCACAGTTGTGCAAGGCATTTTTCCTCTAGATGGGAACAGTTGGGATTGGGTGGGCTTTCTCTGTAGAGTAATGGCATGCTTGATGATATACAAGATGCTGGGTGTGCTTGGGAGGAAAGACTTCCAGACCTAAGCAAAGGTCCCTGCAGGAGGAGGAAGTCATAATTTGCCATCACGTCCTCAACTTCCAGGACACTCTGTAGTTTGTGAAGTAGTAAAGAGATGCTATGATGTGGATTTTGAGAGTCTGGGTGATTGCACTAGCTTTGTTGTTTCTGGGCTTCCGTGAAAGAGGTGGCAAGCATGAGAAGATTGCAGATACTTATCAAGGAGTAATATCCCATGAACACCCTGTATCTTCTGGGCACATTCCATTCCAGACAAGCCTGTGAGTATATCAAATGACTGTCTGTTAGCCATTAGTCAGGAGACTGGAGTGTGGACGACTAGGGATTTATCCAGATCTGAGCTAAGAGAGACCTTGTGGGATCTTCTAGTACTCTTACTTCTCTAGTGTCCAACTTATAAACAGCATTCAGTGTATTTGACACATGGCATTGAATCGGGTGTTATCTGATTAGCAAAAAAAATTGTGTTTGGAACAAATAAGGAACCAACATACATGTAATACATGTTTTCTTGCTAAATCAATTTGCCATGCATCTGTGAGTTGACTAAATTCTCAGTATAAATCACTCAATGTTTCATCTGAGGCCATTAGTTAATTCAGCTTAAGACCTTTTTCATTATGGAAGCACAGGCATTTTCATTGCAAGTATGAAACCAAAAAATAAATGTCCTTAGTAAGAAACCAGTTTCCTTGGAAATGAGAACTTGCAGGTTTTAATAACTAATATGCTCTGTGAACAAATGTGAACCCCAAAATCTGGTTAGGAGCTGAAAAGAGAGTAATATCCACCAAGTATTATTAAAGTCTAACAAAAGCCATGAATATGTGACATAACATGAACACCAGTTAACCAGCTGTAATTAGCACTAATAGGACATTTAACTCACCATCTTTTAAAAGTCCCCTGTGATCAGAGTCATCCAACTCAGAGGAAGGGCAGGACCTCTAAGGTCTCCTTAGCCCATCATCCCTGTCTCCCAAGAGAAGTAGTGGAGGAGACACACAGGTCTGAGGTCACCTGCTCACAATGCAGAAATGCTACACAGAGCTCAACACAAACTCTTCAAATAAAGCAATGAAAATTTTAAAGGTAAGTCATGAATTTTATAACCTACCATGACAGCATGACTCACATCACTTCTTTTGCACAGTTTCCTAAGAGGATACTCTCCAGTTAAATAGACAAGTTCATCATAGCAGGGGAGTGAGCTAGCTAAGTGCCTTGATGGTGGAATAGTAGGCATGCTTCAGGAGTGAACACATGACACTTCCCTCCGACCTTCAGAAGTTTCTTCAATGTAAAGCCTAGCAGAAAGCCATGAACTCCAGCCACCAGACCCAGGAGTTATTCTGTCAGTCCTATGCATTCACGAATAACTTGAACCAACAAGGAAAACCCTTGAGTTATTAAAACCAGGTAACATAGAAACTGGGCTAGCCAAGAAGTTGTTTTGATGATGATTCTGAAATGTCTGAATTAATACAAATTCCTGAATACCCGGTGTGCATGAAGAGACCTCATCAAGCTCTAGTACATTCTGAAGATTCATTGGACCAGTACTTGGCTAGTTTTAATATTCTTTAGTTAAAGACTCAAAATTCAGGTTCCTAGCAAAATTTCAGGGGGATGAATCAGGGGAGTGGGTACCTGGAATTCAAGCACTGCTATCCTGCACCTTCTGGGGGATATGCCTTGGCATCTCAGTGACCCACTCAGTGGTAGTGCATAAGTTGACCCAAGAACACAGGCCCATCCATAGGGAGATCTGTATGTTCCAGCAACATCAGATGGAAACAGGTTTAAAAAAAAAAAAAAGAAAGAAACCCATGTCTATTCTCTGAGTACCACTGTTTGCCACTGGCTTTTCCTAACATAGCACAAGCCAGTCTCCAGAGGCGGATATTTGCTAGAAAATAACTAGGTAAAATTTCTGAACCTAAAAATTATGGTAACCAAAACATAAAATCTCATATAAAAGCAAACTCATCAGATCAACAACAGATTTTCTCAACAGAAATTCTAAAAGCCAGGAGGGCATGGGATGATTTTCTTCAAGACCTAAAATCTATAACTGCCAACCTAGATTACTATATCTAGAAAAGCTATTTTTCAAATAAAAGGAAGAATAGAGACATTCTATAATGAACACAAGCTAAAGAAATCCATGACCACTGTGCTAGCATTGCAGAAACTATTTAAAGGAATGCTGTGAAGAAAACAAACAGCATGAGACTATGAAAGAATAATGCTTTCTGGAAACTGGAGCAGCAAATGGGCATTAGGAAACACACATTACAAAATGATAGGGTGTGTGTATGTGTGTGTGGGGGGGGTGTGTGTCTGTCTGTGTGGGTGCGCGTGTGCACGTGCCTGTCTTCCTCTACACTCCCCACCTTCTTTTATGCGACAGGACCTTTCATTAAACCTGGAGTTCATGATTTCAGCTAGACTGGCTGCTCTGCAAGCCCTATGATCTACCTGTCTGAGACCCTAACACCTGTGCCAGGGTTGAGTGTGTAACACCATGCCTAACTGTTAGGTAGGAACTGGGGTCCAAACTCAGCTCCTATTGCTTGCATGACAAGCACTTTACACACTAAGCCATCTTCCCAGTCTGGAACATGGCTTTGATATTCATGATCTCACTTCTAACGAAGGGATACAGACTAGCAGCCTGTATGAAAAATCAAGACTGCAAAGTAAAGACATAAACAAAAAGAAGTGTCCTTTTGAACATAGATGCAAAATTTCAATAAAACACTAGCAAACTGAATTCAAGAGCATTTTTAAGGTTTTTTATATTTTTATTTTTTAATTGAAAATAGATCATTAAACATTATATGTTGTGATCAAATTGGATTTGTTCCAGGGTAGTTCTACAAATGAACATCAGTAAACACAGTATTAAACAGAATGAAGGACAAAAATCACACAATCATCCCCATAGATTCCAAAAATACCTTTGACAAAATTCAACATCCTTTCAATGATAAACACCCTGAAATCTCAGAATAGAATGATGACAATATTTTAAAAGACTACATTTCATAAACCTGCAGCGTAACTAAATGGAAGGAATGAGAAGCGTTTCCTCTAAAACCTGAAGTAAAGGAAGTTTGTACACTTATTCACCACAGCACTTGAAATACTAGCCATACTGATGAGGCAAGAAAATAAATAAAATAGTAATGAAAGGAATAAAAGTATCCTTTTGAAAATGAGACAGCTGTGCACCCAAAGACTCCTCCAGAAGACCTTCACATCTGATGTTAAAACCTTCAGCAAAGTAAACTGAGAAACACAAAATACTCTTCCAGTACACCAACAGCAATGAATCTGATGAGAAAGACACCTGGAAAATGATCCCATTTATAGATATCCCCCATAGATACCCCCAAAACCCTAGGTTTGCACACCTAAAGACAAGATGTTCATGAAGAAAATACATAAAGCAATGAAGAAATAAATTGCAGAAGACATCATAATGTGGGAAACTCCCTCATGTTCACAGATAAGCATAACTAATATGAAAAATGGCTTGTTACTGAAAACCATCTATGGATTTTATACACTCCCCATCAAAAGTAGACTAAAATTCTTAATAAAATAATTAATCCTAATGTTCCTGTGGAAGCACAAAAGACTGAAGAGACAAAACAGTCTTAAGGAGAAAGAGCCGTGCTAGAGGTAACACAGTTCCCAACTACAAATTTTATTACAGAAACCAAGAAAAAAGCACTGCACAAAATTATATATAAACCAATAAAATAGAATCAGGAATCCATAAAGAAACCATACACACACACACACACACACACACACACAGAGAGAGAGAGAGAGAGAGAGAGAGAGAGAGAGAGACAGAGACAGAGAGACAGAGAGACAGAGAAAGAGGGAGGGAAGGAGGGAGGGGGGAGGGAGGGAAGGAGGGAAGGAGGGAAAGACAAAGACAGAGACAGAGACAGAGACAGAGAGATGGAGAGACAGAGAAAGAGAGTGAGAGAGAGAGAGAGAGAGAGAGAGAGAGAGAGAGAGAGAGAGAGTCATCTGGCTTTTTGACAAAGATACCAAAAACAAGTGGTGCTGTAGAAAACTGGGAGTACAGCCCTGTCTTTTATCCTGTCATAAATCAATGCAAGGGGCATCGAAGACCTTAATGTAAGACCAGAAACTTTGAAGCTATTAGAAGGATATACTTCAAAAGATAGACAAACACTTGCCGAATTGAACTCTGTTCCCTTAAGATAAAATAACAACAAGGGCATGTGGAATCACATCAAACAAACAAAGCTTCTGACAACATAAGAAACACAGTAAGACACAACCTCAGCATTGGAAACAATCTCTGTCAATTATTCATCTGAAAGGCTAATGTCTACAACATATAAAGAACTCAAAAAGTTGAATAAAAATGAATGAAAAAATCCAGTTATTATCAAAAGAAGAAATATAAATGGCTAATCAACATATGAAACAGTTCAACACCTTCAGTTTTCAAGGAGTTACAGGTAAAAATGTCATTAAAATTACATCTTACCTGTTAGAATGGTTTTATGAAGAAAGCAAATCTTCCTGAGGAAGTCAGGGCATTCCTTGTATACTGCTGGTGGGAATATAAATGAGTGTAGACATTTTTAAAATCAACATCCATCAAAACTAAATCTAGAACTGCAGTATGATCCGGCAAAACCAGTTCTGGATATATACCCCAAGGAATCAAAGACAGGCAGTAGAGACCCGTGAACACCCCATTGACTGCAGCACTGCTCATCATGCCCACAGTGGCTGTAAACACACAGCTAGCAAGTGCAGCTATGTGGTCACCCACAGGGCATCAAGGAGAGGCAATTGGTTTGTAGTGTCTGTTCTGGCACTCAGATGTACCTGGCACAAATGATGGGTAAAGTATGGTGAGATCTCTGTGACATTATCGAAGGTCAAATGTGTGGGGAAGCTTGATGAGAATAAGGTGCTGAATGACTCCATAGGAGGAGCAAGGAGGTGGATGTGGCCAAGGTATCTTCAATATACTTGATGTGGAAAAAATGATGCAAGAGTAACTACTGAGACTGAGACATCCTGGGCAGAGCAAGGAAGTGAGACACTGCAGTCAACACAAGCATACATACATGTGTATACTAGAATGTACACACAGGTACAGACATGCCGTCACACACATGAACACATACATACAAACGTATGTATGTGTGAACATGCATGCATGCACACAGTCACTTACATACACAAATACCTGAATGTATGCTTGTGCATTCGCACATGTATGTATATCATACATGCATGAACAAAGGCACACATATTCGTTCACACATGTATACACATCACACATGCATGCACAGGAGCATGCAGACACACACACTAACTTCTTGGCTACTAGTCTTATTCCCATTCTTATCTACCCAGTCCTATAATGGGCTCCTGAATTGACCCATTTTTAACATTGAACAAAGGCCTGAGTGTTACGATAAATCTTTCTGCCAAAGCCACCAGAGCCCTACCGCCACGTGGGTGGTCTCCGCCAGCCACCCAAATTCTGCCCACCAAGTGGATGGACAAAATAATACACAAACTTATATTAGGTACAAAGCTGCTTGGCCAATGACTAGGATTCTCATCTGTTAGCTCAGTCTATATATTTTATAAGACTTATCAGACACCTTCCATTGGTGTCCCTCCTTGCCCGTGGATCACATTGTGCTGCTGGAGGAAAAGTAGAGGGGAAAAAAGGACACTTCCTGTTTCTCCTTGCTTAAATAGGAGTCTCCTTGCTATGTCACTTCCTGCCTGGATCACCACTTCTCTACTACATTTCCCAGAATCCTCTTTGACTCCTAGTCCCGTCTAACTTGCTGCCTCATTGGCCAAACAGAACCTTATTCAACAATCAATAAGATAAACATACACAGAAGTACTTCCCCCATCAGCTGGGCTTGTTAAAAAGCTTTAGTTTCAAGAAGGCATGAAGACATGTAACTGGCATGTGTCAGGTTCCATCCTCTTGTCTAACTGATCCTCATATTAACAGTATTCAAATGATATTTAAAAAAACACTTTGAAAACATGATCAGAAGTCTCCCCAACCTGTGCCTACCCGACCTTTCAGCAAGGAGCCATGTGACCTGGACAGGAATAGTCACAGATCTTAACGTAAGGGAGACAATTATGGCAGAGCCAGTGTGGCCACAGGACATCTGTAGAGTGGCCTACAAGACAAGAGCCAGGCCAGGAGTGTCTATTAAGACTCATGGTAATAAGGGCTTCATAGTGACTGCAGCAATCAAGAACCTCCTTTTTCTAAAAGGAAGAAAGAGAATGCAAGCATTTCACTGAAGGGAAGAGGTTGTGACCATTCTCCCACCTCCTGCTCACTGTCTGAGAGAGCTTCCCTGCTTGGCACTGGGCACTGATGGCTTTGGTTGTATAAAATTTTTTTGTGTGTCTGAAGCCTACAGTCTCTAGTTGATGAATGATGCATTACTCTTGATTCAAAAAATAAGATATCACAAGACATAGAGATATGCTCTACTCTCTCTCACAGCCTGCCAAACCTGCTGCACAGGGAAGCAATGCTACATGCACTTCTGAGTCAACATTGAAGGAGAGCCACACCTGTGCAGTCATTCTCCTACAAAAGAGACCATCAGCTGCAGTGGTTCTGTTTGTTGGTGTGGACCCACAGTTGGGTCTGACCTTGGGCCAGCTAGCTGTATGCATCTTCCATCGGGGTAACAGTGGGTCATTCACTGTTCCAAAGACAGTATAAGGTACTTGATGGACCCAGAGAGAAGCCAGAGTCTCTCTGTTCTGTGGAATTTGGTAGCCTTTGGGCACTGCCTCATGGACCCTTGTCTTAGTTTGGGTTTCTATTGCTGCAATGAAACACCATGACCAAAAAGCAACTTGAGGAGAAAAGGGTTCATTTGGCTTATGCTTCCATATCACTATTCATCACTAAAGGAAGCAAGGGCAGGAACCTGGAGGCAGGAGCTGGTGCAAAGGCCATGGAGGAGTGCTTCTTACCTGCTTGTTCCTCATGGCTTACTCAGACTGCTTTCTTTATAGAACCCAGGACCACCAGCCACAGTGGGCTGGGCCCTCCCCTCCCCCATCAATTGCTAATTAAGAAAGTGCCTTACAGTTGGATTTTGTGGAGGTATTTTCTCAGTTGAGGTTCCCTCCTTTCAGAGACACACCCGCATCTGTTTTTCATGTGTGCCCATTATGCTCTCCAAAGTGGTTCTCTCTACTGTCCCTGGGGGACAGTAATTCCCATTGTGACTTCACATGTGTGGTCTCAAACTGTAGCACTGGTAGCAGTGCCTCCCTTCATGGTTTCTCCTGTGTGGCCTCAAAGAATAAGAACAAAAGAGCTGTTCACATTTGGAAAACCTCATAACAAATTTTCTCCAATCAGATGCCTGCCCCATCCAATAGCAAGGAGCATACAAGAACACTCCCAGAATGTCCCCTGTTTTGAAACACAGAAGCCATATGTTCATGGTTGTCCCTACTTCTGCAGAAGGGCTTGACCAAGACTTTCAGGTAATGCTTAGAAAGAGATGGAAGGAGGTTGACATCCTGTTGCTTATTGGATCAGCAGTTTGTTTTGAAAACAAGACCCAGCATTTGCAATGAGTCTTTGGAGATTAAGGAAGTGCAGACAGGGGTTGGGGGTCACTCAATGACTGCATCAGGAATCTGAAAGGAAGATCTTGAGTAACAACACAGTAACTGGATTTCAGTCAAGGCAGCTTCATAGACTATTCTTGAAATGACGTCTATAGAAAAAGTCATTAAAGCTGGCAGCCTGGCTGATGTAGGAGTCTGGTGTATCTCAGGCAGCCCCAGTTGAGACCAGCTGAGGGAAATGTCAGCATTATGCAGCATGACTTCCCTGCATTAGGCAGCTTGCCCGTACTATTTAGTCTTCCAATCAGGCACAAAATCGAGTTTGCTGATGTGTAGCTCTCACTGGAACGCCTGTCGTTCCCAAATTGCATTCTGGTCAGAAAGGCCTGTGAATTTCACCCTCCTTAGCCAGGGCACAGTGTGTTAGTTCTGAGGTTTTCTGTGTTGTCTTCACTGCCTAGTTTCTGGCCATACATGGTGAGCCATGTATGATTATATTGTATGAAAGGGGAAAACAAGTATGTGTTTAGATAGTGTCTGTGTGATGTGCAGGAAGCAGGGCTGGAGTTTGTAACACAGCAACAGGGTGGGGTTGACAGCCTCTTCCATATGAAGAAATAGAGTCACACAAATAAGTCATGTGACTCCTCACACCCATCAGCCATCCTGGCTCCATTGGTGTTTTCAGTGAACTAAACTCAGATTATATAAACTCTGGCTCTCCCTGCCATCTGCTACAGTTATTATGTTATTGAATCTTTGATACTCGTTTTTGTTAGTTTCTGAAAATTGTCACAGTGATACATAAACTTATAGTTATTATGACAATCAAATCAGACCAACCCAAGGGATTTCTATTCTAATTAGTTTCAGCTACTGGAAATAATTTTAATTAATTAGTGTTTTAGTGGTACATCGTAGTGTGACTTTTTCTGGGATGATATGAGTGAATGTTTCCTCACCCCACATAGGGTGCCAACAGACAAAATAAACAATTCCACAAAGGTTCAAGCTGGTGAACTAGTGAATTTATTGAGGTTACTTACATGAGCATATATTCATCAAAGGCAGCTACATGACCTAAAAGCTCATTCCAACCTGTGTAATTAATCATAAAAGCTTCATTCTGGCAGCACTCTTCATGATATACTGACAGCCTAACAGGTCAGATAGTATTCTTTCCCCAGTGGTACTTACTGTTTATATACCCTTGAGGCAGGAGCAACCTTGTGAATCTGGTATGTTTCAGGAACTTCCGGAGACTTCTGAATTGTATGTATCCTGAGTCTTTCATATGATATTTTTATTAACTCTTCAAAATTCCATATGTGCATACAATGTATTTTAATTGTATTCACTTTCCATTGTTTCTCCTAATTATTCCAGAATCCACTCCCACTTCAACTTCATTCCCTCTTTCTTATAACCCACTCAGTCAAGTTTGTGCCACCTATATACAAATGGATATGGGGGTCCTCTACTGGAATTTGGTTGCCATTCCATAGGCTACAACCCTATACAACACATCACAATCCCCCTCTTCCCTCATCACAATCCCCCTTAGAGCAGTCATCAACTGTCAATAAATAGCTTCTTAGCTATGGGTTGGAACTATTAACCTCCCCTCCCCTCATGCTGGGATATTGACTGGCTTGACATTGTATAGACCTTGCACAGGCAATCACATTGGGTATGAGTTCGTGAGAACACCAGTCCTGTGGTGTTCTGAAGCCACTGTTTTTCTCTGGTCCCCCAAACCTCTGGTTCTTACAGTCTTTCTGTCTCCTCTTCGGTTGTGTTCCCTAATCCTTGCTGGGGAAGTAAATGTGACATAGATGTTCCCTTTATGGCCAAGCACTTCACTGACACTTACTTTGACCAGTTGCGAGCTTCTGAGTTACCCACAATCCTCTGGATAAAGAGGATTCTCTGAGGTCTGACAGCAGCTCTAATCTATGGGTATAGAGATAGTATTTAAAGGACATTTTGATACCATGTCCATTTTGCAAAATAATAGTATCAGGTTTATATCTGAGGTCTATGAGCTCCCAAGCCATAGGTTCTTGTGTAAGTTTACAGTACTAAGCATATGTTTTCTTATGTGTGGTAGACCATAAGTCTAATCAAAGAACAGCTGGTCACCCACCCACCCCAAAAAATAACATTTGTGTTACTATTGCACCCATGAGCATATCTTGCCATGGTGGTCATTATTGTAGCTTGCAGGGTTCACAGTTGAGTAAGATTGCTGTGACATCTCTACTCCAGCACCCTACATAGAGCATTATGGTATTTTGTGAAATCTAGACAGAGGAAGGAGGCTTCCCTGTCATAAACTGCTTGATTTATCTATGTCCTGTGACCATAGTATGAGGTATCTTCAACAATAGGTACTTACCAAAAGAATCTGGTGGTCAACCAATAGCAATGACACTAGCCTGTATTGTTTGAGGGGATCTCCAGAATGCCTGTTACCAACAATTTGAGGGGAAGTATTCCATACATGGCAGTGGGCTTTTTATTCACTAGACTATGGCTTCTAGGAGTAGAAGTATTACCCTCTGGCTAGGGTAACTCCAATTAAACTTTTGTATGTATGTATGTATGTATGTATGTATGTATGTATGTATGTATGTATGTATTATGTATGTATGCTTATAGTAGGTTTCTATATGGTTTTAAAGCACTCTTACTGCTATCCCTTCTTCCACCTCCTCCTCTGCCATACCCTCACATCCTCCTCCTTCAAAGATGGAATGTTTCAGTTCAGAGGACACTGCGCCATAACAATATGTTTGCCTCCATGTTTCTGGACATACATCTGAAAACCAAAAGGTCATAGTAAGCAAGCATGTTTACATAGAAATCTCAAAATATCAGGGTAGGAGCTCAGTACTGTTCCTTACAGTGGCTTGAGTTTTTTCTCTCCACCTGAATTTCAGGATTTTGCAAAATAAAAAGTTAGTTGAACTGATATCCAGAACAGCCATGCAAGACCTGATTCAGGGATTCTGGAACTACAGTTGGAACCTGTGAGAAGACAAGTTGAAGACTCTTTTTCTATTCAGCATCGGCTCCCTCCTCCAACAAGAGGAAAGCACAGGGGCACCTCATGTCCCAAGGAAGGATCCCAGGACACTCAGCTGTGTCATTACCCTGGACCACCGTTTCGTCACTCTTCCATGCTTCACTCTTTCTCCTCCAGGTACACGCAAAGTCAGTGGAGTCAGTATGGACCAGGCTTCCATGCACAACTGACTGCCTGAAAGAAGCCAGAGCTCTCATGCAACATGGCTATATGAGTCCTGGCATCCTGGCATCATCCTAACTCCAGGTTGGATGTAAATTTTGCACACAGATGGGAATGGTACTGGAAGGTCTTTTCCTTGGAAATGGGTGTGAGGGTATCCCAGACCCCAGTGCAGATCCCAGGAGTCTATCTCCACACCAGAGTCTAAGGTATGACTATGGTGTCAGCATCCTATTCCATTTCAGCCTGTGAAATATAGTGTGAAATATAGCTGCCCACAGATGAACTGCCAGGCTAGGCATGATGAAGAGGCCTACCATGGCCTTCTCCTGGCCCTGCAGTGAGGATAGCCTCCCTGGGTTTTCTGGGGTCAGGTGCATACTGTGTTTGGTCATCATAATGGATGAACATATTTCATAATCATAAAGGAAATTCTGCAGCCAGATCTGTGCATCTGTGACTTGACTCATCACCACGAGAGGAATCATGTATTCTCTATGGCCAGGCATAGCAAGCAAGCACTAGGGTAGGGGGAGCCTCCATGATGGCGCTCCCAGAAATGACTTTTGAAGCATAGAGGAGAGGATGACGGTATGAGAACAATGTGACAGATAAAAGCCCACCCCAGATTTTGGTCCTAGTCTCCCAACCTGCAAATGTGTCAGGCAACATGGAGAGAGGGGGGTCAAATGGCAACAGGAAACCAGATCACTAATCTGTTGCCTGTACAATGAGACTTTGCATGACTATCAGAGTGGGTATATGTCATCATCAGCCATTTGGGCAGCCAAAAAGGTCAGAAGGATCTATAACCTCCGCTCAGGAAGGGTGTGATGCTTCTTGGGGAACCAGGGAGCTTATAGGGCTTACTTACAGGAGTATGGGTAAGTCAGGCATCTGCAACATGCAAAGCCCACCACAACATAGGTGACGACTCATGAAAACTGCATCTCTAGGATACTCAAACCCAGTCAAACCCCTACCTCCTGGATTACTTTACAACCTCTGAAGACCACATGTAACTGGAACCTCGGGTGAGGGTCTGATGCCACACCCCCATGTCTGTGACTGAACATAATAGGCTTGTCCTTGTGAGTGTCTATGTAAGTAGACAGTTTCTCTTATTGAAAGATGAACAGCCAGTATCTGTTCCAGAGGACAGATACTGTATCCAGAGGACAAGTGTCTACAACAGGAGAGAGAAAGCAAAGTTGTTTCCCATCCCGCAACTGCTCTTACCAGCTTCCAGATCCTGCCACCATTCCCGCATAATTACAGGAAGAGCCCTGCTTTCATTTCTGTGACTGAGTGAGGTCACTGGTGAAAATGAGAAGCTGTCTCCCCACATCACTGTTTCCGTCGTCCTTCCACATAACATTGGACTGTGCAGTCTGCCTGTCATGGGATCCAACCATCTGCAGCTCTGACAGTCTCTGGACTGAACATCTTTGCAGCCTTGAAGGGATGCTGATAGTCTGTGCTTTTGTGAGCACCCCATGCTCTTTGCCTTCTTTCCTAATTCATTCATTGAGCTTTTTCTTCCCAGTTTCTCATCAGTTCTCAGGGGAGTTGGCATTTTGTGGATGATCTAAGTAGCAAACTGCTCCATTTGTCACTTGGCTTTGCATTGAGCCCCCCATCCCCTGAAAAGTGTTTTTAATGTAGCTCTTAGATCCTGCATCACTGATAGCCCCTACCCCATCAGTGCTTAGGGGGTTCACTCCTTCTAGATCTGTGAAACTTCCCCTTTACACAGTACCTTTGGAAGTCTGAAGAACAAACCTATCTTAGGACAGGAGTCTGTGACATAGTAGGCAGACTTTTCTTTCCCACCCTCCAGTTCCCAAATAACTGACACAGAGTCTCGATATTAATTATAAATGCCTGGCTGGTAACTCAGGCTTACTACTTACTAGCTCTTACAACTTAAATTATCCCATTTATATTGCTCTACACTCTGCCATGTGACGTTACCTCTCTTTCATCTTGCACCTTCTGTTTCCTCTCTCTGTGCCTCTGGCGAATCCTCTGGCTCTGCCCTTTTTCCTAGTGTCCTTAGTCTGGTTTTCCTGCCTAACCTTATCCTGTCCAGCTATTGGCCAGTAAGCTTCTTTATTAAGCCAATCACATTACACAGTGTACAGAAGGATTATTCCACTGCAGTAAGTTGCTTTCTATTTTTTTTCATATTGAGTGTGGATTGTTGAGCTATATTTAATTATAGCTGGTAGAATAGCAAGAATGTTTTCCACATTTTTTTCAAACATGGCAGTTACCTTCTGACACTGGTCATCATCACTGCTGTCCACTCTTAGCAAAGACTACAATGTGCTGGGGTGACACAGGCCACCATGCTCACACAGAGGAAGGACCTGCTGCTGCCTCTGTGAGAGAAGCATAATGCGATCAGTTGCTGTTGTCAACTTGACACAATATTTAATCACCTGGGAAGAGAGTGTTGGATCAGGTTAGCCTGTCCACATATCTATGGACATTGTCTTGATTACATTAGTTAATGTGAGAAGACTTGCTGTGAGTGGCACCATTCTCTAGGCAAGGGATCCTGGACTGTAAAGTGCAGAGTGTTAACCACAAATAAATATGCATGCATTCATCTTTCTCCGTTCTTTATTGTGGATGTGATGTGACTGGCTGTGTTGCAATCCTGCCTTGATTTCCATGCTACAGTGGACTGTCACCTAGAATTATGAGCTAAAATAGACCATGTATCCCAACACATGGTTTTGTCAGGGTATTTTATAACAGCAGCAGAAATGAAACTTGAATTCCTGGGCTTTCCCAAGACTTCAGGAATTCCCAAACACAACCGAAAACATGTAATGGATGTAATGGAAATAGAATGCATCTTTTAAAATGTACTCCAAGGATCGTGCTGGATGTGTTTCCAGATTCAGTCACTATTTGAATGATTTGTCAGAGCCTCGTCACATGAAACAAAATGTCACAAGCTATCTGACATCAGGCCACTGGCTGCTCTTCTTCTATAACACAGATTTAATCTGGTTGAAAAGGTTCAGCTTTTAGTTGGCTTAGTTTTTTTATAATAGTGACCCATTTCTTTTGTTTAGCCAAGTGTCACTCTCTCAATTACTACCAACAAAGGGTAACCCAGCATCACTGACACTTACTTGGTCCCTGGGAAGTGTTGGTGTCCAGTCTACTGTGGAAAATGTGTGAACTGGCCTGAATATAGAGAAAGACAGACAGATATCAATCAGCCTTAAGTCTGAGCCTATGGAAACTCTCAGGAACCCACAAGGAAGACCCCAGCTAAGACCCCTAGCAATAGTGGAGAGGGTTCCTGAACTGGCCTTTCCCTGTAATGACATTGGTGACTATCCTAACTGTCATGATGGAACCTTCATCTAGTACCTAATGGATGCAGATGCAGAGCTCCACAGCCGAGCACCAGCCAAGCTCCAGGAGTCCAGTAGAAGCGAGGAAGGAGGGACTATATGAGCAAGAGGGGTCAAGATCATGACAAGCAAACCTACAGAGACAGCTGACCCATGCTTGTGGGAGCTCACAAACTCAGGACTGCTGCATGGGACCAGACTAGGCCCTCTGAATGTGAGAGACCATTTTGTAGCTTGGTCTATTTGTGGGACTCCTGGAAGTGGGACCAAGATCTATCCCTGGTGCATAAGCTGGCTTTTTGGAGGCCATTCCTTATGGAGGGATGCCTTGCTCAGCCTTAATGTAGAGGGAAGGGGCTTGGTCCTGCCTCAAATGAATCTGCCAGACTTTGTTGACTCCCCATGGGAGCCTTTCCATCCCTGAGAAGTGGATGGGAGTGGGTTGGGGGAGTGGGGATGGGTGGGGGAAGCAGAAGGAGGGGGAAGCAGAAGGAGGGGAGGGGAGGGAGAACTGTAGGTAGTTGGTATGTAAAATGAATAAAAAAAATCTGAGCCTATGATTTTAAATATTTTCAGAAGCATTCGGCAGACTGTATGTAGTAAACATGAATTTCCTGTGCATTTTCTGAATAATGCTGATGTGTTAAATGTGAAAAGCATGGCCTCCAAACAGGAGGGTGTCAGTGGCGACATGACTGCATGCCTGTTCCCTTCTCCCATGCGTGTTACCACTCATACACTCTGCTACTCTGAGGAAGCACTACTTCCTCCCTGTGGCTCCTCATCTACAGGACACATCACCAGACACCTTCCAGGTTTCCTCTCAAAGTCCTCTTGCTCTGTCTTGGCCAGGTGTAAGGGTATTCAGACAGGGAACCGAGAGCCCAGAACAGTGTTAGCTTGGGCCTATAGTGTGGGGATCAGGAAACAGTTCCCATAAGAGTCTATTGATATGAACACTACCATGGATTAGGAGGTCAAAGAAAGGTGAGTACTCTAACACTCGTCAGTACAGGGTTCTCTCTCCAGCAAAGCTAACAGCAGCCAGCTTCCTTAGGAACAGGGGAGCAGCCCAGGACATCCAGGTGACAGAAGCCCAGAGACAGAGCTGTGCCAACACTGCTGTCTCAGCACTCAGCCCGAAGCTTTGCCATTTTGTCTGCAGTGCCCTTAGACCATTTGCACGGCAAACATTTTGTTATTAAACTCATTCTAATGTGCATCTATTAACTGTGATCTTCCATGTTATCATTGGATTCTGAGGCCCTGGGATGTGAAAAAGTTGAGACTGGTCCACAGTGGGGCTATTAAAATGGGGTGGTTGGCTTGTGCCTGAAAACGGCTAGGAATTGGTCTCCTGTCACAAGGCACATTCTAAAGGTAGGGCCCAAATGGCTAAGATTGCTCCAGCTGTTGTGTTTTGAGCATTGAAAAGCAACAGATGCTTAGCTTGCACAATGTGAAATATTGGGCTCATGGTGCAAACACTGTAAGCTCCAATGTAAAACCATAGCAATCACAGGACAACACTAACCAGCCATCCAAAAACTGGCATATGCTGTGTTTATCTTTGTGGTTTTAGCCTGGTAAAATATTTCACAGATGATAATGCTGGAATGACAGCCTCTTGCTTTCTTTGTTCTGGTGTTTTTGTGGGACAAACTAAATAGATCTATTCTGAAATATATATATATATATCCTTTATTCCTATAGTTTTATAGTTTATTGAAGAAGTTGAAACCTATTCACATATTTGCAGTTTATATCATCTTGGTGTCTATAAGATACCCTTCATTTTGATTACTAACATTTTCAAGAAAATGCTTTCTTTATTCCAGTGAATGATGTATGCATCCCTCTGTGTGTGTGAATGTGTTTGTGTGGATATGTGTGCATGTGGAATGCATGAATATGTATGTGCATGCATAAGCACATGTGTTCGAGTACCTGTGTGCATGTAAAAGCCAAAGACCAATGCCAGACATCTTCCTGGCTCACTCGCCATGTTATTTTTGAGACAAGGTCTCTTACTGAACATGGAGCTCGCAATTAGCTAGACTTGCTGGCCATTGAGCACTAGGGATCTGCCTGTCTCTGCCATGCCAGCACTGGGGTGAGAGATGTTTGATTTGTTGTTGTGATATGGGTGCTGAGGATGTGGATTTATGTCCTTGACCCCTAAGCCAACTGCCCAGCCCTTATTTCCATAGGCACTTTAAACAGTAACAACAGTGTTGAGAATCTTTTCTTCTCTGTATTGTCATATTCTCTGAGGGGCCTCTTTGATTTTGAAACCATATTTTTTTTTCTGAGCACATCTCAGTGATTAGTGTGATTTTGTGTTTCTCTGCTTCCACTGGCTACAGAAGAGGAAAGGTGTGAAAGCTGTCTACAAGTCTTGCCTGGGGTCCTGGGGCACAGCCCCGGTGTTCCCCCTCTTTCTCATTATAAAAACATTTCAATGTTTCACGTTACTTTCCCATTAACATTTGTAACATCAGATTAAATTCTCTGGCAATGGTGGCAGTGTATAAACAAGTAAACAACATGAAATTGGTTCCTGATACTATAGAAACACTGTGCAAAGTGATTTGTTTCATTTAAGAGTGTTTTTCTTTCTTTCTTTCTTTTTAAGCATAGAGTAACTGTAACTGCCAAAGGGTATGAACACTTTACAACTTCTCAGATTTTTGCCTCATTTATTTCCTAGGTCACACTCATTTATAAATGCCCTGAAGTAAGAAGAGAGCCAGGCTTTGCCACACAGTGACCTCAGAGCACACTTTAAATTTTAATGTATCTGTTTGACTCTGAGAAATATTTGAACCTCATTTTACAGCAGTTTTTTTTAATGGGTGGACTGGGAAGGATGTCCAGTGGCAGCAGCTCTCTGACATCTACATTCAGATCCTCTCAAGAACCATCGAAGCTTCTAACTTTCAAGTTGGCTCTTTCTAGAATGAAAATGTAAGTTGCACTCAAACACTGAGGATGGCCTTTTATGTGTGGTAGGCTGAGTTATTTCCCTCCCATCCCTCATCAGGAGGCATACCTATGATCCTGGGGTGTAACAAGTGTGTGCCTCTTAACCTGTCATCCACCCAAGTTATTTACAGATGAGTTGTTGGCATTCACAGGCCTGGCTGGGCTATGCATTTCTAGATGAAGTGCCCTCTCCCTAACAGTTTCCCCTGTTAAAACATTTTGGGTCCAGCAAAGTGGCTCAGTGGGTAAAAATGCCTGCCACACAAGCCTGAGTTCCCTGGGACCCATGGTAGAGGTAGAGAGCCACCTCCTACAAGTTGTCCTCTGACCTCTACACACATACTGTGGCATGTGTGTACCCGTGTTTTGCCGGTGTATGTGTCTTGCACCACATGTGTGGACTGCCTGCAGAGGGCAGTCATGTCCCATAGAGATGCTGGTAATAGAACCCAGTGCTCTGAACCACTGAACCATCTCTCCAGTCACACTGTGGCACATGTGCACCTGTACACACACACACACACACACACACAAAAAAAAAAAACACACACACACACACATTCACACTGATAATTAATAATAACAAATAAAATGAAAAAAGTCACAAATAACAAAAGATTAGAGCATGAATGTATACTAACGTCCCCTAGTTATCACTCAGTTTAGTGAGAGAATATGTAGCTTCTAAAATAGTACTATGTATTTCTCAACAGAAAGTCACAACCATGCAACTGCATCCAGGTTGAATAGCATTAACATCCAATCACACTGTTTATACCAAAGACGATAGTGTGCGTCCATTATAGTAAAATTTATCATTGATTTTGCTTTCTTTTCTCTTCTCTTTTTTTATTTAGAAACAATTTAGGATTTTGCATATCAATCCTCCCATGCCCCCTACCAACCCCCTCAACCCACCCACCCACTCCCCAAGGGTGGTGAGGCCTGCCATGGGGGAATCATCAAAGTCTGTCACATTATTTGGGATTTTGCCTTCTTAAATTTTATGTTGAAAGCATAAGGAAGTCAGCCACCACTTTGTGAATTGTATTTCCAAACTCTACTTGCCCGTGAAACAATTTCCAAGGGCAGCTGTCTTAGAAGAAGCCCTCTGCTGCTGCTAGATTCTGGAGCATGCATTTCAAGATCAACCCATTGCTGAAACGTAAAATAATCTCCTGACCAAGTAAAAGTTAAGCAATAAGGCTTTCGGGTTAAAGTGATGAAGCCTCTGGTCTGTATTAAAAGGAATCCAGATAGGAGAAATGGTTTACAAAACAATCATCATTACTTTTTCGACACTGCCATTTCCATTTATGAGTGGATTTCCCTAGCATGAAACGTTAATCCTGGCCTTTTGGCCTCAAGAAGAATGGAACCAGGTTTTACAGCAAACAGTAATTCTCCTCTGTGTTTTAGAAGCCATTGTGTTTTTTTTTTTTTTTAATGTTACAATGAGGAGTTGTTTAAAAGCTGTTTATTAAGCCCATAAATAAGATGTCATTTGGTAATTAAGTGCATTTATGTAGCAAATGTGCTCACTATTCCACTCAGTAGAAAACAACAATGCAATTAGGAAAACAAGCTGGAAGGTTGGACACCTGAGCTCAGAATCACTACTCTCAGTCCTCATGCTGTGCTACCAGGAAACATCAGGGTACAGATTTTCTGTTTGTATTGTGGCTTTGATGTATGAATCAGTTGGGACTTTTATTTCTAAAGATACTGGTATATATTACAAATCATTAATGGTACTGTTGAAGCTACTGGTGAGAGAACCAAGAAGAGTATCTGTCTGTCCATCTGTCTGTCTGTCTGTCTGACTGTCTGTGTGTGTGTGTGTGTATGTTTGTGTGTGTGTTTGTGTGTGTGTGTGTGTGTGTGTGTGTGTGTGTGTGTGTGTGTGTGTGTGTGTGTGTAGGCCAGTGGTCAACACTGGGTGTCTTTATCTACTGCTCTCCATGTTGGGTTTTGAAACAGGTTTTTTCACTCAAGCTGGTGGTCACTGCCTGGACAGTGAGTTCAGAGCAACTGCCTGTCTCTACACTCCCCTCCCTCCCACCCTGAGCAATGGGGCTACAGACAAGTACAGCCATTCCTAGCTTTTTGAGTGGGTGCAGGGGATTTGAACTCAGGTCCTCATGCTTGTACAGAAAGCACCTTACCCACCCCATGTCCCCAGGCCCTAGGGAAACATTTTCAATAGGGCTGAAGACAGGCTCCTTCGGGATGTGCTGTGGCTTGTCTTCACGCCAGCACATGCATGAGTAGAACACACGGATCACATAGCTGCGTCCTTCTGTGCTCTTGGGTCTGCATTGTATCTTGTTCCTGTGTCTCCAGAGAGACAGGCTGGTCCTGAGGAGTTAAGGGACAGTTCAATTGAGCAGATGCTCCATGGGAAACCAAGGAAGGATGATGACATTAGTGGAAGGGGAAAGTGGCAGAGAAAGGGTTGGTGTGATGACAGTTACTGACTGATGCTACCTCACAATCTTCAATTCCAGGTGATATTTCTGAGAAATGTTGGTAAATTGATGAGTTTGTGGAAGATCTCGGTGTCTTTAGCCTTTTATTCCCTCAGCTTGTGGCAGGGTCAGCACCATGCCCTAGAGGAGGTCAAGTAGATGTCCTGGTGAAGCCTCGGCAGAAATGTTAGTGATGTTCGTAAAACTGCCAACACACTGATAGAATTGATGAATCCATGCTCTCGTGAGTCCTGCTGTAAAAGATTGACTTCCGTTCTCTTTTCAATGTACAGAGACACGGGTGTGTGCTTGAATGGCACCTCTAATTGCTGTTTTCTCCTAATAACAAAATGCTGCTATCAATAGCTAGAGATTAAGCAACTAAGATGATTTGTACACCTTATGCTTGTTACCTCAGCCTCACAAAAAGAAACACACAGCTCCTAAGACTTTATTATCCATTATGTAGACTTATAAAGACCTAGTGCGTGTGTCCTTACTATGCTCTTCAGAGTCGCTGTCATCTGCAGCCCATCACTATCTCACTTGTTGTTATTGTGAGAGCCTGGAAAGGTGATGGGGGGGCTCCGCGCCTACACGAGGAAATCCGTAAGTGAAAATGAGACTGCATTGCAGACATGTTGCATAAGCAAATTTAATTATTCCAGCTAAATTTTTTATCTCTCTCACTGTTCTTTGATGTGGCCACATTCCTAGCATAGCTATGGGGCTGAATATCAAGCTGAAATAAGACAAGAGAGTGGAACAGTAATGGGCTTGCTTTTAACGTGAAAAGAGATTGGGGCTGTATTAAATTACATGACAATGGAAAAATAAAGCAAAGGATAAAAGGGCAACAACTTTGTGGCATGGTTAAGTCTGGATTGAAAAGCATGGTCTTGCATCTTATCCACTAACTGTTGGTTTCCTTTGAAACCTTCCTCTTAATTATATTAAGTGTGATGTTCTTTGATGGCTCCTGCCTGAGACATCGGTGCTATGGCTGGGCCCTAGGAGGGCACTTAGAGGTACTTCACTCCAGCTATTCCAGTACCAAGGGAACACCTCAGGCCACCACCTAGGAAGCCCTCTTTGAAGCTCAATTACCCCTGGGTTGGTGACCACTTGCCATGCAAAGGAGAAGGCCCCTTTGTAGCTCCAAGGGGCTGTACCCTTCCCCAGCTCTGCAACCATAGAAGAAAACTGATGTCTAATGGTAGCTCTTCATGTCTCAGTACCTCAGCCCTGACACTCAGCCCCTCCAACCCCAGTCCCTCATTTCTGCTGCATCTGAGCTGGTCAGGACAGTTGCACTCTGGAGCTGACATGGGGTGTTCTGTGCCTATATATTAGAGTGGCCACTTGGTAAAGTTCTTCCTGACACTTATATTCTCCTCACAGCCATGAGAGGAACAGCTGCGATGGACAGAGTTGAGAACTGCTTCTGCCTTCCATCTCTGGGGTTCATGTGCCTGTGGTTAGATGGGGCTCTGCCTGGTCTTTCCATGAACTCTAGGTGGGAATGACCATGCTAGTATTACCAGCTTCATCAATGTTATGGTAAGAGAAGAGTCAGTGGAGAGACAAGGGGATATGGATGGAGACAAAGGACAGGTAGGGTCCGAATGACAGATGACAAAAGTGATGCCCAGTCAAAGATAGACACTTGAGAGTCAAAGATCCCCTCCTATTGAAAACCATTTCCCCTTCCTGTCTGTGTATCAGTTTGTGGGGACATCCAGCAAAGTGGAGTTGACTTCAGGCACCATGCAGAGTCATCTCAGAGAGGTTCCAGCCTGGGGAACAGACTGTGGGAAGAATTCACAACAGTAGTCTCGGAGTAGTAGGCAGTCCACAATTATCAGAGCACGGACTTCTGAGGCTTCCAAGTTCAAGTCAGAAAGAGCCTGGGACAAAGGTCAGTGAGGAAAACAGGTGGGAAGGAAGCTTTCCGCAGTGTGCTGGAAGATGGTCTGGTAGATGAAGTGTGGAGGTGCCCAATGGTCCCCAGCTGTGCCACTCATGAAGCAGAATCTAGGGAAAGAACCAGGCATTGTGATCTCCCAATTGGGCCTCTCTGTCCATGACCCTAACCTGTAGAGTTTGGGGTGATAAAGCTGCCTCCATGGCTTACCTTTCTGTTGCATGTGACATTAAACAGTGATTCAGTGATTTCATGATTAATTCATTAGTTCTAATACATTACTTCACCAGGCAATGTTACTAATTAAACATCAGATGCTAGTTTTCAAATGTTTTAAGCTAAACTAAAATGTTCCAATGTACTTGATCTACAGCTATATTTTACCGTGTGTGTGTGTGTGTGTGTGTGTGTGTGTGTGTGTGTGTGTGTGTGTGTGAGAGAGAGAGAGAGAGAGGGGGGGGAGGGGGGAGGGAGGGGGAGGAGGAGGATGGAGAGGAGGAGGGAGGGAGGAGAGAGGGAGGGAGGGAGGGAGAGGAGGGAGAGGAGGGAGGGAGAGGAGGGAGGGAGGGAAAGTTATATGGGTGCTTGTTCATGAGTGGGTATGAATACACATGTATGTAAGGATATGTACACATGTATGCACATGCATGTAGTTGTCAAATGACAGCATCAGGTGTGTCTCCTCAGGTGCCTTCCACCATTTTTGTTTGTTTTGTTTTGTTTGAGCAGGTGTCCCTCAATGGCTTGACTCTACCTTCCCAAAGTTGCGGTTACAAGCACATGCCACTGTGCCCTGCTTTTGATGTGGGTGCTAGGGTTTGAACACAGGTTCTTATGCTTGCCAGCAGTTCACTGACTGAGCTATCTTCTCAAACCATGTTTTTTTTTTTTAAATCTCATAGTCTGCCTGCTGAGGGCCTCAGTGCATCTACCTGTCAGGTACCTATTACTGCAGACGTTCATGTGGGAAACCAAAGTTTCTGCTTCTTAGCATTCCCACATTCTGAGAAGTCACCATAATCTAAATATGTGACTGTTTACTCAATTCAGGAGCTGGCTACTAGGAAAACAACTACTATATCTCTGTCACACCTCAGTGCTCCCAGAGTTCCACCAGGTACTAAATCCTGTTTCTGTTTTGTTGACAGACCAACAGTACTCATGGTCTCCAACGCAGCACTTCAATGAGGAGAGGTACTCACCTGCACCCAGGAACATGAAAGGGTTAACTGGAAGCCGGAACCAGCCTCAGCTATGTGCCGGTCATACCTGTGGCCTATCACCCCCTGATGACTGCGAGCACCCCCACGATCACATGCACCATGGGCCAGATGTGCGGCAACCTTATCTTCTCAGCCCAGCTGAGAGCTGCCCCATGGACCACCACCGATGCTCACCCAGGAGCTCCGTCCACTCAGAGTGTATGATGATGCCTGTGATGTTGGGCGACCATGTGTCCAGTAGCACCTTCCCCAGAATGCACTACAGTTCACACTATGACACGAGGGATGACTGTGCCATGTCCCACACAAATACAAAGGTAAATCGCATCCCCGCCAACCTCTTGGACCAGTTTGAGAAACAGCTACCCCTGCACCGGGATGGTTTCCATACACTGCAGTACCAGAGGGCCTCAGCTGCCACAGAACAGAGAAATGAGAGTCCAGGCAGAATCCGGCATCTGGTCCACTCTGTCCAGAAACTCTTTACTAAGTCTCATTCTTTGGAGGGATCATCCAAGAGCAACATCAATGGAACCAAGGGCGACAGTCGGGTGGATGACCACCACCACAGTCACCATTCTAAACACAGCAAAAGGAGTAAAAGCAAGGAGCGGAAGCCAGAGAGCAAGCACAAGTCTGGTATGAGCAGCTGGTGGAGTTCTGATGATAACCTGGACAGTGACAGCACATACCGGACACCCAGTGTGGCCAACCGCCACCACATGGACCACATCTCTCACTGCTACCCAGAGGCGCTGCAGAGCCCCTTTGGGGACCTCTCTCTAAAGACTTCCAAAAGCAACAGTGATGTTAAGTGCTCAGCCTGTGAAGGCTTGGCCCTGACACCAGACACCAGGTACATGAAACGTAGCTCTTGGTCCACCCTCACGGTGAGCCAGGCCAAAGAGGCCTACCGCAAGAGCTCCCTGAACTTGGACAAGCCCCTGGTCCACCCAGAGATCAAGCCTTCCCTGCGGCCATGCCACTACCTCCAGGTAAGGCTCAGGTGATTGTGTCCTTAGGCACAAGGTTTTAGCCATTGCTGCCATCTGTGGTTGACAAAAGGGATTATATTGATGCATAGTGTGCAAAGTGAAGTCTGAAGGACTGTTTGCCTCAGGATTCCAAAGCAAACTAACATGCTTGGTTTATATATTTCTGTGTTGTAGCTAGAACTCTCCAAGTCCACATGAACCCCAGAGACAGAAGACAGAACTGCTTGTCCCTTTGAGAATTCTATTGCTGAGACATAGACATGGTCACACCTTATATGTGCAGTGCAGCTGTTGGTACACATGCTGCAAGCCTAGTGGTCCTCAATGTCCATGTCCATCACCTTTATGGAAACAGCTTTTCTCCCCCTAGGTCTTTGAAGTTAGAAGCTATTGTAACCAATAATTACCCTGCTAAAATTGTTGGTTGTTTTACAGACTGAATCTCACATTGTAATGCAGGCTGGCCTTTAACTCAGTATGTAACCCAAGCTGCCTTTGAACTCTCAGCAATCCTCCTGCCTCAGTCTCGTTGGGATGATAAGTGTGTCCCACCATGTCTGGCCGAACCCACCATAATTTTTAAAGTGTGTATTAGTATATATTAATTATACATAATAATGGGTCTCCTGATGTTTTCTTGTATATACATAATACTTTGATCATGTTCGCTACCCATACTCTGGTTGATTGTCTTATAATTCCTGAGTATATACTGCAAGGGCAACTGTAGTCATCAGGCTATACAGTAGATCTTTTGGATGAACTCTTCTGATATAAGTGAAATCAAACATCCTTCTATCAATACTCCCCAGCCCCCTCCCCAGCCCCCATACCCACCCTTTACACTCTGCTTCTATGCACTGAGCTCTTAAGCTTCCATGTGAAGGAGCCTCTGCGGAGTTTGTCTTTCTGAGTCTAGTTTGTTTCACTAAGTGTAATTTGCTCCAGGTTTGTCCCTGTTGTAAATGACAGGAACTCCTCTCTCCCTGGTGGCTGAACAGCATCTCGGGCTGTGTGTATCCCTTCCCCTAGCCACTCACTCACTGATGCTCATCAGGCTAACCCCCCCCCATTGATTTCTGTGAACAGAGCCACAATGCCATTGACAGGAATTGATTGTGGGTGACTTTGGGGTGACCCTTGAAACACCACTCCAATGTGACAACCTATCTCTTAGTGCCAGGGACTTAGCAAAGCAACACAAATATCTTGAATACATAGATGCTTGTGCCCATAGGTCTGCCATTTTCATGAGATCACTTGTCTCATGTGACAATGGCATTCCTAAGCTGTGTGGCACATGGGGATGACAGGAAGTTTGTCTGTGGTGAGGGTACCTGTCCTCAATGGTATGGGTGAGATGGACTCACCAAAGGCAAAAACATATTACAGACAGCTCTGGCAGGATCCAGAGCACTGTGCACTTCTGCATTTTATATAATTGCTCTCTCACCAAGAATGGCAGGGGAGGCCTTAGCCTCCGAAGACACTGCCATTCCTGAGGAAGCCTCTGCAGCTCCTGCCAGCCAGTGGCACCATTAGCACAACCTCAGCACTTCAGGTTTCTTCAAAGATGTATAGTATGAATCCAATTCACAAATCTCAAATCCCTATCCTATAAGAGCCAAAGCTTGGCCTGGCCACGAGACAGCCTCCTAGATACTGAGTAATGGCGTTAAACACTGGCTGAGTCATCAAGTGGCCAATTAACGAAACAGATGAACAACTGTGAATCTTTCTGGGAGTCAGGTGGCAGAGGCTTCCAACAGCGCCAATTCCTCCTGGTACATCGTCCAAGGCTCACTGGTTCTGTTTTGAAAGGAGATGCTAACCAAATTGCTTGTATAGACAGATTTATTCAAAGAGACAAATTGGTAGTTAGATAAAGTATTATTTTTATAGCAGTAGAAAAAGGCTTAAATTTTGCTTGTAGTTGGCAAACCTAAATGATATCCAAATGTAAAATATTCTCTCTGCTTATCTAAAGGAACACAGTGAGTAAAATCAGGGCTCACTCTGGTTCTGTCGCTCTTGTACAAGCAAAAATCTGGACGTCTTTTTTTTCCTTTGTACTTAGGAAATCTCTACTGCAGTGTTCCCTGAACACAAAGTAGTGCTGTAACTGGCACTTCACCCCACTCTAGTCCTGCTCTCTGTCCTGTGCTTCACCCTCACTGGCTCATGGGCCCCCACAGCCCTGGTCTGCAGTCCCTGCCGTCACAATACTCTACTCTGCCATCTGGTCACCCTGTTCAGTGCATCTGTTTATGGAAAATAGCAATCATTTCCAACAGTGGAGTGTGACATCGCCTTAAACTCTGTGACTCTCTGGTGTCTTTGCTTTCCCCACACCGTACCCCTTCCCTACCAGGTGAGGTGGAAGGGGCTCCACAGACTGTATCGTTGCAGCTGTGATGATTCCACAATCTGTCTCTGAAAAGTCCAGGCTACAGGGCTGGGAGGACTGCAAAGCACATGCCACTGAAATCTGAGGGCCAGAGTTCAGATCCCCAGCACCCATGGAATGCCAGGTGAGCTTGGTGGACTGCTAGTAATCCCAGCATCCAGATGACAGAGACCAGGGATCCTCAAAGTCAGCAGGCTAGCCTGACTAGTCAAAAAGAACAAGTTCTGAGTTCAGTGGGTAACATCTCTCTAATACATAACATGGAGAGAAATTGAAAAAAGCACCTGAAATCAGATTCTGACATCCTTCAGCATGTGCACAATGTGCAAGTACACACACATGAAAGCACTCACAGTCATGTATGCACACATTAAAAAAAACAAAAACAAAAACAAAACAAAAAAAGACGCACACTGAAAAAGACCGCTCCTGCTTAGGTAAAACATCTATGATGTGTGGGCAGACTTTGAAAGGCAGGAAACCTGCCATGATATCAGACACAAAGTTGTTCTTCAGGTCCTACCAAGGGCTCACTTCTCTCCAGTGGTTCCTGAGTTGGGAGCCACACGGGAGAACTCTGACCTGTGCCAGATCCATTGTCTGCACCTTGTAATCTACAAGTGCCCTCTGGCTCTGTCTTCTCTCCTTCACTCTTGGACTTCTTTTTAAATTCTGTGGTTTTGGAACCAGTCTTTGTCCTGCCAGGTCCTGCAGTCTGGATGTCATCCCTCACATGACGGTCTCCATCCATTTTCACCCCTGAAAGTCTTTCTTCCCTTCCCTGTTGTCCTCTATCTGTCTCGCCATATCACTTGTGGGAAGATTTATGAAATACACACATCTCCTCAGGCAGCATTTGTCCCCGGACCCAGCTGAATTGATGTCTGGGTGCATTCAAAGCTGTCTTCACACGGCTGTCCCTCATGCTGGTGGCACTAAACTTTCCAGGCTCTGGGACTCACAAGCCCAGACTTTATTTCACAACCAGCATTGGGAATTAAAGAAAAATTAAAGGAAATGTGCCCACACAGTGCTTTGTAAGGACGCAGTCTGAAAGAACCGGAAGTCCGTGCCCAGGGGCAGCATTTTTTTTTTTCTTTTCTTTCCTTGTTTTTTTTTTTTTTTTTTTTTCACCCAAAACTAGAGCTTTGCAGTTGAATAAAAGGACAACTTTCCATACCACCTTTGGCTTGTTCGGAATGTGTAGTTAACATTCACGGAAGACTCTTGCCTGTAAGGAGGTCAAAGCACAGTAAATAAAACCGATCGGGCTTCTGGCCTGTGCTCTCTGAAAAGGCTTTTGTTCTCTTATTTTCTGCCTCAGCAGACAAACCGTCTTAAGGCCAAACTTAGAATAATGTGGCAGGAGTGTGGGCCAATGATTTACCATAACCTGTTCAGGGGCCAAGCGGTTCCCTGTGTCCTGAGGAGGAGACACTGGCTTTGGAGGGTACCTGGTACCAGCCAATGAGGTCACAATTGCTCTGCCCTGTGGAAAATATTTTCTTCTCTCAACCCTTATGAGCACCAACCCCCTGCCTCTGCCATGCCCCCTATCACCTTCCTCTTTGGCTTGGCTGTCTCCCTGCCTTTAGTCTCTAACCACAGTGACCCTGGTTTCTTTCCTCGCTCCAAGTGAAGAAAAGCTGTTTGGCTGTGTTTGTAGTCAGAAGCATATATTTTGAGTTTTTTGTTTTGTTTTAACAAATGAGACTCCTAAGTTTTGAAAGGTTGAGAGTTAATACATGCTAAAGGATGAGGAACTGTCCCCTTTGAGTGATCCCTGGTGTCCTGCTTCTGACCAGTGTGTTGGTGCCCTCCCCTCCCAGGTCTTCACAGCCTGCTACCCTCCTGAGCTCTTTCCCATCCACCCACACACTGAAAAGGGCTTTAGTCCCTCCAAAGCTCCTTCCCCTCAAAGGGTTCAGGACAATTTCACAGTTGGAAGGTTACCTCCAATTATTATGAAAAAATACAACCTAAAAATCCTGTTTTCCTCAGTTGAATCTGCTCATCCTGGTAGCATTTATATTTACAGTCGCACTTGCTACAACCAGCATTTAAGGCGAATATCAAGAAACACACAGCCCCAGCCACTGGCCTCCACAAAGCCCAGAAGTGAACACTGAAATTGTTGACACTGTCCCAACAGAGGCCGTACACAGTCACATGGGTCGTGTCTCCTTGTTTGTTGCCTTAACAGAACCTCCATGGTAACCTTTTTTTTTTTTTTTCCTGCCTTTCATTTTGTTTTACTTTGTTTTATTAGTTCAAATTAGAAACAAGCTTGTTTCACGTCAATCCCTTCTCCCTCTCCCTCCCCTCACCCCTACCCCTCCTCCCCCACCCTCGAACTACCCCCTACCCCATCCACCCTCCACTCCCCAGGCAGGGTAGAGCCCTCAACAGGGGCTCCGAAATGTCCACCACATCATCCTGGGCCGGGCCTAGGCCCTTCCCCATGTGTCCAGAGCAAGAGTGCATCCCTTCAAGTGGGATGGGCTCTCAAAGTTCCTTCTTACACCAAGGAAAAATACTAACCCACTACCAGGGACCCCCTGGAGTGGAGGCCTCTTCATTGACATCCATGTTCAGGGGTCTGGATCAGTCCTGTACTGGCCTCCCAGACAGCATCTGGGGTCGATGTGCTCCCCCTTGTTCAGGCCAGCTGTTTCTGTAGGTTTCACCAGCCTGGTACCAACCCCTTCAATCTTCATTCCTCCCTCTCTGCAACTAAGTTCCAGAGTTCAGTTCAGTGTATATCTGTCTGCCTCTGCTTCCATCAGCCACTGGATGAGGGCTCTAGGATGGCATAAAAGGTAGTCATCAATCTCATTTTAGGGGAAGGGCATTTAGGTTATCCTCTCCACCATTGCCTGGATTTTCAGTTCGTGTCATCCTAGTAGGTCTCTGGAAATCTCCCTAGTGCCAGATCTCTCCTCAGACCTATAATGGCTCCCTCTAATATGGTATCTCTCATCCTGCTCTCCTCTATTCTTCCCCAACTCAATATTTCTGCTCCTCCATTTCCTCCTCTCCTCTTCTCATTCTGGTAGCTCCCTCTCCCCTACCCTCATGCTCCCAATTAGCTCAGGAGTTCTTGCCCCTTCCGATTTCTGGGGTCCATGCATTTATCCCTTAGAGTCCTTCATGTTTCCTAGTTTCTTTGGTAAAGAGGTTTATAGGCTGGTAATCCTTTGCTCTATGTCTAAAATTCATAGATGAGTGAGTACATACCATGTTTGTCTTTTTGTGACTGGGTTGCCTCACTCAGGATGGTTTCTTCTAGTTCCATCCATTTGCCTGTGAATTTCAAGATTCCATTGCTTTCTTCTGCTGAGTAGTACTCCATTGTATAAATGCACCACATTTTCTCTATCCATTCTTCAGTTGAGGGGCATCTAGGTTGCTTCCATGTTTTGGCTATTACAAACAATGCAATGAACATGGTTGAACATATGTCCTTGTTGAATGAATGTACATTATTTGGGTATATACCCAAGGGAGGAATTGCTGGATCTTGAGGTAAACTGATTCCCATTTTTCTGAGCAACCACCATACTTATTTCCAGAGTGGTCTTACAAGTTCGCACTCCCACCAGCAATGGAGAAGTGTTCCTTTTTCTCCACATCCTCTCCAGCATAGATTGTCATTGGTATTTTTGATTTTAGCCATTCTGACAGGTGTGAGGTGGTATCTCAGAGTTGTTTTGAGTTGCATTTCTCTGATGGCCAAGGATTTTGAGCACTTTCTTAAGTGTCTTTCAGCCATTTCAGATTCCTCTGTTGAGAATTCTCTATATAGTTCTGCACCCCACTTTTTAATTTCGTTGTTTGGTGTTTTGGTGGCTAGCTTCTTGAGTTCATTGTATATTTTGGAAATCAGCACTCTATCAGATGTGGGGTTGGTGAAGATCTTTTGCCATTCTGTGGGCTGTCGTTTTGTCTTACTGACTGTGTCCTTTGCCTTACAGAAGCTTGTCAGTTTCATGAGGTCCCATTTTTTAATTGAAGATCTCAATGTCTGTGCTACTGGTGTAATGTTCAGGAAGCAGTCTCCTGTGCCAATTTGTTCAAGGGTACCTCCCACTTTCTCTTCTGGAAGATCCAGTGTGGATGGGTTTATGGTGAGATCTTTGATCCATTTGCACTTAAGTTTTGTGCATGGTGACAGATATGGATCTATCTACAATCTTCTGCATGTCTGAATCCAGTTGTGCCAGCACCATTTGTTGAAGATGCTATCTTTCTTCCATTGTATAGATTTAGCATCTTTGTCAAAAATAAGGTGTTCATAGGTGAGTGGGTTAATATCAGGGTTTTCAATTCGATTCCATTGGTCTATCTGTCTATTTTTGTGCCAGTACCAGGCTGTTTTCAGAACTATGGCTCTATAATAGAGCTTGAAATCAGGGATGGTGATGCCACCAGAAGACCCTTTATTGTACAGCGTTGTTTTGGCTATTCTGGGTTTTTTTGTTTTTCCATATAAAGTTGAGTATTGTTCTTTCAAGGTCTGTGAAGAACTGTGTTGGGATTTTGATGGGGATTTCGTTGACTTTGTAGATTACTTTTGGCAAGATTGGCATTTTTACTATGTTGATTCTACCTATCCAAGAGCATGGGAGATCTTTCCATTTTCTGTTATCTTCTTTAATTTCTTTCTTTAAAGACCCAAAGTTCTTGCAGTACAGGTCTTTCACTTTTTTGGTTAGAGTTACCCCAAGATATTTTATGTTGCTTGTGGATATTGTGAAGGGTGTTGTTTCTCTGATTTCTTTCTCATTGCATTTATCATCTGTATATAGTAGGGCTACTGATTTTTTGAGTTAATTTTGTATCTGCTACTTTGCTGAATGTGTTTATCAGCTGTAGGAGTTCCCTGGTAGAGTTTTTTGGGTCAGTTATGTAGAATATCATAGGATCTGCAAATAGTGAGAGTTTGACTTCTTCCTTTCCAATTTGTATACCTTTGATCTCCTTTTCTTGTCTTATTGCTCTAGCTAGAACTTCAAGTACAATATTGAAGAGATATGGAGAGAGTGGACAGCCTTGTCTTGTTCCTGATTTTAGAGGAATTGCTTTGAGTTTCTCTCCATTTAGTTTGATGTTGGCTGTTGGTTTGGTGTATATTGCTTTTATCATGTTTAGATATGTTCCTGTTATTCCTGTTCTCTCCAAGATCTTTATCATGAAGGGATGTTGGATTTTGTCAAAGGCTTTTTCAGCATCTAGTGAGATGATCATGTGGTTTTTCTTTTTCAGTTTGTTTATATGGTGGATTACATTGATGGATTTTCATATGTTGAACCATCCTTGCATCCCTGGGATGAAGCCTACTTGATCATAGTGGATGATTTTTCTGATGTGTTCTTGGATTCGATTTGCCAATATTTTGTTGAGTATTTTTGCATCGATGTTCATGGGGGATATTGGTCTGTAGTTCTCTTTTTTAGTTGTATCTTTGTGTGGCTTGGGTATCAAAGCCATTGTAGCCTTGTAAAAAAGAGTTTGGCAATATCCCTTCTGCTTTTATTGTGTGGAACAACTTATGCAATATTGGTATTGGGTCTTGTTTGAATTTCTGGTAGAATTCTGCAATGAAGCCATCTGGCCCTGGGCTTTTTTTGTTGTTGTTGTTGGAAGGCTTTTGATGACTGCTTCTATTTCTTTTTCTTTCTTTTTTCTTTTTTTCTTTTTTTTTTTTTTTTGGTTTTTTGAGACTGGGTTTCTCTGTGGCTTTGGAGGCTGTCCTAGAACTAGCTCTTGTAGACCAGGTTGGTCTCAAACTCAGAAATCTGCCTGCCTCTGCCTCCCAAGTGCTGGGATTAAAGGCGTGCACCACCAGCGCCCAGCAACTGCTTCTATTTCACTAGGGGTTATAGGTCTATTTAAACTGCTTATCTGTTCTTGGTTTAATTTTGGTAAGTGATATCTATCCAGGAAACTGTCCATTTCCTTTAGATTTTCGAATTTTGTGGAGTACAGGTTTTCAAAGTATGACCTGATGATTCTCTGGATTTCCTCAGTGTCCGTTGTTATATCCCCCTTTTCATTTCTGATTTTGTTAATTAGCATACTCTCTCTCTGCCTTTTGGTTAGTTTGGATAGAGGTTTGTCTATCTTGTTGATCTTCTCAAAGAACCAACTCTTTGTTTCATTGATTCTTTGTAATGTTTTCCTAGTTTCTGCTTTATTGATTTCAGCCCTCAGTTTGATTATTTCCTGGTGTCTACTCCTCTGTGGTGAGTTTGCTTCTTTTTTGCTCTAAAGCTTTCAGTTGTTCTGTCAATTCTCTCAAGTGACTATTCTCCAGTTTCTTCATGTGAGCACTTAGTGCTATGAACTTTCCTCTTAACACTGCTTTCAAAGTGTCCCATAAGTTTGGGTATGTTGTGTCTACATTCTCATTAAATTCGAGGAAGTCTTTAATTTATTTTTTTATTTTTTCCTCAACCCAAGAATGGTGTAATTGGGTGTTATTCAATTTTGTAGGTTTTCTGCAATTTGTATTGCTGTTGAATTCTAGCTTTAAAACATGGTGATCTGATAAGATACAAGGGGTTATTTCAATTCTTTTGTTATCTGTGCAGGTTTGCTTTGTTGCCAACTATGCGGTCAATTTTAGAGAAGGTGCCATGTGGTGCTGAGAAGAAGGTATATTCTTTTGTGTTTGGATGGAGTATTCTATAGATATCTATTAAACCCAGTTGGTTCATAACTTCTGTTAGATCCTTTGTTTCTTTGTTAAGTTTGTCTGGTGGTCCTGTCTAGTGATGAAAGCAGGGTGTTGAAGTCTCCTACTGTATGTGTGTGTGGCTTTATGTGTGGTTTGAGCTTTAGTAATGTTTCTTTTACAAATGTGGGTGCCTTCATTTTGGGGGCATAGATGTTCAGGATTGAGACTTCATCTTGATGGACTTTTCCCGTGATGAGTATGAAATGTCCTTCTTCATCTCTTTCGATTGATTTTAGTTTGAAGTCTAATTTGTTAGATATTAGGGTTGCTACACCAGCTTGTTTCTCGGGCCCATTTGATTGGAAAATCTTTTCCCAACCCTTTACCCTGAGGTAACACCTGTCTTTGAAGTTGAGGTGTATTTCTTGTATACAGCAGAAGGATGGATTCTGTCTTTGTATCCATTCTGTTAGCCTGTATCTTCTTATGGGCAGGTTAAGACCATTGACATTGAGGGATATTAATGTCCCTTTGATTGGTGATTCTTGTTTGTTTTGGATTTATTGTTGGTGGTGTCATTGTGTGTGGATTTCGCCCTCCTGGTTCTTTTGTGTTTGGTAGAATTGGATTATCTATTGCCTATGTTTTTGTGAGTGTAGTTATTTTCATTGGGTTGGACTTTCATAGGCATATCCTTCTGTAGTTTTCCTTCTAGAACTTTCTGTAGTGCTAGATTTGTGGATATGAATTGTTTAAGTCTGGTTTTGTCATGGAATATCTTGTTTTCTCCATCTATAGTGATTGAAAGTTTTGCTGGGTACAGTAGTCTGGGTTGGCATCCATACTCCCTTAGTATTTGTAGAATATCTATCCAGGTCCTTTTGGCTTTCAAAGTTTCCATTGAGAAGTCGGGTGTAATTCTGATAGGTCTGCCTTTATATGTTACTTGGCCTTTTTCCTTTGCTGATCTTAATATTTTCTCTTTATTCTGAAGGTTTGGTGTTTTGATTATTATGTGTCAAGGGGACTTCTTTTTGTGGTCCAGTCTGTTTGGTGTTCTGTAAGCTTCTTGTACTTTCATAGGCATATCCTTCTGTGGGTTGGGGAAGTTTTCTTCTATGGTTTTGTTGAATATGTTTTCTGTACCTTTGAGCTGTATTTCTTTACCCTCTTCTATATTCTTAGGTTTGGCCTTTTCACAGTGTCCCATATTTCCTGGATATTTTGTGTTAAAGATTTGTTGGACTTGAGATTTTCTTTGGCCTATGACTGTATATCCTCTAGAGAGTCTTCAACAACTGAGATTCTCTCTTCCATCTCTTGAATTCTATTGGTTATACTCACATCTTTAGTTCCTGATCGTTTATCCAGCCTTTCTATTTCCAGCATCGCCTCATTCTGTGTTTTCTTTATTGTTTCTGTTTCAGCTTTCATGCCTTGAACTGTTTTGAGTGCTTCTTTCACTTGTTTGGTTGTTTATTCTTGGCTTTCTTTAAATTCTTTAAGAGATTTGTTTACTTCTTGAATTCTTTGGTTTGTCTTTTCCTCCATCTCCATAATTTTTTGCTTATTTTTTCTTCTATTTCTTTAAGGGATTTTCTTGTTTCCTCTTTAAAGGACTCTATCATCTTCCTAATATAATTTCTGAGGTCCATCTCTTCTTCATGCTCTGTGTTGGGCTTTTCAGATCTTGCTGGTGTGTAGTCCCTAGATTCTGGTGGTGTCATATTGGTTTTTCTGTTGTTGAGTGTGTTCTTACTCTGTCTCCTCCCCATCCCTTCTTCCAGTGAGTACAGGTGGGGACTCTCCCTTTCTCAGGTGGCTGGCGGAGGGCTCAGCCTCTGGCAGCAGCGGGACACCAGAGGGTGGTCGGTAGACAAAGGTGTGGTGTGTCCAGACTCAGGGTGGGCCTTCAGTTCTGGGCAGGTCCACTCTTGTCCAGGTGGGCTCAGGCAGAAGTAAGCAGGGGTTGGTGGGAGAGGTTGGGAAACAGAGCAGCTCCCAGATTCACCCAAGGCTAGGGCACCCACCGGAGGACAGAGGGCAGGGTGTAGACAGGGGTAAGGTATGTCCGGACTCCTTGTTTTACTCTTTTTAACTGATAGGCAATTGCCATATGTTTATGGGGAAGAGTTTGATACTTCAACACATATAAATAGACAAGGTTCAAATCAAGGTGTGGATCATCTCCAAGTCTGTGTCACCTCATGTGCATGGCCTTCGGGTTTCCTTTACCTGGTTCTTTGTAAGGATCGATGACTGATGTAAGCCACAGACATTCACTGTGTTCTGCACAACACTAGCCCTTTCTCCTCCTGTACTAAACCTATTGCCTGCCCTCCTTCTTCCCCCCTCATTAATCACTGCTCAATGGTCTTCATCTTAGACATCAACTTTTTTATCTTCAACAAATGAGTGTTTTATTTGCCATAGTATACTCCATTTCCACCCATGTTGTTGGAAATGGCAATATTTCCTCTTTTGTAGCTAAAGAGTGTTCCACTGGTTCCACTGTGGGTATTCATGTGTGTATTTCAGTGTATGTTACATGTATTGGTATATCATATTTTCTTTATCCATGAGCTAATTGTTACCTATATTGATTCTACACTATTGGATCTAGGTTTCAGTAAACATGATTTTGTAGCTAACCCCCCAACATCTGATTTCATTCTCTTGGGGTATATACCAGTAGTGTGATCACTTTACAAGTAGATCTAGTTTTGGATATTTTGGGAGGGTGGGGGAACTCCAATACTGTCTTTGATAATGGCAGTACTGGTTTACATTCCCACCAACAGTGAGCAAGGACCATTGCCCTTCTGTTCCCTTAGCAGAATTTGTGATTTACCTTTGGTAAAAGTCAGGCAGGGTAGGCTGGCATCTCACATTTGTTTTTATTTGCATTTCTCTGGTGATTAAGCCATTTATCTTTTTTTTTTTCAAAGACTTGTTGACTACCCTCTATAGGAACTGCCCCATTAATTTCTCCATCTTTTAACAGGATTATTGGGGAGGGCGCTTTTGAATCATTTGAATTATTTATGTATTTTGGAATTTGTCACAGTGTGTGGTACCACATGACTGTAATCCAAGATCTTCTGAGGTAGAAGCAGGAGGATTAGAAGTTCAAGGCCAGCCTTAGCTACATCGTGACTTCCAAGCTCTGTCTCAGAAAGGGTGAGAGAGAGAAATGGGAGGGAAGGAAGAAAGGAAGGAAGGGAGGAAAGAAAGAAAGAAGGAAGGAAGGAAGGAAGGAAGGAAGGAAGGAAGGAAGGAAGGTATTTTCCTATCAGAAAAGGAGAACCACTAGATTGGCTTATGTGATGGGGACCCGGTAGGCCAACAGTGGCTTGTTTGCACACTCAAGAAACTGAGACCTAGTAGCTGATGGGCTCACAAGGCTGGACGCCTCTGCAGTTTCGATCTGGTAATGAGAATCTTCAGGATTCCTATAGAGTTGCTTATAAGGCTGGAGAAGCTAAAGTCTGATGCCAGCTGAGGACAGTAATGTCAGTGACAGCAACAGACTGCGGAGTAGAAGCACTCACCACTGAGAAGTGAAGGTGGCCAGACAAGCAGCACCGCTTTAGTCTCATCTCTGCATTTGGGTCACCACTACATGATGCTGACCACTGTGAGTGATTGTTTCCTCACCTCATGGAATCCTTCCTGAAAGTGCCTGCATGGGTCTACGCACAGGTATGTTTCTTAGTTGATTCCAGATTTCATCAAGTTGAACATCAATATTAACCCTCGCAGATGGAGAGCTTACCGATAGTGTGTGGGTAGCTTTTTCACTCTGTTGATTGCTTCCTTTGCTGTTCTGAAACTTCTTAGTTTCATATAATCTCATTTGCAGTTATTGCTCTTATTTCCAGTGTCTGTGAGTCATATAAAAACCATCTCTCACTCTGACACCTGAAGTTATCCTTGTGTTTTCTTCTAGTTTAAGAGTTTCTTTTAGACTCAGAATTTCAAACCTCACACTTAGGTCTCTGATCCATTTGAGTTTATTTTATACAGGGTGAAAGTTGGGTGGGGGGTAAGGGGGGTCTAGCTTCATTCTTCTGTGTGGGGCTATTCAGTTTCCCTGGTACCCACTGGTTGTTGACTTTGTCATTTCTCTGGCATATGTTATTTGCCCCTGTGTCAAAAAATCAGTAGGCTACCAGTCTGTATTTTTCATTTTGCTATTGTCTCCCATTGATTTATGTATCGGTTTTTATGAGTTTACCATGCTGTTTTGATTACTGTAGTTCTGTAGAAGATATTTCTGGCATACTCATTCACACAATGACTACCTTTATTATCCATTAACTTCTGTAATTTAGTAATTTTTTCTATTTTAATGACTAATAGATATTCTGTGGATGGCTACATTAAATCTATCAATTGTTTTGAGTTGTGTATTTTGGGTCATATATATGTTTTAATAATATCAATTGTTCTAACCCATTAACATGGGATGTCATTCCACTTGTGTGTATGTCTATACCTATATGTTGGTGGGGAGAGAAGTAGAGAGAGATCTTCAAATTCCTTTATACAATTTTCATTAGAAAAGATACTCATTGCCTTCATTAAATTTATCTCTGGATACTTTCTTGTAGATGCTATGAATGCGATCGTGTTCTTGGCTTTATTATTAACAAGTTTATGTTGATTTATAGCAGTACTAGTGATTTTTGCCTGCTGGCTCTGCATTCTGCAGTTTTACTGAATTCATTTATCAGTTCTCAAGGGACTTTGGTGGGGTCTTGAGCTTTGTCTACATGGAGAGGGGGACAACTTAACTTTTCCTAGTTTCTTTCACACCTTTCATGTCTTTCTCTGATATAATTGTCCTGAGACCTCCAGTACTATATATTACCACCAAATAAAAACACTTTCAATAGAATCCCTTCCTTTATTGTAGACCTTAAACATTTTCAACATTTCCCCCACCCGTGAGATGTTGACTTTGTCATATATAGTCTTGACTACCTCCTGGCATGTTCCTTCTTTTTTATTTATCTTTTAATTTCATTTTACATTCCAACCACAGTTCTCCCTCCCACCCCTCAAAGCTTTCTGCCACCCTAGCCCCCCATCTTCTCTTCCCAAACAGAAAGTTTGGGGAGTCAACACATTAAGTTGAAGCAGGACCAAGCCCCTCCCCACTGCATTAAGTCTGAGCATGGCACCCCATCATAGGGAATGGGCTCCAACAAGCTAGCTCATGCACCAGGAATAGATTTCAGTCTTACTACCAGGGGCCCCTCAGATAGACCAAGCTACACAACTGTCTTGCACATGCAGAGGGCCTAGTTCAGTTCCATTCAGGTTCCCCAGATGTCAGTCTATAGTTAATGAATTCCCACAAGCTTGGTTCAGCTGTTTCTGTAGATTTCCCCTTAATGATCTTGACCTCCCTTGCTCATATATTCCCTTTTCCTTCTCTTCGTCTGGATTCCTGGAGCTTGTCCTGGTGCTTGATTGTGGATCTCTGCATCTGGTTCCATCAATTACTGATGAAGGCTCTATGATGACAGTTGGGGTATTCACCAATGTGATTATAGTGAAGGCCAGTTTAGGCACCCTCTCCACTAAAAGAACAGGAACAAAACAAAGCTGTCCACCCTCCATATCTATTCAATATAGTACTTGAAGTTCTATCTACAGCAATAGAACAACAAAAGAGACCAAGGAGATACAAATTGGAAAGGAAGTCAAACTATCACTATTTGCAGACGATATGATAGATACATAAGTGACCCCAAAAATTCTACCCAGGAACTCCTACAATTGATAAAAACCTTCAGTAATGTGGCAGGATACAAGATTTTAAAAAAAAGCAGTAGCCCTCCTATATACAAATGATAAATGGGACAAGAAAGAAAGTAGTTGAATTGCTTTGAGTTTCTCTCCATTTAATTTGATGTTGGCAATTGGCCTGCTGTAAATTGCTTTTATTATGTTTAGGCATTTTTCTTGTATCCCTGATCTCTCTAAGACCATTATCATTGAAGGGGTGTTGGATTTTGTATAAGGTTTTTTTCAGCATTTAATGAGATGATCATGTGGGTTTTTTTTTTCTTTCAGTTTGTTTATATGATGGATTACATTGACAGGTTTCTGTATGTTGAACTAACCCTGCATCTCTGGGATGAAGCCTCCTTAGTCATATTGGATGACTTTTTTATGTGTTCTTGTATTCAGTTTGTCAGTATTTTATTAAGTATATTTGCATCAATGTTCATCAGGGAGATTGGTCTGTAGTATGCTTTCTTAGTTGCATCTCTGTTTGGGTATCAGGTTACTGTTCCTTCTGTTTCTATTGTGTAGAACAATTTGATGAGTGTTTGTATTAGCTCTTCTTTGAAATTCTGGTAGAATTCTGTGCTAAAGCCACCTGGTCCTGGGCCCTTTTTTATGTGTGTGGGGGGACTTTTAATGACTGTTTCTATTTCCTTAGGGGTTATAGGTCTATTTAAATTGTTTATCTGGTCTTAATTTAATTTTGGTATGTGGTACTTATCCAGAAAATTGTCCATTTCTTTTAGATTTTCCAGTTTTGTGGAGTACAGGTTTTTGAAGTATGACCTGATGATTTTCTGAATTTCCTCAGTGTCTGTTGTTATGTCTGCCTTTTCATTTCTTATTTTGTTAATTTGGATGTTCTTTCTTTGCCTTTGGTTACTTTGAACAAGGGTTGTTGTCTTGTTGATTTTCTCAAAGAACCAGCTCTTTATTTTTTTGATTCTTTGTATTGTTCTCTTGGTTTTAATTTTATTGATTTCAGCCCTGAGTTTGATTATTTCCAGCTGCTACTCCTCCTGGGTGAGTTTCCTTCTTTTTGTTCTAGACCTTTCAGGTGTGCTGTTAAGTCACTTGTGTGAGATTTCTCCAAATTTTTTATGTAGGCCCTTAGTACTATGAACTTTCCTCTTAGCACTGCTTTCATTCTGTCTGATAAGTTCGGGTATGTTGTGGATTCATTTTCATTGAATTCTGGGAAGTCTTTAATTTCTTTCTTTAGTTCTTCCTTGACCCAGAGGTGGTTTAGTTAAGAGTTGTTCAGGCCGGGTATTGGTGGCACATGCCTTTAATCCCAGCACTCGGGAGGCAGAGGCAGGCAGATCTCTGTGAGTTCCAGGCCAGCCTAGTCTCCAGAGCGAGTGCCAGGATAGGCTCCACAGCTACACAGAGAAACCCTGTCTCAAAAAACCAAAAAAAAAAAAAAGAGTTGTTCACTTTCCATGAGTTTGTATGCTTTCTATAGTTTATGTTGTTGTTGAACTCTAACTTTAAGCCATGGTGATTCAATAAGATACAGGGATTTATTCCAATTTTTTGTATCTGTGGAGATTTACTTTGTGACCAAGTATGGGGTCAATTTTAGAGATGGTTCTATGAGGTGCTGAGAAGAAGGTATATTCTTTTGTCTTTGGGTAGAATATTCTATAGATGTCTGTTAAGCCCATTTGAGTCATAACATCTGTTAGTTTCCTTATTTCTATGTTAATTTTCTATCTGGCTGACCTGTCCATTGGTGAGAGTGGGCTGTTGGAGTCTCCCACTATTAAAGTTTCAGGTTTGATGTGTGATTTACACTTTAGTACACTTTAGTAATATTTCTTTTACAAATGTGGGTGCCCTCGTATTTGGGGTATAAATGTTCAGAATTGAGACTTCATCTTGATGTATTTTTCCTGTGATGAATATGAAATGCCCTTCTTCATCTCTTTTGATTACCTTTAGTTTGAAGTCTAATTGTTAGACATTAGGATAGCTACATGAGCTTGCTTCTTAGGTCCATTTGATTGGAAAGTTTTTTCCCAGCCCCTTAATGTGAGGTAATGTCTGTGTTTGAGGTTGAGGTGGATTTTTGTATGCAGCAGAAGGAGGGAATCCTGTTTTGTTTTGTTTTGTTTTGTTTATCCATTCTGTTAGACTTTGTCTTTTTATAGGAAAATTGAGTCCATTGATATTAAGGGATAATAATGACCAGTGATTGTTAATTCCTGTTAGTTTTGGTGGTAGTTAGTGTTTGTTTCCCTTCTTTAGGATTTGCTGGTGTGAGATTATCTATTGCCTGTTTTCATGGGTGCAGCTAACTTCTTTGGGTTGGAGTTTTCCTTCTAGTGCTTTTTGTAGGACTGGACTTGTGGATAGGCATCATTTAAATCTGGTTTTGTTGTGGAATATCTTGTTTTCTCCATCTACGGTGATTGAAAGTTTTGCTGGGAATAGTAGTCTGGTTTGGCATCTGTCTTAGTGTCTTAGTGTCTGCATAACATCTTTCCAGGACCTTCTGGCTTTTAGAGCCTCCATTGAGAAGTCAGACGTTATTCTGATGGGTCTGCCTTTATATGTTACTTGGCCTTTTTCCTTTGCAGCTCTTAATATTCTTTCTTTATTTTGTATATTCTGTGTTTTGATTATCATGTGGCAAGGAGAATTTTTTTGGTCCAATCTATTTGGAATTCTATAAGTTTCTTGTACTTTCATAGGCACGTCCTTCTTTAGGTTAGGAAAGTTTTCTTCCATGATTTTGTTATGTATTTTCTGTGCCTTTAAGTGGTATTCCTTTCCTTCTATTCCTATTATCCTTAGGTTTGGTCTTTTCATGGTGTCCTAGATTTCCTGGACGTTTTATGTTATGACTTCATTGACTTTAATGTTTTCTTTGACCAATGGATCTATTTCCTCTATTGTATCTTCAACTCCTGAGATTCTGTCTCCTATCTCTTGCACTCTGTTGGTTATGCTTGCATCTGGAGCTCCTATTCATTTACCCAGATTTTCCATTTCCAGAATTCCCTCAGTTTGTGTTTTCTTTATTGCCTCTATTTCAGTTCTCAAGTCTTGAACTGTTTCCTTCACCTGTTTGATCACTTTTTCTTTGTTTCCTTGACTTTCTTTACAGAATTTATTGATGTCTTCCAATTTTTTGTTTGTCTTTTCCTCAATTTCTTTAAAGGAATTTTTCATTTCCTTTTTAAAGGTCTCTATTGTCTTCATAAAGTCATTTTTAAGGCTGTTTTCATCTGCTTCTTCTATGTTGGGATGCTCAGGTCTTGCTGTTGTAGAACCACTGGGTTCTAGTGGTGCCATATTGCTCTTTAGGTTGTTAAGTAATCACTGGCATCTATCCATCTCTTCCTCCAATCTGTGCAGGCAGTATCTGTGCCTCATGAACCAATAGGGGAAGTTGTTGTCTGTGTCTCAGGAAGCCACTGAGGTCATGGGGAGGGTGGTTGGGGGCACCTTGGGATTTGTAGATTACAGAGTCCAATGGGGGATTGGTGGAGCAGCCTGCCCTCAGGGGTCTGGCCTGCTGATCCCAAACATGTTCCTTCTATACTTAATTTATTGAGGTTTATCATGAAGAGACCTAGAAGTTGAAGTTTATTGGAAAAGTCAGTCACCTGGATTTCTTCCTGCTTTCTGTTGATGTAGTGGATTATTGGCTTGCCTATGTTAAACCATCCTTGTATTCTTGAGATAAATGTTTCCTGATTGTGCTACATTGAGGTGAATTTGGATATGGTTTGCTATTATGTTGAGAGTGTTGCTGTATGTTTTTATCAGGGATGTTGACCTTCATTGTTGGTTTGTTGTGCTCTGTCTAGTTTGGCTTGATGAAATGAGAGAAGTTTCCTCTCTTTCCATTTCATGATTACTCTGAGAAGAATTCACATCTTTACAAGTTTGGTAAAATTCAGCACTGAATCTACCTGGTCCTGGGTTGAGTTTTTTTCTAATGTTTTCGTTGGTTGGTTGGTTTCATTCTTTCTTTATCTGGGATGTTTTACTGCTAGTTTGGTTTCCTTTATTTTTCTTGTTTTTGGTTATTAAAGATTCCTATGTCCTTATGATTCAATGTTGATAGATCATATGTATTAAGAAATTCATGCCCATCCTATAAGCTTTGCAATTTGTCAGCAACACAGTTTGTCAAGTTTTTTATAATGCCCCTTTTGTGTTTCTGAAATACCAGTTGTAATGTGTTCTTTTTCATCTTTGATTTTATTTTCATTTCCTCTCTTTTTATTCCTTTTTTCTTCTCAGAGTTTATTATTTTTTAGGTAAACTTCTCTAGGAGATAAAGTACCAGTTGTGTAACCCTGAAAAATGTTTAATACATTTTATGCATCTTTTTTAAGAACATGAAATTTAATGAATATATTATGTGTTTAAACATATTGAGTGGAGATAATGGATGCACAGGAAAGAAAACAATCTAGAAAGACAATTATTGACCTCAAGGAAAACAATCTCTTTTTATTTTTAATAAGCTTAACTGAAAATAGCATTAAACTATGAGGATAGCTTATTCATCACAGACCCCAGGAGAAGTGGATTGCCGCACCACAGGCACCACACAGGTACCACAGGGCAGTTGGGGGAAGTGGAAGTGCCCACATAGGTCTTGTGATTTCCATGGGAAGGAGTGGCAAGGCAAGGTCAAGTGAGGACAGGACAGTTTAGTTTGAATGCTAAGTTCTGTTCCTGAGTGTCTGCAGCAGAGGGGCAGTGACTTCAGTGTGGGGCCCACACGGGAGAGACTGGGGTGAATACTCTGGTTTTATGAAGTTGCTGTGAAAGATGAGCTTGAAGGTTACCTACTTTCCCTCAGAGTTGACAAACCCTGAATAAGGCTGTGTTTCCATGGCTATCAGGACCCAGGAAGTCAACACATCAGGAATACAGAAAGCAAAATGGTCTGACACACAAGGACATAGAGGCATCCCTAGGAAGTCAGATGACATGCAAAGGAAGCAGTGAATCCCCAAGGCAATGAGTTACCTTGAGCAAAGTGTCCCCATGTGGCCTAGTAAGAAAAGGCTGGGCCATGAATGCTATTGTTTTAACCTTGACTCAGAGATACAGTGTTTCTATCAAAGATTCTTCCTGAACATTCTCCATGGAGTCCTAGGAAAACATGTCCCCTCCATAGCTTAATAAGTAAAAGGGATGTGAGCACTGCCCCACAACTTACCCTTAACTCAAAATATGTGGAACCCATGTCATTGGTCTTCTTGCCTCTTCTCCATAGAGCCACTTGGGTACCTGGTCCAGGCCACCTAAGTCCCACTTTTCTCATAAAGAACAGAAGTGAGATCTCAGCTTATGTCTCCCATTATCTCTGACCTCTTGTCACAAGAGACTGTTTTCCTACAATTTTCCCACAAGCTCTTATCCTTTGTCCCCCTGACACCAGGTACCACAGTAGCTGCTTTGAGTCCTCCAGCAGTAAGTGAGAGTTGATTGAAGTTGAGAACTCCAACCCTCTCTGTGTTGCCCTGCTGTGGAGCTGCATTTACTGTCTTAAGAATGCTTTCAACCCACACAGGCTCCAGTGGGCCTCATTTCATGTGTATTGATGCCCAAAGAATGACTCTCCAAAACAGCACTGGGAGAGAGACAGATGAAAACGTAGAGGAAAAGAGAGACAGACCAATAGACCAGACATACAGACAGACAGAAACAGAGAGCTCCAAGGGAAAGGAAGGAACATTTAGCCAAGAGCTAATGACTCAAAATGGCTTTGAGCAGGAAGCTGATGCCCAGATTCTAGAGGGATGAATTCTGCATGTACTTATGTTCCAGTGTATCTATGGAGATGAGAATTGTTTGCTCACACTATGGTGTAGAAAGAAACACAGGCATGGGTCTGAGGCTGGCCTTCATAGCTAATCTTTCTCTGCATGGTTTGTTAGTGTCTGTGGGTACTCCTTCCCAGCCCTAGATGCCCTACATTCTGCTATTTATATCTAAAAACCTCTTATAGCTCTCTCCTCTCAACTGGTAAGCTCTCAGCAACAGCCAAAGTTCACCAGCACAAACCAGGTCTCCAGTTCCCAGCTTGGCTAGGAAATCTTGGCTTTCGAAGTCTTTTCACAAGCAGGAGCTCTGCACAGGGATCTTGCTGTGTGCTCCCTAGTTCCCTTGCCCATGTGATACATCCAGCAATCTGATAAAAAAGTGAAATAAGAGAGGAAAAGGTTTGTTTCAGCTAACACTTCCCAGGATAGTCTGTCATTGAAGGACATCAGGGCAAGAACTCGACAGTAATCTAAGGCAGGGCTACTTGCTATTCCATGCAATATTATCTCCAACCAAGGAACTCACTCATGGCCAAGGAAGTACAGAAGAAACCATGAAGGAATGTTGCCTGCCTGCTTGCTTTCTCTAGTTTGTGCTTAGCTACCTTCCTTATACAGCCTAGAACTACCTGCCCAGGGAATGGTGTTACCCACAGTAGGCTAAACATTTCTACATTAATTAACAATCCTTCGTAGACATGCCACCATAACAACCTGATTAAAACAATTACTCAATTGAGACTGCCCTTTTGGGTGATACTAGATTGTGTCAAGTTGACAGTCAATGCCAGCTACACACACTTTACTCTCCTCTGCATATAATTCTTCATAAACTTACCAGGCATTCAACATCTCCCTGAGTATTCTAAAATGAAACTCATGTAACCTATTTAGATACACATTGTTGAGGGAGGTGGGGACAGATAGGGCAGGGAAGGAGAGAGATAAATATGTGTGCATGGCCTGATCTCCAATGTAAAAAGACATAAAAGTAAAGTAACTTTTAAGTGGAAGTATTTTAACATAAGAATGTTGGGGCATAGCAAATTTGTGCAGAATGAAGTGTTCCCATGTTTGTTTCTGAGTGAAGGGTCGCAGTAATTGGAGAGCTACAAATTAGACCAACAGAGGAGTGTTGTAATGACAACTCAGACTCCAGCAAGGCTCTGCCAGCCCTGGGGGATTTGGAAATGGTAAACAATTCCTGGTAACTTGCCAACCGAGCAACATTCTCTCTCCCCCTGATTTACATGGTGGTTATGTTCTAGAAAAATAAAATCCATTGCTCATTAAAATTGTCAGCTAGAACAAAAACCCTGATTTTCACACAAAGTCTAGCTCTCTCAAAGGAGAGCTGACTCAGGTTTGTGCAGGATGTAGGCAGTCGCTCCTTGGGCAGGGTTGTCCATGGCCCCCCTTATTAACAAGTGTGGTTGAACCCCAGGGTATGTGAAAGAATTCCCTGTGTGAGTTTAACTTCCCCAGATGGGTCTCCACAGTGACTGGAAACTCTGTGGGATGCTTCTCTTAGGTCCCTTCTCATCCATCTGTCCTCTGTTCACAGCATGCAGGACCCAGCTGCCTTGCTCTGTCACTCTCCCCTGTGGCTCATGTACTTGATGCTTGTTTAAAACACACACACACACACACACACATGTTGCTGATGGAATGAGGAAGATGTTTCCTGAGGGAGAACTCGGCTTTGAATGGCATTTCTCTTTAGTTCACCTAAAAAGAACCCTATTATAAAATCCTGTGCCTCGCCAGTTGAAAGACAGAAAAGATGTTTTCTTGTGTGGTGTTAAGACATGCTTTGAGTACAGCATCATAACACACAGAGATGTCAATCTCAGGAGAATGCCCCTTTGATAGCTAGGATAAATGCTGTCACCACTGCATGCTAGTGATGATTAGGGTAGCTGATAGCCTTGGCATAGCAAAGTCTGGGCTTGGCTCTGCAGAGGTTGGATTGCCTCAAGCTTGTTTCCCTGAGGCAGTGAAGCTGCCACATTCGAGTGCCAGGTGCACACTTGGCCACTCCTCTGTGTTCTGCTGCGGGTTTTCAGCGTTTCCACCATAAGGGGAAGGTCTATTTACTGAGACTTGGTGGCTTTTCATAGCCCAGGCATATGCTCTGGAAATCGACTGTGTTACACCCCTTCTGTATTGAATTTTTCTGTCAGAGGCTGTGAAATTGGCTTCTTAAATCAGAAACAGAAACATGCAAGCTGGCCTCATTTGTTAGTTAATTTGTAGGCTCCTGAAAAGAAAAAAAAACACAATCTTTACCTTGATCTTTATGGAAATATGTTTTTGGTTAAAAAAAAATTCTCCATAAACCTGGCTTGTGAGCTTGTCCTTTGGTGGCAGCTGACCTCTTCCCGCATGGGTCCTCATCCCTGTGACCATCCCTGTGTACACTCACTGGGAGATGAAGGATGCAAGCTTCCCTGGTCCAGCCCAAGGGCTGGCCACCAGTCCCTTTTTATGCTGCTGCTTCTGCCTCCCCAATTCCTCTGTCCAAATTCAGACTAAGTGGCCCCTGATGCCTCCCTTCCAGGAGCCTTCACTGACCACCAGTCCCCAGCTTTCTTGGAACTGTCAGTTACCCTAACCTTCTTTTGGCCACATCACACTGTAATTTATCACCCTCAAAGAATATCACCTCCTCTGAAATGTTTTGACATTGAGGGCTCAGGCAAAACTAATATAGAGCTTAGAAAAGCTTGGCACGCCTAGAAAATGTGAATAGATGGAGAGCTCATTGAAAAGTCCCAATCCCCCTTTCCCATTGTTGGCACCTGCCATGCAACTTACTACTGTGTTCCTACACTAAGGCAAGGCTGCTAGCTTTCTATTTGTTTCCCCCAGCTGTGGTTTGAATATAACCCTGAGAGTTTGTGAGTTGGAAAGTGAGTCCTCAAGTTCGCATGCTGATGGTATTCAGAGGTATCCCTTTGGGGTGATGAGTTGTCATGGGTATGGCCATGGTGATAGGCTATGCATGATGCAATTAGTGTCAAGAAGAGGTGGAGGAGAGGCTTGCTTGCCCTGTCTCAAAAGGCGCTCACCAGAGACTGAACAGATGCCAGCATCATGCCTTTGGACTTCTAAGCCTCCAGAACTACAAATTAAATCAACTTCTTTATAATCTACTGCATCTGTGACACTCAGGGATAGGCCAGGAAACAGGCCATGATACCTTCGTAACCATTTTCCACAGCTCAGGACAGATTCTTCCAAAATTCAAATAGAGTTCATGTGCACCATTCCTGAGGACAGACTCTGTCCTGACTCCTTTCTTTTCTCCTGGTGACTGACTCACAAGGTTTCACACAGAGTCTGAGTGGGCTGGCATACCCTGGCAGGAAACAGGGACACTGGTCCTGGTGTGATCATCCTGGGGCACTAGTCATGGTATGAGCATCCTGTTCTTCTGGTTAGTTCCATGGAGATGCCATTCCTCTGCCTGGATTTCTAAAATACAGTTACTGACGAGGCTTCAGGTAAGAAAGCACCAGATAGGAGCTGTCAGGTGCCCCAAGAGTGAACTCTTCATACATCCGATGTCATTTTCCCAGTGTTCAAGCATAGTCACTGTCAGGACATGATAGCTCCCTATAAACCAACATTCTCCATGGGCAGGTCAATACATATTACATGCTGAACAAAACCCCTCTGTGTCACCGGCTTCCATGTCAGTCTGCCTAAAACTTCAACTGCTCTAATGTGTGATGGGTGTGGCTTGTGCTTTGACGTGGTCATTAAAATTTCACCAAACCTTCTTAGGGTGGTCTGTGTTCTTCCTCAGACCTATACACAGAGCCAAATCATTAACATGTTAAGGATCTCAGCCTCTTAGTTGCAGTACCTACCCCAGCTCAGGTGTGTAGGGGAGCCCATAAGCATTCTGTCTGTTAAACCCTCTCCTTGAACCAAGATCTGCACCTATACTTGTCAAGCCTGGCTACAGAGTTGGTGGTCTTCATTGTTCCTGTGTCTAATCAGGGAGAGCCAGCTGAATCATTCCCTCTTAGACCTTGTGAGTGTCACATTACACCTTGCCACATAGGATGAGTGGTGAAAACAAGACCTGCCTGACCAGCCTGAGGTACAGAATGGGAGAATGCAGAGGAGCTCCTGACTACAACAGGGGAGATATCATGGCCCCAATTAAGTCTGGACCCTGTACAGACCTGTGGGCTGCCATCATCGTTCACAGATATATAGCATCCGTGGGCAGGTGCATGTGCCCCAGCCTCCTCCTTTCATGACTCTGGTTGTGGGAACTAGCTGTAGGAACAGTCTTCACAGTGATCAGCTGTACAGGCACAACACACATCATGCTATTCAGGGAGAAACAATGGTGCCTTCTGCTGAAGAGCCTGACATCCCATCAGCCATATGGGTCTCTGATAGGAGGGCCAGAGTGCTTGGCTTCACACAGTGTTGGGGCTGGAAGGAAAACAGGTTCCTTCTCAGGCCAATTTCAGAACATTACTGAAAATATAAACGTTTCACAGTGAAAGCACCACTTTGAAGACATTTTAAGTGTGGAGTTTTATCATTTACCTCCATCACTAGCATTTGAGACCCTCTTTTCCATCCAGGGTTGCTCTTTCCTAGTCTTTGGAGCTGCTGGCAGAATTGCCCAGACTGGACCACATTCCTTGCCAAGGAGCTGCACTGAGTTGAGGAGATCGGCTGCTGTTCTGAGAAACATTGTGTTCATTCCTATGAGATTTAGCTTATGGGACAAAGGTGACTGTTGAGTTGCAGGTGTGGAACCAGAATGCTGACCAGTTTCATCATCTAGTGACCAGGTCTGCCTTCAGGCCAGGAACAAGGCACAAAAGTTAGCATTCTCAGAGTCTTTGGAATTCACGGTGTGCAGGGATATGACACTTTGCTTACATTAGACACTCTGCATGTCTTTCTTCATCAGCCAGTACATGTGTTCTGTGTATGTGATGTAATCCTGCTTTGGGGGGTAATTCTACTTTATTAATATTTACCACTAACAGACATTTAGGAATAATATAGCTATCACCATCACCTCTTCCATTCCTCCTTTTCCTTTTTCCTACAATCCTAGTACCTTCTCACTTTCTCCATAATGTTTATCTTTTACTTTTACAACGGTAAAAAAACAATGATTTTATATGAAAACCCTTTTGGAATGTGGAAGACTGTGAGAAAGCACATCTTTATGTGTGCCTGACATAAAATGATAAATAGCCAAAGGGGCTACATCTTCAAGAAATTGTAGGACACACTTCTCGGGGGATCGTTGACATGTGTTGTCTCTGTTCTCACCCAGGTGCCTCAGGATGACTGGGGTGCGTACCCCACAGGTGGCAAAGAGGAAGAGATACCCTGCCGTAGAATGAGAAGTGGCAGCTACATCAAAGCCATGGGTGATGAGGAGAGTGGAGAGTCAGACTCCAGCCCAAAAACATCTCCAAAGGTGGCCCTCCGGCCAGAGCCCCTGCTGAAGTCCATTGTTCAAAGACCACTTGGAGACCACCAAACGTAAGAAAGCTGTCTTCTTTCTCCTGACCATTTCCTTCCCTCCCCACATCTAGATAGCCAAGGGTGAGCTATCTCCACTTTGAATTTAAGTTGACAGTGTTAGAGGCTGTGCCTTCGTTTCCTCATTCTTATTTTTTTTTCACGATGCTATCTTACTTAGCAGGATATCATGTAATTATATCACATTCTCCTTCCCTTTCTCCGTCCAAACCCTTCCATATACTCCTTTCCTTGCTCTCTTTGAAATTTGTGCCCTTTGTTTTCATTGTTTCTTAAGTACAACCTGCTCAGTCTATAGAATGTTGTCTGTATATATGTCTTAAGGGCTGATAATTTGGTATTGGGTAACCAGTTGGATGACCAATCCGACTTTGGTTATTTTGTAATTGTGGGAATATTCTTGGGCAATTTCTGTGTCCGATTAGGTTTTAGTTTTGGTTTTAGATTTTTGAGGTGATGGGGTGGTTGAAGTATGATCTCATGTAGCCCAGGTTGTCCTGAAACTCAAGGATGACCCAGAACTTTGCCTCCACCTGTGTCTGATTTGAAGCCTCCAGTATGCATCAGGACCTGGCACATCACTCCAATGTTTGCATTAAGAGGGACATGTTTCTATTCAAATGATGGTGTGAGTGTGTGAATGTCTGTGAGGAAATAGCTGGAAAGGGGCTTTTTAGTGGACTCTCGCTTCATAGCAGATTTTTGTAAAGGTGAAGGACATGGCTTGTTTTCACAGACGTAAGATCAATAGACTTTGTATATTTGTTCAAAGGCAAACCATTGATAAGCTTAACTCCTGAAATATAAACAGCTAAAACCCACTTGGGAAATTAGCTATTGAACTATGCAAAACGCAGTTGCTCTCAGCAGTCTCCCTGATGGCATGTCCAATATGTCAGGGAATCTGGTTGTAAAAGCTAAGAACCATCTGGTGCCTCCTTGGTTCCCGTTTGGAGATGCCTGTTCTATGTAAGTAGAAGCAGCAGGTAACAGGCCGCTCAGTGCTCTGTGTGTTCTTACAGTTGCTCCCTGTGATGTGTGTGCAGAGAAACACCAAACTAATCAGAGGAGTCACCCTGTGTATCCTCCACTAACCTGGTCCTCACTATAACAAGGCAATGCTACCATAATTTCTCCCATTAAACCCAATAACTCATGAGCATTAGCTTACAGAATGAAATTTAAAAGTTGAATTGCAGCAGAATCTTGAGGGAGCCATGCTGCCTGGGGCGGCCCATGTGAGCAACCATCTTTCTTGAAGAACAGAGAGGTGTGTAGTGTAATATTTTTATTGAAAAATTTTATTTTTCATCTTACATACCAACCTCAGTTCCTCCTCCCTCCCCTCCTTCCACCTCCTCACCTCCCTGCTTTCCACCCCCCCATCCTCTCCTCAAATGGGGTCAGGCCTTCCTTGGGGTGTCAACAGAGTCTGACATACCACGTTAATGCAGGACCAAGCCCTTCCTCATTGTATCAAGATTGAGCAAGGTATCCTACCATAGGGAGTGGGCTCCAAAATCCAGTTCATGCACCTGGTATAGATCCTAGTGCTATTGCCAGCCCCCACCCCAACAGATCAAGCCACATAACTGTCATCCACATTCAGAGGGTTTAGTTTGGTCCCATGCAGGTTCCACACTGACATAATAGTGTAATTTGAACTAACCTTATTCCTCAGCTTACCTGCAGGTCCAACAGCACTGGGGGCAGAGCCACTGGCATGGAGAAGAGTTCTCTGGGCCGTACTGAGGCCAGACGTAGAAACCACTTAAGTTAATCGAAGCTTTTATTTTCTAATAAGCTGCATAAATAGACCATCTTTATTCTAGAGTTTATTTAGACTCAGAGACCGTTTCAAATGAAATTGATTATTCTAAAATTGCATTCAAAATATAATTGTAAATAACTGGCTCTGACAGGCCCCTCATTATTGTTTCCTTTTCACACCATAGAATTTCCCAGCAGGAGTGACTGACAGACACTTCCTAGATACAGAGTGATTCAGAGGCTGAAAACAGACACGTGGATTCACTCATCTCTGTGAGCGTCTATTCTCTTCTATGCACAAACAATTTGCTTACCTTTGGCAGTGTTTCAGAAAGCTAATGTGGCTGGGGAACATCCATGGAACCAAACTAGGCCCTCTGAATGTGGGTGACAGTTATGTGACTTGATCTGTTGTGAGGGGGCTGGTACATAAACCAGCTTTTTGGAGCCCATTCCCTATGGTGGGACACCTTGCTCAGCCTTGATACAGCGGGGAAGGGCTTGGTCCTACCTCAACCTTATATGCCAGACTTTGTTGACTCCCCAAAGGAGGCCTTACCCCTTCTGAGGAGTGGATGGGGATGGGATGGAGGGGAGGTGGGGTTCAGAAAAAGAGGAAGGAGAAGGAACTGGGATTTGTATGTAAATGAAAAATTTTTTCAATTAAAAATAAGCAAATATAATGGTGAGAAATGAACTTGGTAGTGAGCTGGGGAAGGGTCTTAATCTTGTCAACATTTTATCCTGCTGCACTCCTGGGCACTTTAGGCACTTCCGACATAACTGTGCAATCCCATAAACTAGAATGTATCAGCAGGCTGTTAAGGCTGCCTAGCCCAGTGGAGGTGGGGTAGAGGTAAACTGTTGTCAGTTATCAGTTCTTCTTTTGAGAAAATCCCCTCCGTGAAAGCTGCAGATACCCTGCATTTGAAGCCGTGCCTCTTGGAACACCAGAATCATTCTGCCGAAGCTGCCTTATTGTTCATCTTTAAAGAGTCCATCCCCTCATTACTGTTACAATGTATCCACATTGTTCACACAAGCACTTTCACTTTCCCAGAAGCATCTCTAAAACAGTGCGAGATCCTAGAAAGTCTTTCTCAGACAGCGACCACAGGAGTCCCTGTTGCAGCTGTCTTCATGCCTTGCCTCTCGGCCCCTGGGATCAGGGATCAGGAATCAGGATGTCCACTGGAGGCCAGGTGGAGGCCTGCCCATCTGTACTCAAGCCCCGGCTGTGTGCCGAGCACCAACCAGGGTTCTTACCAGTTCATTTAAATATGATTTCCAAGCTACTGCTGAATCCAATTTACTGTACTTTTTAATTAGCTTACGTATCTGCATTGAGATACTTGAATTACCAATTCAAGTCTGTTATTATAAAAAGTAGAGCTAATAATTTAATTTGAGCCTTTTGCTTTGTTTTGCTTAGTTGAATTAAAAATCAAAAGTCTAATAGTGTTGGAACTGCCTGCGCCATTCAGCGCTGAAGGCGGCACTTTATACTTGTAGAGAATGGAAGACTTATTCAAGAGTCTACTCACACTCATCAGAAGATGAGCCCTTATGGGGGCATCCGTGTATTCCTGGAGACATGAGTCCTGGGAGGCACGGTCATGTAGGTCAACTGGACTAGCTGAGACATGCAGAGGACTAGTAAGGGCCCCCATGCAGGCCAGTGACTGGGAAGGTAACCGCCCCCCTTTCCAAGGTGGGTGGAAACTTCTAGTAAACACCTCAGAAGAAAACAAAGGCTGAGAGAGAGATCATATGAGCTACCTTTCTTTATTTTCTGGGCAAGAGTGTCTGTGACGGCAACAGTCCTTTCACACACACCAGACTCCAGCTTCTCCAGCCTTCCATTGTGGACTCAATACCATGATTCTTCTATGAGCTTCAAGGCTTTCAACATTGCTAAGCCTGAAATCCAGAACCCAATTTCTAGGGCCTGAGCAAATTTCTTTTAAATGTCCCAAATCTAGGGACCAAGTGTGTTCTTTTGGCACTAGTTTCAGAGTTAGGGTGTTTTTCCCTGGCTCTAGGCTTGGAGATAAAGTGTCCCTTTCATTAGTCCCAAATCAAGGGTGTGTTTCTTTCACTAAATTGGGGCTTAGAGCTGAGCCATCCAGGGTCAGTGTAGAGGCTTCGAATCACAGATTTTCTGGGGCCTGGGTCTCTCAAATATGTCCTTAAAAGTACTGAGCATCTTGGTTTGAGAACCTGGTTCTCTGTCTCCAGCATCAAGACAGCCATTGAGTCATGCAGCCCCATGTGGAAGCCAAGTCAGAAAATAAATAAATAAAATTAATATATATATATATATATATATATAATATATTTTTTTATTTTACCCCTTTAAGGACCCTTCCTAATATAGACATGCACACACACACACACACACACACACACACACACACACAAACATTCTACAGCCCTGGAATAGAGAAAAATGTTTAAACATCTTCATAAGGAAAAGCTGTAAGATTCTAACCAATTTGAATTAACTTTAATTCAATTAAAAACGTATTCATGGTCAAAGCAAAGAAGCCAACAAACCAAAAATTGCTGTCAACAGGCTAATTGACAACGAAAACTGGGGGGGGGGGATCAGTGTGAGAACACATACATGTTCATTTCCTTAATATACAAAGACATCTTAGGAATCAAAAAAGTTAATATTAAAAAATTACAAATAATTAAATCTTTCTGGAAAATACCGACTTTGGAACTGAAAAACCTAAAATTTATTTTCCTTATTTTTTTTTCTTAAGTCAGGATTTCTCTGTGTAGCCCTGGCTGTCCTGGAACTTGCTCTATAGAACAGGCTGGCCTTGAACTCAGAGATCCTCCTGCCTCTGCTTCTCAAGTGCTGGGATTAAAGGAGTTCACCACCATTGCCTGGCCTAAAACTTATTCTGAAAAAAAAAAAACTCTGTAGATTATAAAGACATGAAAGAATATAGCGGTGACTCTACTTGACTATGTGTCCCTGTAAGAGGCTTTGGGTCACCTGAATGTCTGTCCTTAGGAGGGAGGATGAGGCGGGTGAGCCTGCTGTTGAATACAAACCTCAGTAGGGAAATGGGCAAACTGGCTCCTATGCCCCAGGAACAGCACACTCTACCAGCTTAGTTCCTGGCCAAGTTCTCCTATCAATAAGCACCCAACACCTGGCACAGCGGAGACATCACCTCCAAGCATGGATACCATTTGCCTCCACTTTTGCTGTTCCATGAATGTCAGCAACAACCTTCCACCACAACTAAGGGAGAAAAGGTGCTGAGATGGCTCAGTAGGTAAACAGCTTGAAGCACAAGCATGAAGACCTGAGCCTGGGATTCCTAGAAAATCATCCAAACAGGAGTAGGGGAGGTGGCCTAAGTTGGACCAGACATCCGGTTGGTTTACAGCCATCTGACACCCTCTTCTGGCCTCCATGTGCAATTGCTCTCAGGTGAACATACCTACACAGACACATAATTTTAACACAGATGGCAGTGAGAGGCTATAACTCAGGACAACATCCACACAGCTCACTGAACTTAGAGAGGTGGAGCTGGTATCTGCATGGAGCCTTCACCCCTGTGTTCCAGTCTCTTTGGTGTGGGAAGGTGCTCTGCAGGCTACAGAAAGAAAAACCTGAATACCAACACAGCCGCAAAACCTCCACCTACAGTCTGTCCTGCCTGCAAGTTGTGCTGGGCACTGGTGGCACAGAATTGTGGGAGTGGCCAACCTATATCTGGTTTAACTTGAAGCCCATACCACAAGAGGGAGCCAATGCCCTACACTGCCTCGATGGCCAGGAACCAGAAACTGGATAGCCTAGAGACCTAGAGTAGAACCAAACACAACTGGCCAAAACAAAAACATAAACAAAAATCAATGAAAATAATTTTTCAGATGGCAAATGGTCTTTAGTATATAAAAAGAGAAACAGAATAAAGGAAATGCCAGAAAATCTAGAACACATTTTACAACTGCAAGACTAGCAAAATTCAAAAGCTTTGAAGAACTTTCTGTGACAAGGAATAAAAAAGTCATAAAGTTATTGATCATAGCATCACTTATGACAAAATATTAGAGCTACCATTATGGATTTTTAATTGATCATCTTTCTTATAATAGTGTAGCATATTATGACTCTTACCTGGAAATATATTCTGGAAACCTGACCATCTTACAGAAATATTCACACCTATATGGATAAACAGTGATTTATTCTGCTATGCTTACATGAATTGCAGATTATTCCTAATATTATAACATAAATAGCACTATGGTAGGTAACTTTATAAATATTTGCTTCATATAATGAAATAATTCTGAATGATAGTCTAATATATTCATCGGTTGGTGCCTTGTCTGGTCATCATCAGAGAATCTACTTCCAGCAGCAGATTGGAGCAAGTGCAGAGACCTACAGCCAGATGTTATGAGGAAAGAGAGTCTAAATTGGAGGGCTCCATTGGGTCCCTCCCCTCAGAACTCAGGGAATCCCACATAAGAAAGGAGGAAAGATTGTAGGAATCACAGAGGATGGAGGACACCAGGAGAACATGGCCCACTCAATCAACTACTCAGGGCTCACAAAGACAACATTGGCAAATATGGGGTCTGCATGGTCTACACCAGGTCCTATGTGTATCTGTTATGGCTGTTTGTTTGGTGCTTTTGTGAGACTCAACAGTGGGATCAATGTGTCTCTGACTCTTTTGCCTGCTCTTGGAACCCTGTTCTGCCTTTTGGATTGCCTTGTTGAGCCTTGATATGAGGACTTTTGCTTTGTGGGTTCTGTTTTGTCGAGTTTGGTTGTTGTCTCCTCAAGGCCTGCTCTTTTCTGAAGAGGAAATGGAGGCAGGGATGGATCTGGGGAAGAGCTGAGGTTAGGAGAGCTGGGAGGAGTAGAGGGAGAGGAAATTGATCAGGATGTATTGTATGACAGGACAATCTGTTTTCAACAGATAAGTGTCTGTCCTGCAGAAATGTGGACAGGCTAGAGGATTGGCTTTAGATTAACACACTCTTCTTGAAGTAATATAAGGAAAAGAAAGATGTAGGAGAGCCTGTGGTTGGGGTAGAATAAAATCATAATTTACATAATTTTAAAAAATAAATAAATAAAATTAAAATGGGATCTGAAAACAAACAGACTAGAAAGAAATCACCCAACAAGCTTAAAGAGAAAACCTGCTGTCATGTAAAGATTGCTCAGCATATTACTGAATGAATAAAAGTCATAATTTAGGAGTCACATGCAGGCACCATTGCTAGTAAACCTAACAAATAAACTGTTGCTAGAGACCCCAGTGAGTTAATTGTCCTTAAAAGGTGACCACAACAAGCATCAGGACAGAAGAAGCCTGTACAGCCAAGACACACTTGGCTCTTACCTCTATGTTATTAGTCAAGGGAGCCGATACCTCCCAGATATCACACACCTTAAACTGGCAGTGTTTCAATTAGCAGGAAGCCATATGCTCCCTGGTGGAAGATTCCTTTCCCATGGTTTCCATGGTGATCTGATAGCTTCCAGATCCATAATTTCTGTTGGAGATGAGGGTGAATTTCAGTGCCAGCTCTGTGCCTGTGTTTGCATCTCTGAGTCCAGCTTTGCAATGCCAGGAAGCTCATGATGACCCCAGCAGGGACATGGCTTCTGCGAGGTGGCTGAGCACTTGGCATATGTCTTTCAGGTCCCTGCCATCGGGAAGCAATGCCTTGGCACACTTGGCAGTCTGTGGCACCAATTCTGCACCTTGGGATGTGCCCCTGTGCTGCCAGGACCTCGTCCCCCAGTTGTTACAGGCCTCTCTCCCTGCTGCATAGCTCTGACAACAATTCCAGTTGTTCTACAAATCTGTCACATTCTATCTGACTTCAGTTTTTATATGTGCCCTGTTTAAAAGTTCCATTTTAGTATCTTTTTTCTGATAGTTTGGCATTCTTAAAGTCTAATTTAAAAACTACCCATGTCTGTACATATACAAATAACACTCAATCTTTCATACGCACACACACCCAAGTTTTAAACAATAAAGCAGATACAGGCTGGAGATGGCATGCAGTTTCAGTACATTATGCCCCGATCATGTGTGAGGCCCTGTATTTGATTCCCCCACACCAAAAAAAAAAAAAAAATGAAAAAAGAGAGAGTGCTGACAAGATTGCTTCTCATGTGAAAGCAACAGCCACCAAGCCTGACAACCCAAGTTCAACCTTTGGAACCCTAGTTATAAAAGTAGAGAACAGACTGCTGTAAGTTATCCTCTGACGTCTATGTCCATGACATGACATGAGCACCCACATATGGATGTACATACATGCATGCATATATACATACATGCTTACACATATATGTGCTCATTCAGTGACTTAAAACTATTTTATTAGTTTTTTGAGAATTTCATATGCTGTATTTTGATCATATTCACCCCTCTGAATCTCCACACAGACCCCCTCTCCTCCTTTCATACCCACTAACTTTGTGTCATTATTTTCCTAAGCCCACTGAATCCATTCGTGTTGTGTGTGCACTCTTAGGTGTATGGCCATTCACCTGAATGTGGTTGGCCACCAGCGGTCACACCGTTAAAGAAAATGATTTGTCGTGTGTCCCCCCACCACCACCCCTCCCTCCCCCCCCCCCCCCCGCCAGTAGCTATCAGTTACCACTGGCTACCTCCCCACTCTGTGCTGGGAGTTTGTTTGGCATGAGCTTACACAGGTCCTGTTCCTGTTGTAACAACCCCTGTGAGTTGTATGTGAAGCTGTTTCACTGCAGTCATCTTTTGTCTCTGGTCGTTAGCATCTTCTGCTCCCTCTTATGCAATGACTTACGAACCGTGAGATGAGGGTACAACATAGATAGCCTGTTTAGGGCTGAACATTCTATAGTCTCATTCTGTACATCTTGATCATCAGTTTGTCTTTGTGTTGACTGCCATTTGCTTGCACATTTACTTTACCAAAGCCTTTCTGATGAGGTTTGAGAGGTGAATTAATCTCAGAGTATGACAAGACAGTAGAAGTTAATTAACACTATGGCCATTTGCTATAATAATAGTAGGTTTTCCTCTGGTGCCTATGACTTGTCTAGGCACAAGTTTCTTGGACTGGTAATGGTACACATTTCGTCTTGTGAAGCAGGATTTAAATCCAGTCAGAAGGTAGTTGGTTGCATTTATGACATTCATGCCAGTATTCTATCAGTGGGCGTGTATTGCCAGCTATTGTTGCAGCTCACAGGGATCACTGCTGGGTAAGATTGGTGTCTCCTTTTCTCCTCTGGCAGCACGACAGCACTTGCAGCACTTTGAAAGCTAGACGATGGTTTTGAAGCTACAGGGTGGGGGCCAGCTTGATTTCCCCATGTTCTGCAACTCAAGTCGATATTGTCTTCAGCAATAAGTCTTGCCATTAAGTTCTAGGGTAACCTAGAACAATAGCACTGTTCTGTAATGTGTAATGTGTAGGGCTACAGAACCTCACTTGCCAAAAACCTGAAAAGAGTAACCCATGCCTGATGCTGGGCCTTTTATTTGTTAGCCTGTGGTATCTAGCAGGGCACTGTTACAGGGTAACTCTGCTTTATCTCTTTTATATATGGATGCATGCATGTGCACATATATATATGTAAACTTCTGCAGTATTGCTTTTAATATGATTACATCCAGAGGTCTTCATTGTTAATGGCCCCTACCTCCACCACCCTGGCTTCCCACCCCCACTCTATTTAACCCTTCCCGTTCCATTATTTTGCTTTCCATCTTCATATCACTGTGTTCTATCTTCTCTCCCTTGAAACCCCCCACATGGCACCTCTCTAGTTTCCTGGTCTCTATGAATATTCCAACTGAAACACACACATCTGAAGATTCAAATGTAACTTCTTAAAAATGAGAGAAAGCATTCAACATTAGCCCTTTGGGGTCTGGGATACCTCACTCAAAATGATGGTTTTCAACTCCTCGTGTTTACCTGAAAATTTTGTACATGTGTTTTTTAACAGATAAACAAGATTTCATTGTGCAAATGTACATTTCATTACCATTCATCTACTGATGCACCCATACACACATAAAAATAAACAAATGCAATTTAAATGTTTTTAAAAGAACCACAGCACTGATTATAGCAGATGTTGTCACTAACTATCCAACCCATGTTTAATGCATACTTCAAACCCATAGTCTATCAAGTCATATGTGACATGCTGTGAGATGTAGGGAAAGGCCTGGGAGAGGCCAAAAGAGAGGCCTCTCTTTAACACATAGGAAGTCTGTCCTATGTGTTAGTCACAGTGAGAAATTCTCCCAAATGGAATGTCTATGGGAAACATGACATGAGAGTTCTTACACACAGTGTGAATCCTCTGTGCCGTATCAGGGCCAGCTTCAGAACACATCAGTCATCAAATTAAATGAACTATTAAATACATTGTTTAAATTGTGAAATTAATTACACTCGTGGCAAAAGCCTAGCACAAGCATGGTTGCATGAAGTAGAAGTGTGCCCATGTCATTGACATTCCATGGATCCCACTGCCTAGATACTCTTGTGTGCATGCAAGCAGGTAATGCAGGTATGTATTATAAAATTGAGATGGGCTCATAAATGTACTATGCACTATTTTCCTCTCAACTATTTTATTAGCTTTCAGCTACAACTAAGACACACTGTCTACCAAGTTAGCAACTTAACACAAAACGAACTTACTGTAAGAAGAGGTTAGGTCCTGTCATGTCTGTGCTGTGACCAAGTTCAAGTATCGGGTGAAAGCCTGGAGATTTAGTTAAACACAGAGACGTCCGGCTGCTTGTGCTACGTGCGTCTGTCCATCTTTATTCATCTTCCTTATTCCAGGGAGAAAGCAGCCTCACATACACTTACAGCACAGTGAAAAAACCCCAGGTGCAAGAGCTCGTGGCGAGCTCGTGGCGAGACTCCAGGTGTAAGAGCTCATGGTGTAAGAGCTCATGGCAGAAGAGCTCATGTTTTCCCAGGTGTAGTGGGGCGAGGCAGGGGCTGTAAGCCAGGATTAGAAAACAGGTTGCAACTGTGGTTATTGGCTGGCAAGTGACTCACAGAGCCCCTGTGGGGGCTGGGACCCAACAGGTCCTGTGCCTAGCATGGCTCCCACTGGGCTGTATCCTTGGTGCTGTCAGTGAGCTGCACTCTTTACTGGAGTATCTGGTAAGAAGCTGGTTTTCCCTAGGGCAAGCTGTTGCAGTGTAAGGTAGAGACCCTGAAATCCCTGCTGACAGTCACCCAGGGATAGTTCCCCACTTGTACAGGCACCCACAGAAGCAGATTCTGGCTGGGGGTCCCAGCTTCATACTCAGCTAATAGAGGGAATACCCATTTCACTCTCCAGACTGCTCCTTCATCATCTCCATGTTGCTTCTGCCTTCCTCTTCTCATTCCGGGGTAACTAAGAGAGCAGTGGTCCCACCTGGATGGTCTGGGTTATTCCTCTACCTCCAAGTCTGCTGTTTAGGACCATGGTTAGACCTATTCATCTTCCCTCTGGTCACGTAATTATGACACATTTGTAGATGGCGTCAGAGAGAGTTGAAGGTCATGAGGTCAGAACCCTCCCTAGACAGCAGCCATGAGCAACCTTCTCTCACAATCCTATAAATCTATCTCGCCCTGATTTGGGTTCAGAGGGTAACTAAGCTGTAATTTAAATTCATATTTTATTGCTGGGGAACTGCCTCTAAGTTTTCAAGATTGCCAACTGAGTTGGAAGTGATGCTGCAAATGATACTGACCTACTTACTACCTGCACAGTTCTCTTTGGCAACGAAACAAAGGAATTCTCCTGGGGTGTGTCTACCTCCAAATCTTTCATCTTTGTCAGACTAAAGAAGGCTCTGGATAGCTTGGAAGCAATTTAGCACCTTGTCTCTGTGAAGTCCTGAGGGAGAGGGATGGGGACACACCCCAGGCTGGCAGACTGCCTATCCCTATAAAAACACTAACAAGATGCTTTCTTAGAAACACATGTCCTGAAGAGCATCTTGGGAATCTCCTAACTTTTAGACCATTTAGCTTCCGACACAACGCTGGTCCTTCTGCAGAAACCCATTGCTGGTTCATCTGTCCATAGAAATCATTTCAGTCTTAAGAACAATGCCTAGAGCATCACTTTGCACTTGTTTCTGAGGAGACATGGCATTGGTTACAGTGATCTGTTAACCTCAGAAGTTATCCCAAGAGGAAAAGTGACCTACTAGGGAAAGGCCAGAAGCAGTAGTCCTAAGAACCACATTACATAAGCAGCTCAGATTGGATTTCCAATTTTCTTGTTCCCTAATTTATCCATTTCTTCTGCCATTGTTAGTTCTTCCCTGTGAATTCCTTACATCTCTTTTGTTCTTCAGCCAGATGTGAGTGCTCAGTAATTAATTTGTTATGCATAGCTAAAGACTGTGAATCTTCCTAGGGTTGCATCTTTAGCAGATCTCAGATGTGCTGGCACACAACACTTCTCTTCTCTAGATAGTCTGCAATGGTTATTTAGATTTCCATTTTCGCTGATGGATTGAGTGAATGAATGAAGGTGAGCTAGGAATTCTGGGGAAAAAAGTTACTCTTAATTCTTTTTTGTTATATTTATCAATAGAAATATAATTGTGTTTAATACTTGTCTTTTTAACCCTTTCAGGGGGAAATCTGTTTAGATATACTACATAAAATTTCCTGTCTTCTAATTTCTGATCCAACTCAATGTCCTAATTTTTCATTCATGTGACACTCACATCTACAAAATGCATTTTCTGCACCATCAATTGTGCAATAAGCATGTTTTGGTTCCTCTGCTAGTAACTTGTATATTCCTCCAGGGGACCTAGACCAGTGGAGGTTCATCCCAAGATGCCTGGCAGGTAGCTGCATACATATAGTCAAATACAATAAAGTGTTCCAAGTGACCATTCCTGAAGTGGGAGATACTCTATTTTCACAGACCCTCACACAATGTCTGTCAGAGCCATGTACTTAGGATTTCTGTTAATGTCCCATAACCTGATGGCTATTGAAGGCCTGACCCTCAAGACTCCAGCAGAGACATTAAGAATGGATTCAGCGTCAAACTATAAGATTGGGGCAAGGTCAGAGTGACAACAAGCCTACTGCTGCAAACAGTGGTGAGCACTAGCTACTAAGTCATACTATGTGGAATTCACTTGAATGGTCAAGAAAATGGGATCTGTTTAGTTCCATGTCTCCTTTGAGGTATGATACCTAATTATACCAACTCATGTATTTATTCATCCAAAAAATAAGAGTGCATTAAAGACTGACTTTGTAAATCACCCAGTGAATCAAGCAATAGAGAAGTGTGAAGGGAGAGGGGACACTAGCAGGGCACCTACACCAAGATATTCAATTAACAATTACAAAAGCCATCTTCACAGTTTTAAACTTTTAATAATTGCATCTCTTTGAGAAGTAAGTGTTTTGATTCAAATTAAAACTGCTTTCAAAATATCTTTCAATGAGCATTTTGGCAACCTATGTCTTAAAATACACACCTTAGGCTCTCTCTTCTCTCTCTTCTCTCTCTCTCCTCTCTCTCCTCTTCTCTCTCTCTCTCTCTCTCTCTCTCTCTCTCTCTCTCTCTCTCTCTCTCTGTCTCTCTCTCTCTCTCTCTGGATCCTAAGTATGCAGTTAGACTATAGTGAATATTTAAGCAAAGGTGAAAATCTCAGCAGAAGCTGAATCTCTATTATTTATGATATAGAATTAGAAACACTAGTCCTCATTAGGGTAGGAAATGATGACTCATTTATTTGTTATCAGTTTCCAAAGGTCACCCAAATATTTTCATAATGAAGAAAATTGTGGCACAATTATACTGAAGATATCATCATCACTAGCTTCCTGAGGCTGATTCTCCTTGGATATGCATGGCAGAACTGTGAAGGCTATGTGGAAAGCTTGGGTGGGGAACCTGAGGGCACGAAGTGAGTGTGGAGGTTGCATTGAGGTCATAAATAACTCCTTCAGTTACAGTACACCATGGAACAAATGAGCAGTGTCCTGGGGACCCTGGCCTGTCATGGCAGCAGGAGAGGCAGTAGACATTCATATAGGAGAAGAACATGCCCCACTGTTGCTGCCTCCAAAATGGGTGTCCAAGTAGGAGAGATCTGAGGCTTCTGGGCTTGAAAGGACCTGGTCTAGCAACTCCCAGATAAGCCTGGAGGTGGCACATCCCTATTGCCCAGGAGAGAACACAGATAGGCAAATGATTTTCCCATCCTGTGGGCCTGAGGGGACCCAATCCTGTGCAGAGAAAGATTGTATAACTGAGCTACTATATAGAGAAGCTCGGACTGCAGAGCCTAGAACCTGCCACTCAGTGGCATGACAGTCACAGGGAGACAGAACTTACACAGATCTGGTGAGTGCGCATCCAGAGAATGTGCCCAGGAACTTGTGCACATCAAAGGCTGAAGTCTGAATTCATGGGGCAGGTGTGGGCTGGCTGTTCTAGGAAGAGATGATGCTGCAGTTTGAGTCTGAAGGCCTGTGGATGTCTGGAGGCTGAATTCCCTTCTGCTTGGACAACACGTCTTTTTTTTTCTTAAATACTCTACTGATTAGATGAGTCCCCCAGTCCATTCCAAAGGGTCATCTGCTTTTCTGGAAATTGAGCTATTTGGACATTAATCATTTAAAGACCTTCACATGTGTAGTTGGACCACATCTTGCTATCAAAAAAAAAGCAATCATATTTGATTCTAGAAAATCAACTTCAATGGATACAAAAGTTCTAATCATAGCTGTCTTTGGATGGTGAGTTTGCCAGGAGGTTTTACTTCTTTTTCATTGTTTTCCATTTTTTTTAATTTACCAAAAATATGTGTCATGTTAACATAAGACAAGATACTAAAAATGAGATTATTGTCTTCTGGGACATTGGTAACCTGTAAATATGTTTCCCAGACAGTTACATTTTAAAAGCTATGAATAGAGTTGTAATTTGAAGCATGTGTGTTGAACTACAAAAATGAGATTTATTTCCAAGGATGCTGCCTCATTTTATGTCCCCAAGAGCACTGTGGAAGTGTGAAAGTACTAAAGACAGACATGTATCCCAGGAAACAGTGAGTCTGTAACCTCCCTTGGGAGAGAGACAAACCCTGGAATGGGCCTGAACCAGAAGCATCCATGGCCATCACTCCCTTGGGAAGGCAGGTCATCCTGGCTTCTGGGGACTGCTCAGCAGAGTACCTATGCTGGACAGACTCCACACTTCTGGAGCCCTGAAGCCCCATGTCTGGGTGTGGTTGTGCCATGCTCCTCTATAGGCTCCAGGAATTACCCTTCTTGGTCCTTCTAGCAGCAGGGTCTTGTAGCCATAGCACAGTAGTCTTGGCTTCGCATCTCCCAAGACCTGCCTGTGTCTGTATCTTGTCTTTTGCTCACATGGGCCCCTGAGCACTCCTTCTCTCCATACTCTAACATGAAAGGTGTTCTTTCCTTCCTGACCATTACATCTCTCCTGACTGCTCCCTCCAATGCTTCCTCCCATAGCATCATTGAGTCCTACATTTCCAGCATCCTGCTATGGCAAACACGATGGGACAGTGTCTCAAATCCAGACACCCTTCTGTGTCTTTGTGACCTCTGTAGAGTGTGTGTACAGGGCTACTCTGCCATGAAAGACATAGACAAGTTTGTGGGTACCTATGGTCTGTAGATGAAAGTTTCTATCCCACCAAGTCCCACTACCCTTCAGCCCCAAATAAGTACACAGAGACCTATTAATTATTAAACTGTTGGCTGATGGCTCAGGCTTCTTATTGGCTAGCTCTGTCTTAATTACTAACCCATTTCTATTAATCTATGTATTGCCAGGAGGCTGTAGCTTACCCATAATTCAGCATGTTACTCCTTCAGCAGCATGGCATCTCCTTGAGTCTTTTCTCTGCCTCCCTATCCCCAGCCTTCTCCTACTCTGTGGGCCCCGCCTATACTTCTTGCCCGACTATTGGCCAATCAGTGTTTTATTCATCAACAAATAAGAGAAACATATACAGAAGGACATCCCCCATTGATGGTCCTCTTGCTCCCTGCTTGTCCCTACCTATCTTGCAGGATTCTGGATCATCTTCAAGATCATATCTATACACTTTACACAAAATAAGGGAACCATATATTCACTTTGTAAATATGCATTGGTAGTTGTGGGCTTTATACCTCTGCATCTATATACCTAATTCTGATGTAGATTATAAAAGCGATGATTGGAGATGATAATGCCCTGAAAAGTGTCACTGCCAAGAACTTCTGAGTCTCACAGACAAGCGGAGACCTCTTTACACCCACATGAGACAATGGAATCAGGGGATGGATGGGTGAAGATGAGCATCAAATGGGCCTTCTTGACTGGAACTCTCTTCTCCCTCTTCATCCTGTCTGGTATTGTGGATCAGTGTACTGAGTATCTTCACACATCGTCTTCCTCCCTGCCATATACTTCCTCTTGTGCCTGAGGTCTTCTGCATCCAGCTTTGGTGGTCACTTGGCCACATATTATCACACACACCAAGCTGATTTCACAAACAGCTGTGGGCCTTGTGGTCACAGCTCTCTTATTGTTCCATCTACTGGTTGTATTTATCACAATTCTTCACAGAATACTCTTTTATCTTTTCTTACTCTAAGGTCAACAAATTCTCCAATCATAAAACCTATGCAAAATCTTTACACAGTGCTTTCCAATCTCTGTCTTTCTCTGTGTGTCTCTGTCTCCCCCGTCTCTTTCTCACACACACACACTCTGTCTCTTCCAATACTTGTGAATGAACCTAGGGCTTTCAACAAGCTAGACAATGTATGAAGATCCATTTGATACCAATCTTCCCCCATCCCTCCCTTGTCTCCATCACCGTGATAGAATTAGACCCCAGCCCCAGTTTCTCCAGTCTTTATGGCATTATAAGTGTCCCAGCATCCTCTCTCCTTTCTCCTCCAAACGGCATCTCATCTGACTTTATTCCTGTTCTTCTCAAGAAAGACATCCCTGAGACTGAAGTGATTACAGATCATAGGGTCTCTCACTTCTCAACCTGGCATCTCAGAATCCCATCTAGGCATGACTTCAAGGATAGTGACAACTTCTGTCCTCATCTGAGGCTTACTCACAAGGACATACTTCTAGGGCCTTGTTTCATATGCAGGATTTCCAAACAAGAGATGTCATTTCCTATTGTTGCATTTAGTGTAGTTGTAGTGTTTTAGTTGTAGCGGTTTTCCTTCTGTCTTTTTTCTTTCTTCAAACAGGGTCTTCTTTCTAATCTAGAACTTTATATCCTCCTCCCTTAGCTTCCAAGAGACCATATCTGTGCACCGCCATGCCTGGCTCATTAGCTTTTCTCTCTACTTTCTGATGAAATTAATACTTCTTCAGATGTAAAGTCAGTGTGCACTCATTTCTTTCTCTATCCCACAGTCACTGTCAGGCTGTCATGCTCTGGGGCATTGCTAAGTGACTTCACTACAGTGGTGCAATGGCATTTTAGCCTAAATGTGTGCAGACTGAGAAAACACTTGGCCATCTAGTATAATGATGGCATGGATGGAAGTTCCTTCTGTTGGCACTTATTTGTGGTACAGATTATGCATTTTTCAACAAATTCAGCATATGTTGTTAAATAATGCTGTACTAAATACAGTCTTGGAGTGGTATCAACAAGAGGGTGGAGAAGAAAGCCTGAACAATCCTTTCCCCCACAAAAAGTCTAATTCAGCAATAGCTTATGGATAATTCCCCTCAGTGAGAAACCCAGAAACTAATATGAAGTTGTCTGAACATCTCAGACAAACATTTTAAAACCAAACCAAGAAGGTGGTAGAAAGAGTTTCACTAGAATCCCTGCCCTTGGCTCAGCACTACAAAGTCAGAAGAGATTCCCTACCTCTTATCTCGGGAAAGAAAGGGTTAGTTGGCATGAACACCACCCCAACTTCTCCAGCTGACTCCCTAGAGGTCTGGATTCTGTCTTGCAAACCTTGGAGATCTGTATGATGTATATAGTCTATCTGCCTGGAGATGGACTCTCTCTCTCTCTCTCTCTCTCTCTCTCTCTCTCTCTCTCTCTCTCTCTCTGTCTCTCCCTCCCTCCCTCCTTCCCTCCCTCCCTCCTTCCCTCCCTACCTCTCTACCTCCCTACCCTCATCTCCCTGGATTTCTTACTTGTTTATCCTTCATTGCTACTTTTTTTTTGATTGTTAGTTGTCCTTCTGTTATCTACCCCCACTCGAAACCTCATCAGTCATATCTATTGTTTTGCCTCATGAACCTGGAGCCAGGTAGACTACACAGCGTTGCTTAATAAGGGCTCATACAATAAGCAAATGTATGAAAAAATGAATGGATTTTGAGGCCCAGCATGTTCATAACATATGGCCAATGCTCAAAAAGTTTTGTTGATGGCAGTAATATGGCATAAAGAGTAGATTGTTGTTTTATAATAGAGAAATTGATATTTCTTCTTAAAGGTAAGCCGTGGCAAGTAGATGTCATTGAAATTGGGGTTTTTAATAATCCATTTCTAGACAGGCTGTACATTATCAAGATTCTTTCCTATGAAAGTGAAAGTCCCAAGCAAAGTAGAAAACATGCAAGCTACAACAACCTACTGTCAAGGCCAAATTCAGCTGGAAGTGTGAATACCTCATTCAGACAAGGTTGCCTGGCCCTAGCTCTGCTTGCCTATGTTTCTGCCTCATCAGACCTGCCTAGGCCATGGAAGGGTACCACTAACTATCTCAGGTGTCTCAGGGTTTTATTACTGTGAAGAGACACCAGGACCATGGTAAATCTTATAAGGGAAAACATTTAAATGGGGCTGCCTTGCAGTTTCAGATGTTTATCCCATTATCATCATGGCAAGAAGCATGGCTGCATATAGGCAGACTTGGTGCTGGAGAAGGAGACTCTGTACCACACAGAGCATAACTTGAGCTCATAAGATCTTAAGCCCACCCCTGGTGACACACTTTCTCCAAGGCCATACCTACTCTACCAAGCTCACACCTCCTAATAGTGCCATTCTCTGTGGGTCAAGCAATCAAAAACATGAGTCTGTGGGGGCCATCCTTAGTGAAACCACCATACCAGGCTAGAAGCTCAGAGACTTTGATGAAAGCAGAGCAAATCTTCCCTGATAAAGAGCAGCAGCTAGCTCCTTCATCCCCCAGGCATCTGCTTAGTTTCTGTGTATCACAGTGTTCTGACTGCTGGAAATCTCTGTATATCACACAAAGTCTGTGGTGCCCTGGACATATCATGAATAGACAAATCTCAGCCATCAAAGTCACTGACTGTAACAAAGGACACAGGCACTGAACTTAAGAACAATCCATATAGAGAATCCTGAAGCCAAAGGGCATGGGCAAAGCTCCCAGAGTCATGGGATCAAGCGAGCTCATGTGAGCGTATACGATGGGAGGCAGAAGTTTCAGATAGTGTAGTCTTACTGGAGCTCACTATAAAGGTGACACTGAGCCCAGGAATCTGGGTCTGTGGGTATTTCCAGGGATAAAACAGAGTCCTGAGGTAGGGTTGTGTCTCATCATTCAGGGGAGATGGAGTCAGGCAAGACCAGTGACCCAAGGTGAAAACCTATCTCACCTTCCATGAGAGTCCAAGTTTAATGTGGCCAGTGATCTAAGATAAGAGAATGTGCCTTGCTACTCAGGGGACTCAGAGTCCATGGTGACCGATGATCCAAGTTGGGAATCTCTCTCTCCAGTCAAGAGAGGAAAAGTCTAGTATGGTAGGGGACTGTGGTTGACACTGAGTATAAACACAACAGGTGGGAGGTGGAAGAACAGAATCTGTTGGTTGTGTTATTGCACAACCACAGCCATCTTCACTGGAGGTTGAAAAGGAGCCAGTGATTGGAGAAGATTGGCATATGCACCTCGTTCCAGTTGTAATGAGAACTCTCTTTTCCAGTGTAAATGTTAGAAAAAAACAACAAGGACAGAGGTGGGAAGGACAGCTATAGGGTCCCTAGTAACACAGACCTACTTCCTCACATGGCAAAGTCCTCACAAGCACAGCAGACAAGGAAATGGGGTGTATCATGTTCTAGATACTGTGCTATGAAGCCCAGAAAACCTCCCTGAAGGCTTCGATAAGAAGGCAAGAAACAAGAAACCAGTGATAACACCATGGCTTGGAACCTCAGTCTAAAACCAGAGATAGGGGGACCAGCTACATGAATCAAAGACCTTAGGTAGAAAATGTGGAAGACCAGACTCAGTTTGTGGAGCTTAAATAGACAGCAGAAGCCCTGTAGATGCCTTACAGTAGTCAGAAGTGTAGGCATGGACCTCAGCCTTATAGAGGACAGTGGAATGGATGCTGGTCTCAGTCCTGAAAATGACAATGACACAGACAAGGGTTTCAACCATTCAGAGACATGGACTTTGGTTTTGCATAGAAGAATGTGGTAGGCTTGTGTCTCAGCCTCTACAGACAGGTGAGGTCATGAAGAGGAGACAATGGGTTGGACATAGTCTTCTCATCCTTGTATAAGACAATGGGGTATACCAGAGTCTTGAGCATGCAGAGGACAGTGAGGTAGGGGATGATCAGGACTTTGTCTCTGACTCAAGTACTGGTTGGGACCAAGAACACAACCTTCAATGCCACTCACTATAGATGAAATCAAATTAAAAGTAATCAAACTACATGGGTACCCCAAGTCTCTAGCCAGTTATGTGGATCAGGGACAAGTGTACGTGAGCTCATGCCCCTGGGCTCTGTGATCCATAATTGTTTATGTCATCAGAATTCTGGCTGGAAGTGCATACTGAGTGCTGTCTGTAGCTGTCCTCGGTGATGAGTGTGTTTTTTTTTTTGGGGGGGGGTTCATGGATGGCCTCCATCCCTCAGCCTTTCTGAGCTCTAGAACCATTTATCGCTGTGTGTCTAATCTGATTGACCACACTTTGAGAGCTGGCTTGATACTGACAACCTTCAGATGAGACACTGATGTCATTACTAACCCATCGCTATGTCCACACACTAGCCTGGAAGCAGAGGCTGCCCAGATCCCTGGGGTTCCACACACAGATGGACCTGGATCACAGCTCCTACATCTGAGCCATATAGATTTCCCAGCTCCGTGATATTTGCCCAGAGAGCGGGCCTGGGGAAGGGTAGGAAGCTTTTGTATCAAGAGTTTCCTGGCAGGAAGCTGTGGTTCAATATTTGATCATTTAATATTTGATGAGATTCCGTGAGAGTTATTAAACTCTAGTCACCTCTGTGTGCAGTGTCTTCTGAGTCTTGTCTTGCCAGCCCAAGAGACTCCTGTCTCATCATCCATATCCCAATACCCACATTTCCTGCAGTGCCAAAGACAGAGCTGGATCAGAAAGAGTACACACCAAGGCATAGAACAGCAAGGAGAGGAAGGCAGTGGCCATCTCCTCTCTTCATGTGCTATGGTTGCTCTCTGAACCTCTCCAGATAAGATCTGCATATTCTCCAGGAAGTGTGGCTCTACTACCATCAGGGGAAAGATCTTAAGTGAAGTATTGATTCCTGTAAATGCAGAAAATAAATCTACCTCCCAATACCAGAAAATAGACTCCACACATTTGTTCTGATTTGTAGATGAAATTATTTTTAAAAAATCTAGATCTCTGAACAGTCCCTAAGAGGCTCCTTCACCCTCTGTCCAAATAGAGCATGTCCCTCACATGTGGTCTGGTTTGTAACCACCTGCAGTGTCTCTTTAAGAAAGACTTTGGGGGCGTGCCATACCCTTCCATGTCTCCTCTCCAGAAGTGGGCAGTATTTGGAATGACCACAGAACTCCCTGAGCACAGTGCTGCTGCATGGAGGTGTGGCTTTCCTGTTCCTTCTTGGCACTTATGACAAAATGGTACAGTGCCATCACTTCAGTCTACAGAAGGCATAGTTCCAGAGTCAGCCAGAGACAACACATCACCCTGTAATGCAGGCGTTCCATAGCCTTCTCTGTTGAAAAGTGTCCCCTTTACTTCAATCTTCTAACCCCAAACACTGCACCCCAATGGGAATAAGCCCTGTGTAACTGTGGCTTCTTTTAGAATCTAGAGATTTGACCATATCTCTGACCTCACCTGGCGGTCCCTTTCCTTGCACCTTTGAAGGAAAGGTAGTAAAAACATTCTGCACTTGGTTGTCAACCAGCAGACCTCAGTGTGGTCCTTCAGATGATCTTCAAAGATCCCGAGAACCCAGCAGTTTCTGTCTTCCCTGAGGGTCTTCTCACAGCTTAGGCAGTTGGTAAAGAGAACTCTCAATTCACTAGCCTGGCAGACTGTGAAGACAGCACACACCAGGTGCTTTGCTGTAGGCACAGGCTGTGGCCTTATTTGCCCTAGGGTATCATTCAAGATGAACTGTTCAGTTAGCAACTTAAGATTTTTATGCGCCAGTTCATTTCAAAGCTACTCCATCTGCAAACCCATGACCCAGGACATGACATCTCCATTTAAGGGGAAAATGAGGCATACTGCCACAGAGAAGGGAGAGCCAAGGCCAGTAGCACTCAGCTCTGGGGACAGCCTTCTGGCTTATCTCTGTCCATTAAGTTATTGGTTCTCCATGTAGCCATGATCACCCACTGCAGGTGTGTAAAAACATAACTTGAAATTACACAGTCATTATGACAAAATGCCAGCTCCATTCCATGCCTGGGGACTCACCATGTGGTCACCTCTCGATGAAGCCGTTCTTTTCTACAGAGCCAGGCTGGATATAGCTCCCACTGAGGTCACATCCAGCCCCAATGGAGGAGTAAGTGTATAGTTTAATAATAACACCCTTCTAAATTCTGTGCCTTCCTGGGAGAACAGATTATAAGGAGAGTTGTTCACGAGTTCAATGTTTACAAAACATCTGAGAAATAATGACTGTCACTGGAATAAAATTCTGCCTTCTACTCAGTTAGCCTCAGCATGCATTAGTGGTGAGACCAGTTTTTGTGAAGCATGACTCAAAAGGTCTTGGAGACGGCGTGTTTTCTGTGGAAATGGACCTAAGGGAGACTTTTAGCCGAGCCAAGGGGCCTCAGAAGACAAGACAATGTTCCCTGTTACCTGCTTCCTTGAGTGCTTGTTGTCTAGGAAACCAGCTGGCCAGCACACATGTCCTCCAGGAGTACATGTGGGCTCTTCCAGGATGCTAAGCAGTAAGGAAACAGACTGAGCATGCAGGAGAGCACCCTGTGATGGATTTGGGGTACGCTCAAGAACCTCCATAGTCAGCCCTGCTGGAAGGCTTTGAACCTAGGAAGTCAGTCAGCTTGGACAGTTTGCCAGTGTGGGGTATGTTCTCACAGAGAATGTTGCTGCCTCAGCCACACAGGGACACAGAGGCAAGAGCTGGTGGCATAGCCACTGGGCGGGGAGCAGGCTCATATTTTGGAATAGAGGCTCACTACCCTCTCATTGCTCTCTAGAGTCATAAGACCCTCCTGTTTTCTCTCTTGGGAGGTTTAAGTAGCAAGGACTCCAGCAGAAGCCACCATCTTATTGGTGGGATTAGGCTGCTGTGGTGACAAGAAAGATGCCCAGAAAGATGGAACCATACAGGAGAGAGAAGACCCCAATACCTAGGTTAAAAAAAACAAAACAGTGTATCCCTAAAGCAAGTTTAGGGCTCACTCAGTTGAAGCCCACAGGAAATAAAAAATATGATGAGTATCTGCTGGGCAACACTTGAAGCCTCCCACAGACATACACACATAACACAAATCCAGATAGTGCAAGACACCAGACAGAGTAAATAAACAGCATTCATAAGAATAAAGTAACAAAATGTAGATCCTCTACCAACCATATCTATTATGAAGAAAGGAGAGGGAGGGAGGAAAGGAGGGGAAAGCAAGGACCCAGTCAAAACAAATCTGAGAAAAACTGAACTCTAAGGGAGGTGCTATAGTCTCCTGTATGATATAAAACAGCCATTATATAGTTGACACTCTTAATGGATAAGGTTGTCTAATTGCTTTATTTTTTATTGCACATTATCAGCTGTCTAACTTACTAGAGCTTACTGTAGCATTTCAGCACATATGCACACATACACTGATCGCACCAACTTCCCTTTACCCACCTTGCTCTTAAATATCCTGCCTACTCTAGCACTCACCATCTGAGTACCAAGTCAACTTGTTTTTAATCTTCTGTGAATGTTAGAGAACATGTGGTATTTGTCTCTCTACATCTGCTTGATTTCACTAAATATAACATCCTCCAGAGTCATCCATTCTGATGGAAATTGGAAGGTATAATTCTTCACTATGCCTGAATAATCCTCCATCATTGATAGATATACATATGTCTGGCTGGTGACCAACAAACATATATAGCCAACTACGCTGATTCTATAACTTGACTATTATGAATAGGGTAACAGTTATCAGGAGTGTGTTACAGATCCTTGAAACAGGGCCTTTTTAAGCCTAGATGCTTGTGCTTCAGGGCCCTAGGTGCTGGGTAAGCAATGATCATCAAAAGTCAACCAGAAACAGAGGTTCTTAAGCTCATTGACTCAATTTTGTGATGGTTTATGACATGGACACACAGAAGCAAGCACAGTGAAAGCAAGGCTTAACATTTTTTAAAAAATCTTCAGATTTCTATAATTGGTTAAAAGTATTCTTGGAACAGAGTGGGCATGCTTCAGTGTCCAACTTCAGCCCTGCTTCTCTCCCTGTGATATGCCTGTCACACTTAGGAAAATTCTAGAAGATGTGAAGTATCTCAGCTCTGTCTTCCTTGGTGGCCATCCAGTCATCTCCTGTTTCAAGTCACTATGGACTCAGTGTCCCCACTGTAGTGTCCTGTATGAAGTGACTTTAACTTTGGTTCCATAGTGTCTCTTGGGTCTCCATCTCATCTTACTCATTCTCACTCACCTCCAAGAGCAACACGGGATTTCCCCACTCTCTTGCTCACTCATTGGCTGTGGGAGAACATGTGGATTTTCATTTCTTACTTTTGCCACAAATTTCAAAATCCTTAGGGGATCGCAGTCCCTGAACACTCATATCCAGTCTTCTCTCCCATGATCTTCTTCTGGCACTTGTGACCTCTCGTTTTCTAATACCCATCCCACTCTGGGCCAGTGGACACTGGACTTCCATCAGCTATTGCTCCCATTTGAGTCCCCATACAGTGTCAACTCCCCAAGAAGAGAGATCATACTTTCTTCCTAGCTCTTCCAGGTTGGCAGAGTCACCAGATGCCTCTGTGATTTCGAGTTTCAGAAAAACAACAAATTTTTGTCCTATCGATATGTTCCATGTGGGGCGTCTTTGAAGCAACATTTGGGATACCATCTAGACTTTAAAATGATCCATCTCGAATGTGAAATTCAAATATAACTGGAGTCCTGTGTGTTATCTGGTAGCTCAATGGTTTCAGCTATTTTTAGCTCCCTGAACTGTGCCTGACACATAGCTCAGGCTACAGAATTTCCCTATGTGGGGCAGATGACTCTGCAGACTGCAACAAAATGTACAGGAGATGGGGGAGGGGTAACAGCATGTCACACACAGGACAGGACAACCAGGTGATGCGATGAGGCACCAGAGAGGTATAGTAAAGAGAGATGGGGTTAGAGTTCAGGGTTTGGTTAAGGTTTTATTTGGGTTTACAGTTAGACGAAGGTTTAAGCTTAGGGTCAGGCTGAGGGTTAAGGTCATTGGTAGGGAGGATGGTAAGGCTAAGCACAGAGTCACTGGTTCTCATCCCTCACAAGGCTGTATGGCTGACACTTTCCAGGGTGAGGGGCTTCTTCTAATGATCACCTAGGCCCTACCTAAGAAAAAGGAACCCTAGTTCCAAGCTCTGCCTTTGATGCTGCCACAGATGGCTCTGCAGAGGATTTGTACCCCGTAGCCACTGCTGGCATTGCACAGAGGCTTCCTGTCACAGTGTCCTTGGTCAGAGCTGGAGCCCGCAGGCCCAGGACACTCTTACTGCAGCCTTGTTGGAGATGTCACAGCAATGGGTGTGGAGCATATGGCCTGAGTCCCTGAGTTCTCCATGCTGGGAAGGTACACACATTCACCATGGTCAACAGGTCTGTACTCCAGATTCACAAACTGGACTCTGTCCCTGTGCCACAGTCCCAATTTTCACATATCACCCATCACCAGAGTGGTGGGGGACCCTTTCAGGAAAGAGGAACAAGCCATCTGTGAACTCTACACCCACACGCTCCATGAGGATAGCAAAGCAATGGTGAGCCCATGATGGGAGAGTCCACCTGAGGTCACCTGTGGAGTGGCAGCAGGCAGGTTGTCCTCACAGGGACCCTGAGCTAGGGCCGAGAATCACCTGTGCTGCAAGCACCTGGATGACATGCAAAGATTTCATGGCCTGAGGATGGGGACTGACTAGGGTTTCTCTAAGAGACAGAGGAATCTCCACTTTCTGGGAGGAAGCACACTCACACCTAATGTCATTTGCTGTGTTCCATTTAAGGCCGCGGAGGAAGTGCGGCTGTTTGTAAGCGGGTACTATTCCTGTCCTGTTCCATTTATAAATGTGAAAAGGTGTTCTCTGCATCTGGAATGAATACATTGAGCACAGAGAGCTTGTTTTCTTATATTTCTCCTGAGTACAACCCCTGACTGCTTTCTAAGGTGACTCGAAAACAATGTTTTCTTCTGTCTTTATTCCAAGTATATTTACAGGGGTCTAAATAACCATATTCAAAGGCCTGCACAGGGGGATATTTTGTTCTGTAAACTCGCTTTGATAAAGATCTAAAGTTACAGTTGAGGTGTGTGATCCTACAATCCAGTAAATAAATCTGGAATGACTTGCTAATGGGGACAAAAGAAGTGAAATGCTAGAAAGCCCATCATTTTCCTTCAGATGATAACTTGAAGTTTTCCAAAATGGGGTTCCTGTCTCACTTACGCAGAGATGATGATCTAATGTGGGCAACATTTGAAAGGCAAAAACTAGAACAAAAATATCACACATTATTCCAGAAAATGGTCTCCTTCTGCGGTTTCCAGAGCTACCACCCATCCATGTAGGAAGTTGTTTTTCAAGACTCTGTCAACTGAGATGACAAAGTAGAAATTACCACTTTGAGTAAGCCAAGGGGGAGAAAACCCACTTCAAATGATAGAGGGCTCCAGGACAGTCTCTCGGGGAAGAGCAATAGCAAGGCCTTGCCAGGGGTAGCATGAAACTTGTCACCCCATGATGTGCAAGGGACCCACCCGCACCTGTGCACTCAGCCTTCACTGTGCCTCACACCATCAGCTTGTGGTCTTCAGTCCCCAGGTATGTGGGTTTTGTCTGTTTGAGGTTTTGTTAGTTTTATTAAATAGGCTCTTTGCCCAGGATGACCCCAAACTTATAATTACCCTCCAGCCTCAGCCTCCACAGTGCTGAGGTACAGGCCATGAGCCACCATACCCCAGCTTCTAGATTGCAGCATCTGAGACACAATATTATATAAAGGTAAAACATAATACTATCAAAGTCACTGTTAATCTCAGTGAGATTAAAGGATGTTGTCACTGTTTTAAAAATATAATCAGCCTAGAAGTAGTGATGCACCCCTTTAATCCTAGCACCCAGGAGGCAGAGGCAGGTGGATCTCCGTGAATTCAAGGCCAGCCTGGTCTACAAAGTGAGTTCCAGGAGAGCCAGCACTGAGATGTATATATATAATATACAAGATAATATATTATGTCTTGGTTCCAATTCAACCAACCACAGATAGAAAAATTTAAAATTCCAGACAGTTAAAAAAGCAAAATTGAAAGTTAGCATGAGGGAAGTGCTGCGCTGAAACTGGGAGAGTGGAATAACTAGCAGACTCATCCTGCTATGGCCCCTTGACACTCCAGCATAAGTGGTCACCTGTGTCACTGCCTCTGTACGGAACATATACTTTCCTCCACATTACTAAGTGATGCCTAACAGCTACCTAGCATTTATGTTGTCCTAGGCGTGTTAGTCATCTGATGACAATTAAAGTGTATAGGAAGATGTAAGTTATATGAAGATGCCAGGCCTTGGATTTTGGTATCCTGGGGTCCTGGGACCATTTCCTTGCCAATGCTGAGGAAGGGCTAGATGTGGTAACAGGATAGGACCCAAGCACTCTGGCTCTTATTCGGCTGCTTTGCTCTTGGAGTTCAAAGATGAACTTTTGCATCCAGCCTGAACAAGCTCAGAATCTAGTATTGTCATTTACTCTCCATGAACACAGACAGTCTTCTGCAATGTGATCTCTAGACCTACAGTAACAGCTTAATTAAATGTTTGTTGGGACTCAGCTGTGATAGTCGGTAGCAAATGGTGTAACCTTTTTGAGTTGATTGCTTGTTTCACTGTAGCTACTTTTCTTTAGGTGCTCACTCAACTTTGGAAAAAGTTAGAATTTTCATTTGAAACACGAATTGTGGCATCCTGAGTGCTGAACTGTATTCTTAGGTACTAGCATAAGCCACCAGTAGGGTCTGACTGTGATGTGAGGCTGACATGTATTTGGGGTGCTGGAACTGGCTAGGAGTAGCAGGTAACAAGGTCCAAAGGACACAGTTCTGCTTCTGGTTGTCAGACTCAGAAACAACTTGAGTATGGTTGGATGGTGGTGTTAATCAGTAGGGAAATCTAATGGAAAAGACACCAGGAACATTCCATGAATGATTCCAAAGAAACACGGGAAGAAAGAGGCATAAAGAAGGTGGGCATTGAAACTGGACTGTATAATGTACCTTCCTTGAAAGTAAAAATTACTTTTAACAGAATTACTTTGTCTGCAATTAGTAAACATTGCCAAGTTGATTTTATAAAGCCATATGTTTTCACTGATGTCCCATTTTCAAATTATATTTATTTGTGGGAGAGAACACATGGTACATGTAGAGGTCAGAGGACAATTGTGGGAACAGTTTCTCTCCTTCTACCCACATGGGTCTGGGGATCAAACTCAGGTTCTTAAGGTGAGCAGCCCCTTCTGGCTGAGCCTTCTCACTAGCACCTGGTACCCCACTTACAAAGAAATAAATAATAAAACAAGTTATAGAAAGAGTCGCTATAAGAAGAAAGTATTTGCTTCATTGCCCAGGTCAGAGTCTGTTCAGTATTTATGATTATTTCTACATAAGAGCTGCAACAGCAAACCCAATGCACCCTCATGCTCAAAATCAGGGGGCAAGTGATTGGTAATGCCTTCCTACACTATTCCATGAATTTTTATGGCACAGTGGAAAAATTTGACAACAGAATTTGAAAGGAAAGGCACCAGATTTCCCAGAAACTTAAGCTAAGAAGACCTAGCTGCTGAACATCCTTGGCGTTTTCCCAGTTTTAATGTTTTACAAAACAGCAAGTTAGAAAACTGGGAAACACTGCTTTTAAAGAAGCTTAGAAAATGGTTATGGTGAGAATACATTGGTCCAAATTCCCTGCTGTATCTCTTTGCTAGCATTGCATAATCTGCTCCCTTTAGAACTAAGTAAGGTGCTGAAGAGATGGCTCAGCCGTCAAGAGCATCATTGCTCTTGCATAGTGCAGGTCCCAGAAACATCACCTGGAACTACAGCTCCGGGGAATTCAATACTCTCTTCTGGCCTCTGTGGGCAACTTCACTCACATGCTCATATTCCCACACAGGTACACATGCACACACAGAAACAAAAGTAAAGACATGCCTTCAAACAAAAACTAAAGTGGTGCCTTTAATTTTTCCCAAGTATGTAAAGTTGCCAATACACTAGCAAGATCCTTATGAGGCTCTGGAGGGGTATGGCTTAAAACTAGACATTGAGTTAGCTATTCTGCTGTCTGAGTTATGAGGGCTTCCATTTTTGTTTTGTTGTTGTTTTGTTTCCTCTTTAATGGATGATGATCTTAACCTCACTGCCTAAGCCATAAAAAAAAAAGGACAGGTCTCAAAGCAATTTGCTAAAATACTTGGCCCTGTAACTTTTGATGGAATTCACATTTGTAGATGCAAAGCCCATAACATTTGCATAAAGAAAAGTCATCCATTCAAGGATGTTCAGCTGGAAGTGACACCATGGAGTTTAAGTGTCTACTGGCAGCCATCTCCTCCCATCCTTCCCCGGATGCTCACAGACCACATTTTTCTTTTCTCTGTCTTTGTAGCCAGAGCTACCTACAAGCTGCCAGTGAGGTGCCTGTTGGTCACAGCCTGGACCCATCAGTCAACTACAACTCCCCGAAGTTCCGGTCCAGAAACCAGAGCTACATGCGGGCCGTGAGCACCCTGAGCCAAGCCAGCTGTGTGAGCCAGGTGGGGCTTCTTCTGTGCTTTTCTATGTAGGGTGCAGTCTCTGTAGTTGTACTGGAGTGAGAGGCTCCCATGGGGCAGACAGTGCCCAGGCACCCATAGACAGTGCTCTTCTGCAAGGAACATGGAATCATTTCTCTTGATTTATCATGGACTTTCTTTCTCTTCTAAAAGAAAATGGCCTCCTTGGCTTATGTCATGTCTTCCTAACAGCTACCCATGCCTAGTGGTTGTCACAGATTGCAGTGGAACAGTGCAGAGGGCACCTGCCTGGCACAGGCAAGGGCTTGGTTTTCTAACAGCCCAGCACTGCAGAGAGAAGAATGGGTACCACTTGCTCCTGGGACAGGTCTTATTTCTTACTAGACACCTAGTCTCAAAGCAGGATCCGGGGTCCCCACAGAGTGGTAGGTGTTTGATCCAGCACTGGGAGAAGCACTAGGTTTCTCACTTGGGTAAATGGACCAAACGGTATATACTAACAACTAGCTGGGACTGCTGGTGCCATGTGTCCTATGATGTGCAGCAAATAACTGAATTTCTAAGCTTTAATTGAATACCTGCTTACTAGTGGGAACTGCTATTATAAAAGAGAACTTAAATGCCAATAATTTCAGTGCACAAGAAGCTGGGGCAGGAGGAGCAGGGATTCCAGCCCAACAGCGGAGACCTCATCTCAAAAACTAATAATTAAAAGATAAAGAAAAAATTATGTAATTTATGCTTACCATTAGCTTCACTCATGATATTCTTTCCAATGAAGAGCCTGGTCTCAGGATCCCTCTTCTTTGCAATTGGCATAACAAGAAAGTCAGTGGACTTGGGTATTGCTGAGGACAGAGTCCTGTATACAGCAAGCACCCAATAACCGCAATGTTTGTTGTTACTATGACAATGATAAATAGTAGTGGCATGTAACCCAGGCACTCAGACATCCTCCTGGCTATGGACAGTGCTAATTAGACAGAAATGAATCTTTTCTTACAATTCCTTGTCTTCAGAAAGCCGCACTCAAGCAGTTTTCCTCTAACAGTGGTGTGGGTATGGGGAGGGTCTTGTCCTTGCCCTTAATTTGGGGATTTTAACACCTACCTTAGTGATGGTCTTTTAGGAACTAACATGGGAAGAACTGTGCCTGCTATACAACTCAGGACCATGGGGGCTTAGCTCTCAAAATCCCATGCTCTATGTGTCCACAGTCACAGGCCACCTGGGACCCCAACATCCCTTTCCTACCACTCCTGAAATGCTATTAGAACATGATCAGGTCCTAAGAATTAGGCTACTGTGGCAGTCTGATTCACCGACAAAACTCCCCATTTCCACACAGAAGAATCTAAGATGAGTTGGAAGGTACCCACAGGTCAGGCAAAGTCGGTGCACACTGTAACAGCTCCCATCTCAGGATGAGGCTTGCTGAGGTAGACTTCCCTCCTTTAAAGTTGACACAGTCCCTTTCACTTAATTCAGTTCATTTTCCAAATACAATGTTATTGGTGCTTGCCTGTATCTGTGTGAGGGTGTTGGATCCTGGAATTACAGACAATTGTGAGCTGCCATGTGGGTGCTGGTAATTGAACCTTGTTCCTCTGAAAGAGCAGTCAGTGCTCTTAACCACTGAGCCTTCTCTCCAGCCCCTCCAAATAAAAAAGTTTTAAAGTGCAGTGAAGCTGGGCATGGTGGCACATGCCTGTAACTCCAGCACTCAGAGCCAGAGGGATCATGAATATTTAATCTGCCTCCTTTAAAATTTCTATAATAATAAAAAATAGCCTCTTTCAGTCTCACCCAGCCCTAATCATTTCTCCATTAAATTCATTTTTCACAATTGCTAGACAAGGACCTAGAACCACTCACTACTGGGTTATACCCACCTGAGATGAGAAAGTCTCCTCCGCACTCAAGGGTACCCCCCTTCAATTCATCCAGAGTCCAATTTGGAGAACAAATAAGTTAATCTGAGTTATTTTTCCAGAACATATATAGCTGAAAGACAACTCCATCCCTAAAATATTTGCCCCAGCATGTGTAACAACCCAGGAACACTGCCTCCCTGGAGACCCCTGAACAATTTGCAGTCAGCTTTATAGATTGAAAGACTTCTCCCCAGAAGTCTTACTGCTTATATAACCTTGCTGAGTAGTCTTGTAAATCTTTTAAGCTTCAGAAACTTACTGAGACTTGTTACTTGTTTGTTGCTTGAGTTTTAAGAACTTCCTCATGCCCTCCAGGAGGGAATGTTGTTACATAATAGAACCACATAATTTGAAATGTCTCATTTCAACCATGTTGCAATGCACACAGTCAGCCCATCACCATCTTTCAGTCCCAGGATGCTGTCATCATCCCAAACTGAAACCCTATCTCCTTTCCCCAGCCCATGGCCACCCCTATTCTACTTTTTGTATTATTTTAAATACCTGGTGTTAGTGTAACTACCCAGCAGGGATCCTTCTGGGACTAGCTTGTTTCACTGAGCACATTGTCCCTCTGGATTCATCCATGTTGCAGCCATCTATTCTGGGCATTGACTTGCTGGGACCTAAAACTTTTGTGATGTCATGCTATAGCTTGTCTCCTCTGAGGTGTCTGTGTCTAACTGGTATCACACACCTTCATGATCCACTCCATCCTCCTTAGCTGGTTTCATGAATCACCCCAATCTTCCCCTGATTCTTTGATAGACAGACTTTCAAAGTAATGTCTTCCTTGATCTGTCTGTCGGCATGATCCAGCTGCTGAGAAGCTGTTGGTGGACCAGCTGCAGTGGACCAGAAAGAACAAGAAAGGAAAAAAGTCTTGGTTCTTAGCTGTCTGTGTGTTGTGGAGGGAGAGATAGTGGGAGACAGGGAGAAAGAGAAGGGGTGGAAAAGACAGGATGACATCTGGTTTGGATGTGGCATTGAAGAGAGAGGAGCCAGAGTTTTCTGGCCTTGGGAGCAAAGAGGTCCCATTTGTGTGGGGAAAGCATGGGAATCCTGACCCAGTGGACCTGGAGTTGGTGAAGTGATGTCCCAGCAAGTTCTACAATTGTCTAGTGAGGCATTTGAAGTCAAGGTGGTCACGACAGAGGGGAAATTTGTTTAAACCCTGAACTAAGGAGAGAGGAGAAGCTTAGAAAAGAATATTTTCATGACCTTAGCCTGTCGCCCAGTTAAAGAATAAACTTAAGAAGTCTGCATGGCTGGGGCGGGACAGTGGTGTGGATCATGGAAAGTCCCACTTAAGAATCTGTTCTAGGTTTGATCACTGTAGCTACAGACAGTTGTGTGCAGTGACATAATTCTGAGTACTTCTCTCAGACAGACTCTTGTCACGGGCAGCTAGAAAGATGTGGTGGAGGAGGAGAGGGCCAAGGCGGAGAATGGCAGTCCAATACACAGGATAGACAAATGGTCTGCCTGTGTCCATCAGGCACTGAGGACAAACACCAGATCTCAGATAGCAGATTATCACTGAGTTCATGGTGTGAGAGATGGGACCAAAAGAGGAACTGGAGAGGTAGGGGAACAGTAAGCATAGGTGCTATTCTGTGTCCCAAACTCTGGCTGGGTGCATCCCCAGAGATCCCCATCAGGCCACTGACCAATGTATATTCATGGCAATATAGAAAGACACACCTGAAAAACAGAGATCCATAGTGTGTGAGAACTTGAAGGGTGGGTGCAGTTTCTTTTCCTCTTGCTGTGATGACACACACTGACAGGAACTTGAAGGGGAAAGAGTTTGTTCTGGCTCACGGCTTCTGGTGCAGCCCATCACTGTAGAAGAGTCAAGGCACGGGGGCTTTAAGCAGCTGGTCACACAATGTCCACGAGCAGGGAAGGAGAACAATGGACACTGGTTGTAGCTAGCGCCTTTCTCCGTTGATGCAGTCCAGGATCCAAACAGGGGAATGATGCTACCCATAGTGGGTGGGTCTTCCCACCTCAGTTATCACAGTCAAGAGAGTCCCCCACAAGTCTACTTGGGAGCCCATTTTCCAGGGGATTTCAGATTCTGTCTACCATCTCAGAAGTCATTTACCAAAACAGAGTCAGTGAATGGGGAGAACTCCCTGGGATGAGCACAGACTGAGCTCTGGGCCTCTTGTCCCCAGCACTGGACACAGATATGAGTTCACTAACCCCATTTAAGCTTCTTATGCTTAAAATCCTCCACTCTTCTCCCACTAACCCTTCAACCTGGTTTCAGTGCTATAACCCCCTTAACTGAATTTCCAGTTTAAAATCTTTGGTTTCACTCATGAACAGTACATTCTGTGTATAATGAGCATCACCATACATCAGGACAAACATGTCCCCTTGGGCCATTCACCCTGAGCAGAGACCCTGTGGCTAAGCTGATGGTCCAGCCCGTGTCAGTTCAGCCTGAGATCTCACCAGGGCTGACAGGCCCAACACAGTGCTTCCTCAAAAGTATTCGGGAAAGTTCAATTCCCAGGGTGAACCTGCTATGTACAACTTAAGACGCAAACTGAAAACTTACTACCTTTATCTGCGCTACACTTGCAAGTTCTGAGCTATTAGGGGGAAAACACACCCAAGATTTAAGTCAATGTACCATGTTTCATGTGTACAGATCTCATAGGCAGCCATGTCTTCCCCACCCTGACTATGTTCATGATGCTGTAATGGTGATGAGGGCAGGAGTGCCTCTGCCAAATTTGGGATTCGTTTCCATGACAATGAGCAGCAGCTGACTCTCACGTCCTGAAAATGAACTAAAAGTAGCTGATGCACTTGAACGTGTGTGCTTACTTCTACAGCCTCCAACCCAGAGTCAGGCCGAGCGGTAGGTAGCCGGGGAAGACGAAGGGGTCACTGGGGAAGGAGGATGTGGACCTTGGCTGTGTACCAGGTGTTTCAGGAGGCTTTTGCCCTCCCTATATCCTAGACTTGGTGATGCCTGTCAGCCTGGTGAGTCCACAGAACTTCCATCATCTGTAGCTAGTTATGTATCTTCCAGTTTTGTAAGAAATAACCTAAGAAGCCATCCCCCAAGCTTAACGGCTTCCCAGTGCGGATTTCAAACTAGCTGCGCTGAAAATATAAAGAGCTGTCGTCACTGAGTCCCGTGAGTGCATTTGTCCTTGGTTCTCGTGTGACGTGGTTGCGATCATCCTGATGGATCCTGGCATCACGTGTGCTGTTGCTCTTCTAGATGAGTGAAGCAGAGGTCAATGGGCAGTTCGAGTCAGTGTGTGAATCTGTCTTCAGTGAAGTTGAATCTCAGGCCATGGATGCCCTTGACCTTCCTGGATGTTTCCGGACAAGGAGTCACAGTTACCTTCGAGCCATCCAAGCTGGTTACTCCCAAGACGATGAATGTATTCCCGTGATGACACCCTCCAACATGACCTCAACCATCAGGTCAACAGCAGGTAAATAGAATACCCTTTTTCACCTACCTAGCAGAAAACCTACAGGTGTGCTTAAGTGATTTTCCTAGAAGGGAGATGGCATACACCTTCATCACAGGTCAAACTTACTCAATGAAATTATCATGCACCACATTATGACATTTGCAATAGCATTCTGAAGCATTTCTTTCAAAGATACCATTGCCTCTTTCTCAGGATGAACTCTAGAAATTATCAAGGTCCTTTAAAAGAATCAGAAATAACTTGCATTAAGGTTTCTATGGCAGACAAAAGTTTAAGTGCTGACATCTGGGCAGTACTTGGGTCTTAATGCCAATATTCAAGAGGTTGGGGTGACATCTGGGTGGAATAAGCAATGACCCCTGCAGTGGTTCTGCATTGCAGAGCCCAGCCTCAGTCACTGCCGCTCAGTAGCAAATCTATAAATGTGATTCATCACTACAAAGCCAGTCAGTGGTTAGTGTAAATCCCCTCATTGACTTAAGCTTGGAAGATTCAGTGTCACAGTTTCCTCCGGTTCTTACAGAAAGCCATATCCACCCTTTGAAGATTTACCACCTAGACCAAACACCACTGCCCACTAGTTTACTGAACACTTATTATTTATATAACACAATGAATATACATGACCCAGAGAAGCCCATAAAACACAGTGAGCAGTAAAAGTTTGCCACACTCCAGGTGAAGGCTGGGGAGAGAAGCTGTAAAACATCCCAGTGTCAAAAAACGAGGTGTCTCGGATAGCCTAAGATTCAAACTGCTGTGGCCATACCAAAGGAATTTTAAATATAATCCTAAGAAGAAACAGAAATACTTTGTCAATATTAAATGATGTCAGGAGTCAAAAGTCAGATAGGGGATGTGGCAAGAAGGAACAAGACCCCAGAAGACAGGGGTCAGGGTGCTCACAACAGGCTTCTTTGTTCAGTGCTAATGTGAGCCAGGACTCACGTCCCACACACTGCCAAATGACAAACTGAAGAATTTCTGCCATAGGGTACATTCTGCACTGTTGCTTGCACTTCAGGAGGAAATACTTCATGCTGGCGTCTATAGAGAAATAAACTATTTCAAGTTTCTTTCCGCTGCTTACCTTAGTGAAGTCCTGGGTTTGTTCATTTCTCCAAGTCTGTTGTTGAGGTCTTCAAAGAAGTGGTAACAATGAATAAGGCACTTCAGAGAACATGTTGAGTGCTCATCTACAAAAGCAGTGGAAACGCGCTTGTTGTGGGATATTTGTACACTGTGTGAAGATGTATTTGCTGTGATTGGTGTAATAAAAAGCTGGACAACCAATAGCTAGGCAGGGGGTATAGGCAGGATTTCCAGGGAAAAGAAGAGGAGAAAGAATCTAGGCTTTCAGGAGAAGCCAGGAGACATGTAGAGGAAACAGGAGGTGCAAGATAGAAGAGAGTTAATATCACATAACAGAATGTAGATTAATGAGTTCATTTAAGTTATAAGAGCTAGGAAGGAATAAGCCTAAGCTATAGTCTGAGCTTTCATAATCAATAAGAAGTCTCCATGTCATTATTTGGGAGCTGGCTGGAGAGACAGAAAAGGACTTGTTACACTTGCTGTCTTCTTCTGTGGCCTAGTGGCCCCAACAGAGGCTTCTGTGATGCACTGAACCATAAGCCATGGACCTTGATGAGAGATGTCCAATGGAATATGGCACTCTGTCCTCATCACAGCTTAGTGTAAAGCTGAGGACACAGCCCAAGTCTATGACTGAAAGTAGACAGAGCTGTACATGTCAACAGGAAGGCACAGTCACGGGGTTCTTGAGACTGGCAGTTACAATCTTTGATTGTTCTCTCAGGTGTCCTATGTCATGTGCTCCTCTGCTTCAGTGGTGTCATAGGTTGCTGTTCATCTTCTATCTACATGCAAAAATAGAGATAAGTAAAACACAGAGGAATGAGATTCACAATCACTACATTAAAAAGCAACCCTTAGAAGGTAGGCCTAAGCAGTGTAGTCCCATCACCCCAGTACCCAAGAGGCTGAGGCAGAAAGATTGAAAGTTTGAGGCCAACCTGGGCTACATATTGAGTCCCACACTAGCCTGAACTCTTTGGTAGGACCCTATGTCAAAAATAAAAATAACGAAATCAAAAGGCAACCCCTTTGAAGAGAATTACTCAAGATCACTGGTGTTTGTTGGATGCCCCCTACAAGCAAATGAACAATTAAGCATTTTCATGGTCTTCAGAAAGGCTTTGAAACAATAATTATGTGGTAGAAAATGGCTTTGCTGTTTTTAGAGCTGTCGTTATGGAGAGAATAGAAATAGAACAGATTTCACAGAGATAATGTAAGAATCAGTACCAAAACTCAGTCTGAAGTTCTGATTTATATACACAGTAAATCGTTTTTCCCAGGCACACTGCACATTCCCAAAATCCCCACACAAAATAATTTTTAAATGTTTCTATTCAAAGTTTCCAATGGATCTCGGCCTAGTTACTGAGTCAAACTCTCTTCTAAACTATGGGGTAAATATCAGCATCATGGAAAAAATTGGTGGGCCAGATAAGCACAAAGGTAGGCAGCTAGAAGACTGCTGGCATTATGGGGTACCATTGTGAGAAGCCAAAGCTCAGGTCACCCCTGGACCCACCACTGCTACTCTGAGCACAGCCTATTGAATGCTGAGGATTTTTCTTCACTCAACAGATGCTTGATGATACTCCACATGGCCTGGTTAAAAAGATTATGAACAATGTCAAAGATTTTTGTTAATCTGGAAAAGCAGTGTAGAGGAAAAGTCCTGAAGTCACAGAATTCAAATTTACTATTGTGTTGTTATAGACATCCTAGCTCTGTCTCTCTAGACATCAGGTCACACAGCCTTAACAGTCTTTTTCCTGAGAACTGGGGAGCAATCAGAGCTGTGGCCTTGAGTTCTCCAACCCCCTTGCAGCTGTGTAAAAGCACAAGACAACTTGAATTATACTCTGCTCTTCTCTGGTGCCTTTAATACATGAAAATTTGGGGATGTCCTTGGGAGCCTCTCTCAGCTCTTAGGTGGGCTTTTAACTCAGAAGTTAGGGTGCCAGACATTCATCTTCACACAAAATTTGGAGTGAGTCAGTAATGTCCAGTTTCTTGCCTTTCAAATTTGAAGAATGAAGTTCATAGAAGGTGAGTTTTAGGAAGCATTTTATTGTTGAAAGCTTAAGAAAGACAACAGGCGAGATCCCCAGAGTGTGGGATACTATTGAAGGTCACTACCACCGTGGAGTCATTAAGACTATACTTGATGGAGGCATGGGGGGGGTGAGTCAGTCTAGTTCCCTGTTCAACTGTCCAGTGTCTGTCAGTTTTCTACCACACCCTCCCATGTGGATTCCAGGAAAGGTGTTCATTTAGGGGGAAAGATATAAAAACCCAGCCCATTCTTGACATTCCAGCCCTCTAGCCAAGGCAGAACCAAAAACATTTGTCTTAAACACTTCTGGTATTTCCTGCCTGAAGCATGAGCAGGATATCAATAGGGCTAAGGACATCCATAGATTTCCGTCAAAGATAAACTGCACATTTAGATCCCCTAAACTGCCTAGCCATTTCTCTCCCCTGTTCTCATCACCTTCCTGCCTTGTGACTCATGTACAGAACTTACCCTTACCCCCAACCCCTCATAAGATGGAGAAACTCCCTGTGTCACAGAACTGAAGGGAAATGATGGATCTGAGTCTCCTGCCTCTCCTTTCATGGCCCCATTATGGCTGCTTATGGTCATGGTACTGTAACTCTCCCAATATTCTGAGACTTAAGTATGTCTTCCTTTGGTATCTCCCTTATGGTATCCATGAAGGGCATCCTCTATCAAGCTACTCTTTGGGCCTGAAGGTTCAGGGCTTGACGTTGCCACCCTCCTAATATAGTTTACATGATGGGAAAACCATGTCAGCTTCCTTCTAGGACTGTGCCTTCTGTTGTCAGTTATATGACTATGCATGCTGACGGTGAGAGCTGAATCCCACCTTTGATCAGAACTGCCTGTGCACCAGGCAAGAGAATTTAAGTAACTTTATTCTCTAGTACTTCCTGGTTTTGTAAACTGTTACACTAGCATTCGATGGCCACCTTCATTCACATTGGAGATTATTTTGACGAATTAACACTCTTCTAACGTCCTGGGGCACTTGGAGTGCAGCTCAGCAGTAGGGTGTTTATCTGGAGTACAGGAGGTTCTGGGATTTGTCTCCAGGACTGAAAGGGATTTTTTAAAAAAAAAAAAATGCTTTCTTTTCATGGCTCAAAAAAATCTACTTTCAAAAACATCTCAGAGTGATTGTTTTGAAGTACAAGATGCATTTAAACATGTTCTTTACAGAGACTTGAAAAATGAAAACAGGCAGTATTAGATTTTCTCACCTTATAAACATGTAAATCTAGAAACCCCATGCTCATGCAATATAAATCAAGTGTCAAGTGTACAGATGAGTGAATTACTATAGATTTTTAAGAGCATAGTAAGCAGTCTTAACTTAGACCCTTGGCAGGTGTGTGCTATCAGCCAACATGCCTATCAGGTCGCCTCTCCTCACCTGCAACGTGGGGTTCAGGGAGTCCAACCCACCAAGCTTTACTCATCGGTCTCTGTGGTCCCCAGCAAACATGAAACACAGCACTGGGCAGTATGACCCCACCCATCATGCCTTTCATTATGAAAAGCAGTGGGTGTTGATTATAGACCCCTTCTTAAACGAAGTGATTTTGAAAACATCTAACTTTCATTTCACACTTGGTTTCTCTCTCATCTATGAAATGATTTATCAGGTAGATTTGCTTGTCTAAATGCTCATTTCACCCGATTTTTCGAGGGAAAGAATAACATTGGTACTGTGGAGGGAAGCAGTATAAAATTAGATGATAATGGTTTTTCTCTGGGTCAGAAATTGTCTCCACACATGTCACAACTAATTCTAGAAGTCATCAGAACCAAGGGAAAGCCACACAGGGATGACAAAGGGAACAGCACAGACCTACTTTATCTTATTATTCATATTTCAACAGTGACTTCTCTCTCCAGGGTGCATAATAACTCTGTTTCTAAGACAAATCTTCACTAACATACCAGAGGAAAAGTTATCCTTATATTTTTGTCTTGAATATTAGACAGAGTGAAAACTGTTCTCAATAACATGATTTTTTTTCTGTACTTCTTTGCTAAGTTCTCTGTTGTGTGAATATTAGGTCTTTACAGATGGCATAAACTATGCCAAGTTTATGGCCTGAGCATTGCAAGGGGCTTTGTCCCCAACTTCTTGAAATCCAAGCACTTCCTAATAAGGTAAAGAAGAATCATAAACTTCTATAAACAAATGAACAGAGAACGTTGAGGAAAGATCACACACGGCCACTTTCAACTTCAAGATATAAAAGTCCAAAATAAAGAAAAGCCATCTTACACATCACAGAAACCATTATGCTGTGTTTAGATCATGAGCATTTATGGGGTGTGCGCTGTGTTCGGGGCATGAACAACTTGCTTTGAATATAGAATCATTGTGGGTCTGAGCTTCAACCTCAGATGTAAGGCCTGGGAACAGTCACAAGCGATGAACCAGTCATCTACATACACCTGCTGCATGTCAATAAGATGTGTATGGAAAGTGATGGAAGCCAGAGGGAGGCTTGAGACACCATGGGAATATCCAGAATCCCACAGTTGCAGTGTGGCTGGCTGAAAGTTCAAGACTGAGTAGTGTGAGCCAGTATAGGGAGACATACAAGCCTGGAGTTAGGAAGGCCCTTGATGTCAGGGATCCAGAAGCACTGAGCAGGAAGGAAGGAGAAACCAATATGGCAAAAAGGGCTCAGGGGCTATAGAGCAGGTACTGTGCACTGTGGATCAGCACTGAAACAGCTCAGGGACTGCTGAGTGACCCCCAGCAGAAGAGAGTTGCAGGATGAGTCCAGTCTTCGAAAAACTCTGTGGAATCCCTAACCTTCAGGCCCTCAGCTTGTGACTACTCAGAGATAGGCCTCTCCTGAAGTGATTAAGCTAAAATGAGGTCACCTGGGTGTCCCCTTACCCAGTAGAACTGGTACTTAAGGGATGAAGAGATTGGGACACAAACGCACAGAGGAGTGGTCGTGGGGAAATGTCATCTGCAAGCCAAGACAAGAGGACTAAGGAGGAGCTAACCATGGCATGTTAACTTCTTGGTTGAGGAAAATGGCCCAAGGCTATAGTTTCTTATGCAGTGAAGCTAATGGGCACAAGAGTTGGAAAGTCTGCCCTTGCCCTGCTATAGAAAGTTCTGGAGATGACAGCCAAACCTAATCATGCAGGTAAAAGAGAGAAGAGTTGGGCAGCACTGAGCAGCTGGAACAGCCTGCAGATGATGCTACTGTATCATTGGTCAGGTCCAGAACACTGAAGAAGTTTTAGCTCCAGCTCTGTCCCTAGGAGACTCTAAAAGGTTTCTGTCCAGGTGACATAAATGATGTCATCAAGGAAGATGAATCGCCCAGTTGTCAGATGTAGTTGCAGCCACTACAGCCCCAAATGGAGACAGACCAGACTCTAAAGGAAACAGGAGAGGAACCAAACCCAGGGACTGGCCTTGCTGGCCCACTGCTGCCCTCTTAAGTTTAAAGTCACCCTACAGGAATGCAAGTGCCAGGGTGCAGAAATAGGATGGGACACAAGGAACAGCTCAATCCTAAGAAGAGAGGTTCTTTAGGGTGTTCTTTAGGAACAGCTTGGGTGCCGAGTGCAGCTGGTACCCTCACCAAACAGAGCCAGTGGAAGCCTGGCAACAAGAGAGACAAAGAGAGTGGTGTGGATCTGTGAAAGCTAAAGCACCTCTGGTGTGTGACTTCATCACACACAGAGCACCGATGACAGACAAAAGAAAGATTCCAGGCGAGCTTAGCTTGGTGTGCCTGTGAATTTGTTGAGGTTCCTTATGAGGAATATGTCTAAGGTGTTAACTTACAATACCATGGATGAGGACTCAAAGGCAGGTGCATGACAGAGAAGCCTACCCCAGTGTGGGTGACAGCTTACAAAAGCTGTGTCCCTGGAGTTCCCTGCATGACTCACAGCTCAGCTTGTAGAAGCCCCGTCTCAATCAGTCCTCACTGCTTCTATAGCCCAGTGGGAAATCTTGTATTTCTGGACCTTCCTAAGCCTTGAGTCTCTAGTTTACTTTCCTGAGCATTAAGAACATCCCTCCAGAATTCAACATTTAAATTCATAGAAAACACTATGCAGCAGCCTCTAATGGCACATCAGGGTTTGCCTAATGCTCGGTGACAAGTATGGAAATCTAGACTGGAGAGAGCTTCAGCTTCCAGTCATTGAGGAGGAGTCTGCTGAAGGAAATCTATGAGAGTAGAACCACAGACATTGGGGTACAGGCCTACCAGAAGGATCACAGGGCCCCATCATGACCCAAGATGCAAGGTTGCCACTGGATTCTGACAAATGTGACAAGTTGGAAAGCTTGCTGAAAGACCCTGGGCAACATAGATCCACTGTAGAATAGTGTAGATCTTTACAGAGATGAAGGTAGTCCAGGATCATCCTGTACCTCTTGAACAGCTGCAGAACTGGGAACACCAAAATGGCACTGGGATTGGTGAAGCCTTAATGAGCATGTATGCTCAATCCAGGCTGACTGTTGTAGCACATGTCCACAGCTCTGTGTCCTAGAGCCACAGAGACATGTCCCATGACCACTGCAGAGATCCCATATCTAACACTGTTGTAGCACATGGCCACAGCTCTGTGTCCTAGAGCCACACAGACCTTTCCCATGACCCCTGTAGAGATCCCATATCTAACTTGGGTTTCAAGGTGATAGCCAGACACTGTTTCTCTAGGATCCAAATGATACTCTAAGAATCCCTCTTTGACATTTCACCCAGTGGAATCTCCTGCCTTTTGCAGCACCAGCTGCATGGTCCTAAACTGTTTCTTTTGTCCTAAACTTTTCTTTGCTGACTCTGGCCTTCCTATCCCTACAAGTAGTACCCCAGGAATGTTATTTGCCCACTAGATAAGCCAGTACCATGTCCCATCTCAAGACCCTGTGCTTAGTCACATCTGTCCCATTCACTGTGTGTACAGTTCCAGGTTCTAGATATGGCAGGTTATGAGTGGCGGTGTCTGTCTAACTCAGTATGTTTCAGGAAACATTAGGTGAGTGTGTGTATGCATGAGGGCTTCTATAAGTGGGGACAAGTGTGAATGTTGCTGTCTCTCCCACACTGGACTTTAAGAACACGTTTTTCTTTTGGGAAAATACACTCAGGACAGAACCCACACTGTAAAACTCACATGTTTTCCTCCTGCCCAGACCACACCTTCTGCCCTCACCTACAGCTTAAACCCATTGTGGATCATAGAACCCTAAGTGATGACCCCACGAAGAGATCAGTCCAAAGTGTCCCGTGAATGTCTGGGTGTCTCTGCAGTTGCTGTGGTCTACCCCTCACTTCTGGGAATCCACAGAAACCTCCAGATCTTTGTGTTGAATAGAAACACAGGTGTGTCTTTAAAATCTCTTTCCCATATTTGAAGTTTAGGGAAATATACTTAAGACCAACGACCTGGCCTCTTTCTTGTGTCCGAACTCAGGTCCAAGGCAGGCCCTGTTCTCAGGGATACCGGTTAGCATGGCCTTCAGAAATTAATAAGAAACAAAACTGACAGGGTGAGTTGGGAAAGTCAGGGCTTCAGACAGTGGCTCATGTGACTCAGCCACAGGAGCTCAGAGGTCATGGCAATGAAAGAATGAATGTGCGGGGACTGCTTCCCTCACCAAGAAGGCCCCTGACTGTGTTTCAGTGTTTTGTTGCTGTGAGAAAGCCAACTTAAGGAAGAAAGGGTTTGTTTTATGACAAAGTTTTAGGGTTCAGCTAGGTAGTTTTGGCCTTGTGACACAATCCAACATCTTGGCAGAAGGTTCAGGGTAGAACAGAGCATCATGGTGGATAGGACATAGAGAGAAGATAAACATGAGGACAAGATACAGCATTCAAAGGCATCCCTCAAGTGACCCATCTCCTACAACCAGACCCACCTTCAAAGAGACTATTCAATACCCACCTTCAGTGGGTCACACAGTGGTCTGAGCCTTCCTTCATGGCCTAAGAGCTTTAACAGTACATGAGCCAAAGTTTGAACTCATGTACCATTTGGAGGACACTTCATATCCAGCCCATGATACTGGCAGTACCAGCTGGGCTAGACAAAGTACCCCCATGCTCACAGCAGTACATGGTTTGAGAGCTGACCCCTGACCCCTGTCTGTAGACCCTATAGAGGTCTCCCAAAGGCTCTCCACACCCAAGCTTTGCTGACTGTGAGCTTCAGTTTTGCTTCCTCTAGCTATGGTACCTCATCACCAGTGAACCCAGGGGCTATATTCAGACGATGTTCACATGCTTCAGGCACAGCAGTTACTACATCATGGCCAGGTCTCTGTCTACTTCATTGCTCACAAGATGTTCTTCACTCTGTGCCTCCTCCCTCTGCACCTTTTCCTCCCTCTGTGACCCTTCTTTCTACACCTCTACCCTCTAGACCTCTCCCCTCTTAGTGATCTTGCATTCTTCCCCAAAGATCAGGTGATCTTCACCAGGATAGATGTTCTCCTGGAATTATCTTCCCCAGAAAGACAGCAGACAGAAGAGGAGCCCCTGATCCCACTTGACCTGGGAAGGTTTGTGAGGGAAATGTGTACAACTCCACAGAGATGTAGAAAAGCACAAAGGCCAAAGGCAGGGATTTTTGCAGAGAAGCAGGGCCCACTCTAACCCTTGCCTCAGAGTTGAGTTTTGATGCAGATTTCATAGTAGCCTCCTAGCTGCAATATCATCACCTCAGACCCTTCAAAATGTCATGTTTGTCTCTGGAAAGGCACTAATTATGTAGGAGCCTGAGCTTAATTTGACTGAACTGCTTTTCTTTAAAACAAAAGATGTTTGTTTAAAAGTTAGGCAAATGCTTCAAGCTAGATGTGGTGGCACATGCCGTCTCATGGGAGACTGAATGGGGTTGGTGATTCCACTGTAAGCATATCTCAATAAAAACATTAATATAACAAAAGCCCATAATAACTTCCTTTCGATTTTGACAGCCATCAGGAATGAATGCTCAACCCTGACACTCTAGGAATGTCGGCTATTACTGATGGCAGGCAGTGTATTGAGCTAAGACAGATTCTCTCAAGCCAACTTAGTGTCTCCAAGATTGATGCAAGAGTTGAATGAGACTGATTGCTCTGAAATTAGTCTGAGCCCCTTTGAAACACCAGATGCCTAGAACGCTAAGCAACGCACGATGACTTGGTGAATAGTTTTAGGGATTCGAGTTGTAAAATTTGTGCCACTTGATATTTCCAGATGACAAAGAAGGTGGTAGTAAGGCAAAGTGAGAAAATAGTTCTGTAGAGAGGAGTGTCTGCGGGCACATGGAAGCAGCCCTTGTTAGAGCGAGCAGTGCCATCAGATTTATTCCACCTTGACCTAGTCATGTCAGAGTAGCACACTGTGTCTTTTCAACACATGTCCTAGGGGGGCTTTGAAAAATACCAGAGAATCATCACTAAGAATATTCATACTACTGTTTATCTATTTATGTACTTATTTTTGTGCCAAGTAAAATAAGCAATAAGGAAAAATAAACCGATCAATCATATTAGTGTATTAGCCATGATTAAGAGCATCGGAGGTGTTTGGAACTAATATATCCAAAACAATTATCAAAAATAATAAATACTACTAACAATAAAAAAAAGAGCATCGGAGGTACCTAACTGGTCCTGGCTGATGCAGGTACCCACAAGGGGTGCTGAGATCCAGGAGGAAAGCCCCAACCCATAAAAATGAGCAAGCTTGCTCATCTGGTTCTATAAATGCCAGTGTGTGCTTTCATTGCTTTCTCTAGCCAAAGCTGACATTTTCTTTTTCATTGTGATGATTTACAGCAGGTCATAACTCTACTGCCATTCTAATCAATCATATAGTTGATTGAATCAAATTCACAAATATTTACTTAGTACCTAATGTCCATAAGATACTGCAAGGATGTTCTGTGGAATGAAAGGAAACCAAATTAGATTGGAGACCGATCTGGAAGCTGCAGACATGTACAAATAAATTAATAATCATTACCTTCAGAAACATCTATATGAATGCTGGCTGGCTGACATTTAATCTTTCCTTTAATTAATGTCAATTGTTAAAAATTGTTCTAGGACTCACAGTGTGGTCAAAATCCCTTTTGCTTATTCATGTTTTTAGGTTGAGCTGAGATCTTGGATTGTAACTATAAGAACACAAGTGTTATCTCAAACCCCTTTCTGTAGATGTCCTGACAGGTTTTGTGTCAGCTTGACACAAGCTAGAGTCATTTTGGAAAAACAGAACCTCAATTGAAAAAAACATCCCCGCTGTGTTGGCCTGTGAGCAAGGCTATGGTGCATTTTCTTGATTGCTTATTGATGTGAGAGGGCCACACTGTGGACAGTGCCACTCCTGAGCTGGTGGTCCTGAGGTTTAGAAGGAAGCAGACTATGCAAGCTTTGGGGAGGAGTAAATGGTATCCCCCCACAGTATCTGTATCTGTTCCTGCCCTGTATTTCCTGGATAATGGACTACAAAGCTGTATAATTAAATAAACCCCTTCCTCCCCAGGTTGCTTTTGGTCATGGTGTCTTATCATAACAAAGGAAATCCTAAGATAGTAAACCGGGGCTACATCTATGAGGATCCTCAAAGGCTTGCTTTCTTTGCTGTTGGGACTTAGTAGGCATGGTGAGTCATTAGGAGTGCAATTCTGGATGCTTTTGGAAAAATGCCCAGGGCAGGAGTGAGGCCATGGGACCTATTACTGGCACTATGAATTATGCATACCTGAGAAAATTTCCTTCACAAACTGTTGGGATTGGGCACTCTTGGAACATTATGAGGACATGCCAGTGTTGAAGAAGCCAGAGTTGCCAAGGATAAAAGAATGTGACTGAAAGTCATGATCCTGTTAGTTCTTGGGGCTCCATCTTCCCATGTGCTCCTTACATCCACTATGGCCACATTCCCACGGGTGTCCAGAACCCACAGATCAGTCAGAGACCCAGCATTTGCTGCAAATCGGGACTTGATAGCATCTAAGGCTTTCCTAGATGCATTCAGGACTGAGCCCATCCCAAATACGCCTGGTGAATACAGATAGGAACTCCATCATACTGTGTCCCTGATTGCAGACGCAGCAGGAGCAGACATGTGGTTCCCAGGGCAAAAAGCTCTTTTGGAAAATGTCCTGCCACAGCCTTTGGAGCCATTGTCTGGCCACCAGCTGCTTAGATATGTGGCTTGTCTTCTCTATACTCACTAACACATGCATAGAACTCCTAAAAATGAAGTCTCTGCTATGTCAAATAGCAAGGCACCTGCTTTGCAAGACAAATCCCAGCTGCAGAAAGGGTCTGTTGTCATCCCCTGTCTGGATTGGTGCTCATCAGAAGTAAACCTGTTTTGTGAGAAAGCAAAAAGATGAGATTCTTTCCAGCATGTGACTACCTCAAAACAAGCTAGTACTGCATCTGGCCAGATGTTTATTAGTCCCTAATCTTCATGTGGAACCTAACTCTTCATAAAGCCATGGCATAAAGCCAACCGTCTTACCCAGCTCATGTTGTAAAGCCATCTGCTCAATAATTAATTCCCTTTTTGCCTTGAGAACTAAGTGGTTTCCTTCATCACATCTCCACTGGCAAGTAGCTTTGGAACTGGGAAAACCATGTGTCTTTCTTTCTTTAATAATTCTATTAATCTAGGACTGACTGGGCAGTAAGTCAGACCCTCACTTAGCAGGGAAGACAGCAAGATCCCACATGCCCAGTACCTGCCAAGGGTTTGGTGCAGTTGTATCCAGTGTGTCCTTCATCATATGATGGACAGCTCACTAACCCACTTTATTAAACATCTCTCTCCTCCACTAGAATATGAGCACGGTGAGGTAGGGATTTTTTTTTTTTTTGCAGCTGAATTCACAGTGCCTGGAATAGTGTGGCATATTATAGAGATTATACTAAATTTTTGTGGATTTATTTAATGAAATGGTGAATAAATGGATGTGTAATCGAATGAATGAGTGAATGAATGAATGAATGAGATTTCTCTGTCTCTGTAGACTTGCATAAAACTATGGGTACTATGGGTTTTATGAATGAGTTTTCTGGATGAAGAGGATGGAATATAAGGAGAGGAAAGAGAAGGGAAGAAAGGAGAGAAGACAGTGTTTTATCCTGCCTGTAGCACCCAGCATACAGTAGGCTGCCCTTGTATGTTGGGATTTGTACACTGATTAGCTATGGGTAGGCTACTCCTGTGTGTGGGCTTCTGTAGAAATTCTTTATAGTTAATTATGAAATTTGCATCTTTGTTTCTTTATACCCTGGAGTTAGAGGCAGATTTTCTTAAATAAAGAATAGCATTTGTGACATAACGAGAGCCAGCTGGCAAACAGCTCTGAGAGCCCCTCTGATTGCACAGCAAATTACCACTTTGGCCCATACATCATGCCTCCGGGCTCCATACCCAAGTAGAGCCATGATGAGTCACTGTCTCCAGGACTCCTTCTTCTGGCCAGGCACTCTTTGCCTGGACCAGGAAGGGGCTGAACTTTATAGAGAATGAAAGTGCTGTAAAGCTGCCTATCCTGTGAGAATCTCTGTGGTTTTTCATGGTGCCATACTAAGCAGAGAATTTTAAGCATATGAACTTCTGTTGCCAGGGAACAGCTGGAATGTACAGAACATATCCATTGTGAGGACACTCCAGATATGCATGGAGTTTGTCTTAACACTTAATGTGGAATGCAGCAAGAGAGCCATGACCCTTCACCTTTCACAGCCATGATGCCTGTGATGTGTAAAGTCAGCCACCCCTCCAACACCCACACCCTCATTCTCTTAACAGCTATGGACCTCCAGTCCACTGGATGGCCATGCTTGGCCAGCTAATAGTGATGGCATTTATTGATTCACCTAGGCCTTGAGGATTCTCAGAGGACTGCACTCCAAGGACACCAATTTGTTGTCACAGCTGACATTGGCTGTCTGCCTAGTCTCAATGAGGCAGAAGGCAAATCAACACTTGCCTGTTTTGTAGGGGGAATCAATACCTCTATTTTCCTTTTCATTCTGTTCACCTTGAAATTATGGCAATGTAGCCCATAATGTTGGCTTGAGGCCTCCAAACAGACATTATTTAGTATATGTTACTTGTACTCTGCAACATCTTAGTATGTTAGGTATGCTCTGAGTCTGCCTCTTCAAGAAGCATTTGGTTTATTGTTCATGAATTCTTTATAGTCATCTCTTCCTTAATTAACAGATATTGATATCTAGATACATTTACCTCCGTAGGTCAATAGCACCTGTGAACTTAAGCCAGCAAAGAACCACGTAGAATTAGCCTTCCCTCAAAACCGCAATGAGATAAGTAGAATTCCAGAATCACTCCAGTAGAGACTCCATTCATATTAAGAGTCTGAGTGAAACTAATGTTTGTGCATATGTGTGTGCACAGATACTATAAGATAGGGCTAGCCACAACACAGTTCAAATTTTATCGACAACATAAATCCATGCAATCCCTCCCCAGTTACCAACTAATGTGTCAGTTATTGATCTATGAGTTCCAACTGGATTTATCCTTTCACATGTTACCATATACATTTAAGGTCTTTATGTGCACTGAGGGTCAACCCCAGGGCCTTCCACATGATCATCACTGTGTGACATCCTAGGTTCTTTAAGACCATCTTGCTATGTAACCCAGCCAAGTCTCTACTTGTGACTCTCATCTCTCTGATTCCTGCACATTGAAATTACAGCATGTGCCATGATGCCTGAACCTAAACTCTCCCCATTCCTAAGAAACCAGATCAGAGTTGTATCTGAACAGTAGATTTGGAAGGGAAACATACATGGCTTGTTCATTTTAACTTCTGTTTTGCAATGGTGTCATTACAAAGTCCCCTGTGGGCCAGCTATGGTGATAAAGTCCCTTTCTGGGTTACCTGGCCCTTAGTATATTCTCTACATAAAAAAAAAAAAAACAACACTTGGTTCTTCATATCTCTGAAAGGGAGTTCAACTCTCATGCAAGCTCTTGCTGTATGGTGTGATTGATTTGTGGAGAGTTAAAACAAAAACAGGAAGTGTCTCCACAGTGAAGCAGCTGTCATCGCCCCGTTTCCCTGTCTGGGAGATGCTCAGCACTGGTTACACTATAATTTCTTGCTAATTAGCACATTCTAAACAGGCATCTTAGCTGCTAACCCTCAGTGTGGCCCCCAAACTTGTATGGCCACATAATTGTTTTAAAACTTTAGGGAGACCATTGTGTAAATGCCTGTGGGAAGTGATTTCAGTCTCTCAGTTGATTTATACTTATGTTTTGAGACTAACATTAATTAAAGTGTCAAAATGTCTATAATCTTTTATGTCAGTTTTTTTCCTTCAAAGTTTGGTTTCTCTGGTTCCTCTTCTCATCTAGGCAGTCTTGGGCTTGATTACTGTAATTCCTTTTATGCTGCTGTACTTAAAGGTCTAATTAAGAGAGTGCTGTGACTCAAAGGGTGGTGTGCGCATCCAGATAGAATGGCAATGCCTGCCATTTAGACTGTGCTCTGCATTGATTATATATTAGTACTTCACACCACAGAACACCAGGTTTTAAATCTCCTTATTGGCTTGCAAATGACATTCTGGGTTTAAATTCAGAAATGGCTTCCTGGAGTCTGGGTGTAGATTGATGGTTAAATATACTTGGAAAGCTAGAACATGTCTCTGTCACAAGGGAAAGAGAATGGGGCAATTTGTTCCATTTCATTAAAATTAACATCGTTCCAATAAAGGGGGTTGAACTGCCCTCTCAGACCTCAGCTAATCCAATATGAAATAAGCATATGTCCCACATGGAGTCTCACCATATGCATATCATGTGGTATATTATACACGCTCGTGTCCCTAATGGATCTACACTGCCTGCATGTATGTGAGCATCCCAAGTGGAGCCATGTTGGTGTGGGGTTATCCCCAGTGGAGGAATGCTGTGTGTGGAGAGGGTTTCTTCTGGAGGTGTGTGTGTGTGTGTGTGTGTGTGTGTGTGTAGGTATAGGTGTAGGTGTAGGTGTAGGTATAGGTATAGGTATGGGTGTCCCATTAGTAGCATGGATAGAATTTTCTTTCTCATGACTGAATTTCACAAATATACATGTCGTAACTTGGTAGCCATCTCTGAAGAAGTAAAGGATTTGGACCAAGCTCCAGGTTGCCATGCTGCTCACTGGGGATAGGGATCATAAGAGGCATTAGGTTAATTTCCCCAAGGCCACAAGACCACATCATCTCTTGTCTGTAGAAAGGATGGTGTAGTTGTTCCTCATAGCACCAGCAGGGAGGAGCATGAAGCCTGCCTTACTGAAGATGGTGTGTCAATACAGCATGCTTGAGGGATGGCTCAGTTTTGGTCTAACAAGTCATGACTTGTCTATTCATCCAGATTCTACCATTGTGACTACCCAGAGGTGAATTTCAGATGTTGAACAATGTATGTCATTTTCAAAATGCTGAACAATTACAATAATTAATTCAAGACATGAGAATAATAAACATATTAAACTGTATCTAACTGTAAGCGTAACTCCAAAGCACTACCAGGGTCATGGGCCCTACAAACATGTTTCCTGAAACCAACAGTCAGCAGCATGATTCCCACAGGTGATGTCTGTAGCTTTTATTTCTGGGCCTGTTGCATAAAACCTGAAAGATTTCAGATGTCTCCAGACCCTTCTTCTGGGTCTAAGGATGTCACAGGGATGGTATCTGTGGTCTCAGGTGGGTTGAAAAAAATACTCAGGCATGGATTGACTGTGAAAATTATAATTACATGGTTTTGCTTCGGTACAGTTGACTTCCTAGCAATTAAAAATACATACATTTGGACTGACTTTCAAAACACTTTAACAGGAAAATATGGTAGCTGAAGTAATATGTGTTTTACTTCTGCAGCAACAAAGATCTCTCTTCAAATGTTCTGACTGTAACCATTCAAGGCTATCTCCAACATTGCATTACTGGCCCCAGGTAGATATTACCTCTTCCTCCTCTACATAGGAAACATAGCCCAGCTGGAGTCGGTAACACACAGCCTTGTAGTGCACAGACACAACTCTAAAAGCTACCAGGATTTTGTTTTTGTTTTTGTTTTTGTTTTTTGTCACACAAGAAAGGTCACAGCTCATGCCTCCCTGCTGGAGTGTAGCATGCCCTTCTCTGAGTTTGACAGGGAGAGAGGTACCTGCTAATTCATTAGCCCTGTATGCTTTGTGGCTCCTATTCTACAGAGACCAGGTTCAAGATTCCTATCTTTACCCTATAGCAAATGTGTCACCAGTGGGGAGGCATGCGTTTGATTTCTCTGGGTTCTCTGAGGTCAGTCCTAAGAGTCCCTATAATTATGCTGCTGATTTGCTAAAGGACCATGAAGCCAGAGTTTTGGTTGTTATATTTTCTGATGCTGTTTTTTACTTAAACACACTCAATGGGTTCTGCATTGTGAACTGGGGCGGGCGGGGGGAGAGGGGGTAATAGGATGCTTTCTTGGACAAGTATGAAGTTGAATTTGAGTGTTTTCTCAAATTTCCTGGAAAGGCCAACTGCAAACAACTTTCACTTTCTAGGAGTTCACCTGATAGGAGGTTTGATATTCTACAGCATGGTGTGAAGATAAATATAACTGTGATAGGACAGACACAACCGTTTAACCATGTTGATATGCAGTGTGTGGGCACGTGCGTGTGCGTGCACACATACATATGTGGATTTGGAGCCATGTGGAAACCAGAGGGCAAGTGCCTTCTTCAACCCACTGTACTTTTAGAGACAGGATCTCTGACTGAATCTGGAACTCGTTGATTTGACTAAACCCCAAAGATCCTAGCTACGCTTCCCAAGTTCTAGGATTTTAAGGCATGCTCCCCTGCACCTGGATTTTTGTTTACATGAGTACGAGGGGATTTAAGCCAGGTCCTCATGGTTGTATGGCAGGTGATTTACTCACTGAGACATCTCCCCAACCCTCTGTGCAAATATCTGATGCTTCCTGGTTCTATGTTCCTCACCATCAGCATCTGCAGGGACATAAAATTTCCCTGAAATCAGTATTCCTACTCAGAGACATGGAGCTGCATGGACTCTGTCACCAAGAGCACAGTCCACAGTCAGGCTCCGTGTTTTCCACATGGCTCTGCTGGCTTTCAGTCAAGCAAGACAAGAATACATCCAGACACAGGATAAACCCTCCTTTCTAAACACAAACCACATCAAAGCAGCAACATAAGGATGGCTACCGAGCTAGTTTCCAGTGCTGTTATGTGGATACTCTTAAGTCAATTGTTCTCAACTTAGGGGTCACGACCCCTTTGACAAATGTCTATCTCCAAAAATTATTTATGTTATGATTCAAAACAGTATCAAATTACAGTTATGAAATAGCAAGAGAAATAATTTTATTCTGGGGTGGTCACTACAACATGAGGAACTTTACAAAAGGATCACAGGGTTAGAAAGGTTGAGAACCACTGCTCTAAATATTCTTCCCAGGTGGGCCTGCCATTTCTCCTGTGGGTGTGCACATGTGATATTTGTGTCCTGGGTAAATAAACTGCAAATCTATTAAGGACATAATGAAGAGAAGACACTAAATGGACTGTGACCTCCATGGATAAATAAATGTTCTCTAATCCAGTCATCTCAAACTTGGCAAGACCAGCGTAACCAAAGCTGAGAGCCAGGAGACAGTGTGATTTGCCTGTACACATGTGTCCCTACACTTGACCTCAGAGCACAAGAGTCATATAGAAAAACAGAGTGATTGGCTCCTCTGAGGTCCTCAGCCTCCTCACTGTTGACATTTGGAATGAAGAAGTCCCCATGGTGGGGTGGATCTAAACACCCTGGGTGTTTGGAAGTATCAGTAGGCCCCATCTGGGGGATGCCAGAGCCCCCACATCTCTACCCTCAAAAACATCACCAGACACTTCCAAGGTCACCTGATGGAAAGGAATGACATGCACACCACAGCTGTACACAATTGTTCTTCCAACATAGAAGGATGGGAAACCCATCCAGAAAGCTCCTGTTTACCTGCAAATTGGCCAGGTACTTTGGGGTGTTCTCTGACCTACTCAAAGTGAGATGGCAACAGGGCAGTGACCCTGCCCTGAGATACATCTGCTATACCCAAATCCCACTTTAGTTCACAAGCAAGAGATGCAGAAAAATTAGAAACTGTGGTAGCTGACAAGTGTGTTCTGTGCCCTCGTATATGCATGAAAGGTGGGGCTTGGCTTAGTACCCAAGTGTCCCTACTGGTTGGATCAATCCCTCTCAGACAGGTCACTACATGTACACCACTGCCTTCTTCTAACCCAGCTTAAATCTGGTCAGAGACCAGAACCCAGGCAAGGTATACCAATGCCAGCTACTCTATGGAGACATTGTCCTGGGGACTGGGATTTCTGTAGCTCTGAATCTCAGGTACAGGTTCAGACCATCTACATCTGTCAAAAGAAAAATCTGTGCAGGAAACAAGCAATTATAGACCCTGATGTCTAAACCTTCTGAACAGGGCTCTCAGAGTCCAGCAGTGGGTCCCTACTTGTTTCTGCCCAACCCCTCACAAATGCTGGAGCCCTACTCCCGGAAGCTGCCAGTGACCATGCTCAATGAATCCATGTGGGAGAGCCCAACTCACCCAAGGCTCACCCACGGCTCTTCTTACCTGTGCTTGAGTGGGTGACCTCCTTTTCACACTGACCTCTGATGCTGAACCCCATTACAGAGGTCTTGCCCTTTCTACACCTCCTCTGCTCTCCTGGACCACACACATGTGGAGATTCAGAGAGGCCAGAAGCAATGCCCACCAGCAGCATTTCCAGCCACCACCAGCCTCTCTGGCCTGATCAGTTTCCTAGCTGTACCTTGCCTTGTCCAGCCATCGCACATGGGAACTTGCGCTGTTTTTTCCTTGTCCCCCAAACATGTTCTGAATTAGCTTTAACATGTTTAGGTTTTTGCCTTTTATATTCATTATCTGAGAAGCACAAACACCAATTCTCAAAAATTTTATAGCCAAAAAACAAATCACCTTTCAAGGCATGTGGCTTTTCTCTGTCTGTGTCGCATGCTGAGCGCACAGCATTCCTATTTTAGAATTAGGCTCCAGGATCCCTATGATCTTCTGCTTGATGACTTTGGCTGCACTGTGGGTCTTCAGCAAATATGGGCTGAAATTATGTTCCATCCATGGGGCATAGAGGAAACCAAGGTCAGTGTTCCCCAGACTATAAAGAACCCAGACCCCAACAAATGGTCATCAGTAAAGAGGGTGAATGGGGCTGCCAGTCATTGGTGGAGGGGTTTGGGAAAGATCTGGGGAGACAGAACTGTCAGAGGCAGAGTGGATACAGGAAGGAGTAGAGTGGGACGACAGCATAGGTGGGGCAGGGAGCTCCCGGGGAGGGTAGGGTAGAATGTGGGACAGAGCAGTGGTTCAAGAGCCTGGTCACATGGACCTTAGACTCTGGGACCAGAGAAATGAGGGACAAAAGAGATACCACATAGATGTCTCATTAGTCACACTTCAGAACCAATTTAGTGTGAGGCAAGGCAGAGCTGGGATTCCAAGAGACACCCAGAAAATCTCCAAAGGGGATGCTGCCACAGGGTGAACAACATACAGAAGAAAATGGTACTGCAGACAATAACATGGACTTTCCAAGTTTGGGAACCCCAGGCCTAGGGAGTGGAGGGTGAGGAGTGTGGGTCTTGGGTCGTTTGTGAAAGGTAGCAGTGGGCAATGTCGGCGTGGTGGAGCAGGAATCCTTCCGTGTACCTATCTGGATCTGAAAATGGTATTGAGAATGTTTTCAGTGTTTAATAAAGCTCATTAAGTGATGGATCCTAATTAGTGAAAGCTCTTAGGAGAAAAGAAAAAGAAAGGGGACTTCAGGTGTTTCCTCTGGGGCAGACAAAGCTCACCCTGATTTATGGCACCCATCTCTCTATCAGCTCCTATCCTGACACTTCCCGCCATGCTCTTTGGAAAACATGCCCACTCCTCAACCTGAATACGATGCTATGATAAGCTCGCTCGTTTCATTTGTCAGTGGTAAATAACAGCTCCTTCATTATGAAGATTTTTTTTTTTAGAAAATACAATCAGAAGAGAGAAAACTGCAAATATTGTCACTCAGCAATAAGTTTGACTGGCACTGGTTTCTCACGCCAATGATTCCCTATGTGTGCATTGCATCCTTGTGTTGGAATCAGGGCCCTGCCTGCTTCCCTCACCTAGTGTGGTAAAGGGGATTTTAGTACAACACCATGACCTCTGTGAAGTCAGTGGTGTAGAGCTATCTGCCCTGCACACACACAGACACACACAGACACACACACACACACACACACACACACACACACACACAGAGAGAGAGAGAGAGAGAGAGAGAGAGAGAGAGAGAGAGAGAGAGAGAGATATGCACACTCACGTATTTCTAACTTGCGTTCCTGAATACTTAGGTCCTTTTATACTTTTTTCTGTTGTTACATATATATCCACACAGATATCTTTAAGCACAATGGTATCTTGTCCTGATTTTCTAAGGCCAGATGTCCAGAAACAGACTAACTAGCCTGTGAAAAGTGTGCATGTCAGAGCCTACAGCTCCATGGAGGAATTTAACTGACTGAGCCTTCTTCTCTTATAGCTGTCTCCTACACAAATTACAAGAAGACGCCTCCCCCGGTGCCTCCACGGACCACCTCCAAGCCTCTGATTTCAGTGACGGCCCAGAGTAGCACGGAATCTACACAGGACGCCTACCAGGACAGCCGTGCCCAGAGGATGTCCCCATGGCCCCAAGATAGCCGGGGACTTTACAACTCCATGGACAGTCTGGACAGCAACAAGGCCATGAATTTGGCTCTGGAAACAGCTGCAGCTCAGCGCCATTCCACTGACTCTCAGAGTGGCTCCACGAGGACCAGTGACAAGGCCATCCTGGTGTCCAAGGCTGAAGAGCTCCTCAAAAGCCGCTGCTCCTCCATCGGGGTCCAGGTAGTCTCCCCTGACCACCCTCTCTTTACCAGTGTAGGTTGAGTCAAAACTCAAGTCACAGCCCCAAGTCTTTGGCCCCTTAACAGAAGCAGGACAGTGAAGGCTGAAAGGCCACATGGGCCTGCTACAGCATGAGAGACCCCAGAGAAGAGCCCACTGTACAGACTCATGCACTACCCCATACCTAGGGAACCCCCAGTGGGGTGGTCCTTGGGGCTGATGCTAGGTAGATGATTTGGATAGGTTCTTCAGATGCCTATAAGGTGGGTGAGGGGATGCTGTCACAGTGGCTTATTGAAAACATTGCAGTCCTCAAGGAGTGCTGGGAATAAAGAGGCAAACAGATCCAAGTGCTGTGGTGTGAGCTAAGGGTGTGCCCAACTGGGACTGCATGCAGCTGGGCCCTTTCTCACACAGCCGTCTGTCCCAGAGACCTCTTCATATAAGACTGGCACCCTGTTATTTGAGACCTCACAAGGGTACCCCACCATTCCATTAGGCCTACCAACCTGGCTGGCCCTGCCATTCCCCAGCTGACTCAGGGAGCCTGATTTAGGTGTAGGGAAGCACACTTAAACAAAGAATAGGGGGTCTGTCTCACAAGTGGTCTCAAGTGACCTCCTCCAAGCCCTAGTGGACATGGTCGTGCAGGCCAAGCTTTGCTGATATAGTTTGCCTCTTGCTTTTTGTATCTCCTCTCAGGCCATGTCTGGCAGGTTTTAAGATCATAATAATTAATTTTACACACACACACACACACACACACACACACACACACATTCTGAAAGGAGGAGGTACACAGAGCTGGAAGTGATGGCCCCATACAGGACTGGGGGGACAGGCAAAAACCAGGGGGGCGTCAGCCCACTGGCCTGGGTCCTTGAGCCAGGTCTCCACACTGTGGCTTCGTTGTTTTGTTTAGGATTCTGAATTCCCTGATCATCAACCCTACCCAAGGTCAGATGTAAGTATCCAACATCTCCAAATCCAAGTTCGCATGAAGTTTTTTTTCTCTTTTCTTTGGATTCTTCATATGACTGCTCTTGTCACCTCTCTGTCCTGGCTCTATGTGCCAGGCACTCTGCTGGGTGCTTCACACTCTTGCACAGAACCCTCGCTGACCCTTAGGAATAACTTAGCCCCAAGCCCAGGAAAAGATACAACTTGCAAGCCTGAAGGGTCCTAGAAACTAGGAAAGTGTGAGACATTCGCTGTGTCTCCATTTCTAGGCACATCTGTTGTAGAGAGCCAGGATTCTCCAAATACACCAGGACACATCCACTACCAGCTCTTCAAACACTCCCTGGTGTTCTTCACTACAGTTGTCCAGCCATGGCCCACCCAAGGACTGAGGAGAAAGTCTCACCTCTGTGTAGCTAAAGGGGTGGGTTTTGCAATTTCAGGAGCTCATAAAGATGGATCATCATGGGGCTGGAGAGATGGCTCAGAGGTTAAGAGCACTGCCCACTCTTCCAGAGGACCTGAGTTCAGTTTCCAGCAACCACATGGTGGCTCACAAACATCCGTAATGAGATATGGTGCCCTCTTCTGCCCTGCATGCCTCCATGCAGGCAAAACAATGTGTACAATATATATATATATATATATATATATATATTTTTTTAGAAAATGGCTCATCATGCTCCAAAGGGACACAATACTTCCTGTTTCTCCTCATAGATGGGCCTGCTCCTGAACTCTCACACGCTGTCTCCTCCTCACAGCTAGACCCCCACATAACTCTGGCCAACTCTCCTCTTCTGTGAATGTTTCTAGCCACTTTCCTCCCTCATCGTGTTCTCTGGAGGCTGGGTCCATGCCTCCTGCCTCTTGGTACCTCAGCACCTAGCACAGTGCCTGGCACATAGTGAGCTCTCAGTTCATGTTGGGTATGGAGTGGATGGCTGTATTGGTGGTGAATGCTTGGTGGAGATACGGATGAACACCATGACACCAGTTGGTAAATTCATTCAACTTCCTCTTTCAGTGGAGAAATGGAAAAAAAAAATAGAGGAACCTGGAGTTTCACAGGTGTCTCAATTAAAATCAATTGGAAAGCTGAACTCAAAATGTAGTGGAAGAAACTAAGGGTCAGGGTAACAGGGAAATGTGGCCAGGTCCCAACTCTACCAGTAAGAATGAAGACCCAGAGGAGTGAGCATTTAAAACAAGTACTAGAGACAAGCTGATGCCTGGGAGACAGGAAGCAGCAGGCATAAACAAGTCAATAAGCTTGTGCTGTGCCCCTGCCCCTAACTCTCTGGCATGTCCTCACTTAATTGTCACTAGTGACCCTGTAGACCATGTGTCATTATTCTCAAGCAACGGAGAGAAACAGTTGACCAGGGAGGGTAAGTGCCTTGCCTAAGAGTGCATGGCTATGAGTGCCACCATAATGGATGAAGCCCAGGAAGTGACTTCCCACAGCCCGGACAGAGCTATGCTGCCCAGAGCAATTCTGCATCAGAGGAACCTGCCTTAGCATTCCCCGTGTACTTTACCAGGATTATTCAACCTGCCTGACCCAGGAATGGCCTTACTCCATCCTTGGCTTGTAGAGAAAGGCCATCAACATGGTGTCTAGCTCTGAAGGGCACTGCTTCCTGCCTGACCCAGACCCCTGCCCAATTACCCAGGGTCTTAGCTACAGTTTTATTGCTGTGAAGAGACACCATGACCATGGCAATTCTTGTCCAGAAAATATTTAATTGTGGTGACTCACTCACAGTTTCAGAGGTTCAGTCCATTATCATCATGGTGGGGAGCATGGCTGTGTGCAGACAGACATGGTGCTGTAGCTGAGAGTGCTACATCTTGACTCAGAGGCAACACGAAGTTGACTGACTGCCACACTGAGTGAAACTTGAGAAGAGATTCCACAAAGCCTACCCCAATGGTGACACACTCCCTCCAACAAGGCCACGTCTCCTAATAATGCCACTCCCTTTGGGGGCCATTTTCTTTCAAACCACCACACCCAGAGCCTCCCTTCTCTGGGGAAACTTGGGCAGAGAGCCCATGAATGCACACAGCATGCAACTGGTCAATGTTACCCTCTCTGATGAACATTATGACCCATTGGCTCCTGGAGTAACTGCTCCTAGACTGCAGGTATCCTCTGACCCTGTACAGTCAAAACTAGGATCCCGGAGCCAGGAAAGATGGCAGAGGATAGGAGCATGTCAGACAACTCACAACAGCCTATAGTAGCCTCCAAGAGACCCAAGGTCTCTGGCCTCCTCAGGCACTGCACTCCCATGCACATAGGCACAAACTTACACATAATTAAAATTAAAGGAACGCTGCTTAAAGAATGGACTCCAGGATCTAAATGGAGCCTGCTGGGCTCTGCACAGTGTGGTTCCTGTAATGCTCTTTACATGGCCACCCCTGTCACCCTATCCTCCCTTTCTGCCCAGCCTGGAGTAAACATGTACTCCACACCCCCCTGTTCCTTAGATGGTTGGACCCTACATGGGGAATTCAGCCTTAGGAACATGTGGTTGGTTCTTCAGAGCTCTGGACTTTAAACCAGATCTGGAGCTGACATTTCCAGTCCTGGGGTGAGAAGAGGAGGCTGCATCCTCTCAAGTGCCTTCACAGGTCATGAGACCTGGAGCTACCTGTCATCTGGCTCTAGCCCTCTTCACCATGGCAGGCCTATTTAATCCTTTCCTGTTTGTTTTGGTTTGGTTTGGTTTTTAGTTTTATCTGTTTATGAGTGTCTGTTGTGGAAGGGTCTTCATTTTGTGTGGATGTGTGTGCTTGTGAAGCTGCCTGGGTAGAAGGCAGAAGTCTTCATTCCCATGGGCCTGGGCATCCCTCTGCCATGAGAACAATCACAAGGCCCTTCCCAAGCTGTCACAATGAGCAGCACCTCAGGAAGCTTTTGTGACAATTCCTATTGAAGGCCCTACTGAGATGACTATCCCTATTCTGCACTTGGCAAGTGGCGCGCACGCGCGCACGCACAAACACACACATACACATACACACACACACACACACACACACACACACACACACACACACACACACACACACACACACTGCTGTTAAGCTGGAACCTGCAAGTTCCTCAATAAGACATCCTGTTTAGCTCCTGGAGTTAAAATGGACCCCTGAAGGAAACAGTGAGTTTAATCTCAAAAGCAATATACCTGCCTTGCTCTGAGGAAGACTTACAAGAAAGAGCCCATGGAGCTTGTCTGTTTGGAGAGCAAAGATTCCAGATGGAAACTTAGATGTACTCCTGGGCAATCTCACTGCTCCTGGCTTCCACCTCAGGATCCAGCCACTTTGCTGTTTGGTACCAAACCTGGTCTGGTGTGAGAGAAAAGGCGGGTCCAGAAAGAATGCCTCAGGATTCTGCTTATCACTTTCCCTCTTGGGTATGCAGACATCCACACAGTGTGTGCATACATGCACATGCTTAGAGATACATGCATGCCATCTCCATCAAATTCCTTATTTTTCAAGCAGATCGTATCCACAGATGCCATACCCACCCTATCTCGTGGTTCCTGCTCACTACTTCCCTCGGTATATAGCCTGACAAGCATTGAGAGTAGCCATCCTTGGGAGTGTAAAGGCACCTCTCAGTCACCTCAGAATTATTTGTTTATGTGTTGTTCTTCACTGTTTATTAGGGAGCTCCCACCACTGATATAGCTTCTGCCTCCAGAGTCACTCAGGACTTTCCCGATTCATCTCTCTCTGGATGAGTTCTCAGTCCCAGGTGGATCTTGGAGACGTGGATACATGCAGACATTTTGCACAGTGTTTTGAATTTTTCCACACTGGTGAGCAGTTTTCCACACTGGTGAACTTGGTTTCTCTTCCCTGTGGTCATAGTAGTCCTCCTCCACCTTGTATTTCTCCTCTCCGGGTTTCTGATGTTGGCAAATCTTGGGCACATGTTGTCAAGGCCCTTCAGCCTTTGCCTTCCACCACAGATAGCTTCATTCTTTTTAGAACGGTTTCATATGACAACTGCTATAAAATTGGCAGACCCCATCCAGTGTGCATCCCTTTGACCTGACATGCGTGTGGCTCTCCTGAGGGCCCTCAGAGGCACCGTGACTCTCTCCTGGGGGTCCTTGGTTGCACTGAAAAGCTGTAAAGTTTCTTTCAGACCACTCTCCCTGACTTGTCTGTGTCCTAGCAAGTATTGGATATTCCACATTTTTAGACAAAGAGGCAAAAATTCAACAGAACTCAAAAGAGTTTCCTAATAGACCACTAGCTTGGAGCAGAACTGAGGGGTCCAGAAGCATGCCTTTCTAGGTCACTGCAGAAGTGACTTGCATTAGAAGGAAAAATTGGGGGGTTGGAGGACCCTCATTCTTTTTGCTTGTTTGACTAGAGAGGGTTTCTCTCTGTAGCCCTGGCTGTCCTGGAATTCACTGTGTAGATCAGGCTGGCCTTTAGCTTGTAGCTTGGAGATACACCTGCCACTGCCTCCCAAATGCTGGGACTAAAGGTGTGTGCCACCACCACACCCAGCTATCATTCTTTAGTCACTATGTGGATATGTCTTTCTGTGTGTGCATGTGTGTCTGTGTGTCTGTGTGTGTGTGTGTGTGTGTGTGTGTGTGTGTGTGTGTGTGTGTGTGTGTGTGTGTGTGTGTGTGTACTCGTGACATATATGTATGTCTCTTAACACCATGGCCAATGATACCTGCCAATTCATGTACTTTAGAGTCTAATTCTACCAAAACCACTTTTTATATTTTTAACTTTACAACCATCATTTCAATAATTGTGGGGCATCCATCATCATGACTAAATAATAATTTACTGAACAGTCCTTTCACAGCCTCTATTTTCCTACAGTTCTCCTTACAAATAATACTATGATGAAGACCTTGCATGGGTCAAAATGTATTACCATCTCTTTCAGCCACATTCCCAGGAGTGAAGTAAATTAGACAACTATTTTCAGTATTTTTATGACAAAAAATATATGCTGTTTCCACTTCCAAACCTCTCTGAGAGATTCATGTTGATTTACTTCACTCACATTATTCATCTCCCAGTTTTAGTGATATAAATCCAGACATAGAGGTGTGTGCCTATAATCTAAACCTTGCAAGACTGAATCAGCAAGAGACTAAGAAGTTTGAGACCAGGTTGGGTAACATAGTAAGATCATGTCTCAAAACAATAAGTGGTAAAATCTTCGAAGCTGAAAAATGACTCAACATCATATGAAGGTGTTCGCAGAGGTTTGCTCAAGTACATTTATAAGAAACATCATGAACAATGGCAGAACGCTAGATCTAACCAAACTATCCCTCCAGTGAAGACTAAATAAGTAAATTGTGTTTCCTGCACGACATAGAATTGTATATAGTTAAAACACAAGGCAGAGCTCGGATGGAATTCAGTAGTAGAGTGTTGGCCTAGTGTATGTAGAGCCCGATTCTACCCTGGCAAAATAAATGAATGAATGTAGGAATAAATAAATGGTAACTCCCTGTGCCCTGACATAGAATTTTAAACATATTAATTCATATTAAAGTCATTTGCATGAAGTGCCAGTATCATTTGCATGACCAGCAAGGTACATGGGATTGAACGGGGATATGACCACATAGAAATAGGAGGCAGAATTGTGACCCCTGACAGGAAGGTCAGGTTGTTATTCCAGAATGTTCTTCCTGAACTCGATACTTCCCTCCTTCCAGCTGTCTGAACCCGGCAGCACTGATCTCTCACCCAGCGTCTACCCTCTTGTAACACTGTCTCATGGGGACAGGAAGTCTCCAGCCCCCACCATTGATTAGCAATGTAGGTGCTCTGAGACTCCCATGGCTATGAGGGGTGCAGAACAGAGCTCTGAGGTCATGGGCACCTGGGCTGGAATCCTGGCACTGCCTGCAATAAACCGAGTGCCCTTGGACAGGTTACTCACCTTCCCTGGTTCTCTAGGAACATCGCTGGGGTCTTTATGTGGACCATAAGCAACAAAGCTTAGGACACTGAGCCAGTGTCTGGCTCCTAGTCAAGCAATTTATACACAGACAATGATCACCATGTCCCCTGGCCTCATGGGGCCTGGAGGAGCAGCCACAGATCACACAGTCAGGCCTGGGCCAGTGGTTTCTCCTCCTAAACACTCAGGGTACAGGGGCAAGGTGCTGATTGCTTTGCACTTCCTGGTAATGACTTAAAGTTTTAAGAAAATGTGTTTTCATATTATGACATTTGAGCTCAACAGTCCTGTAGATGCCTCAGATGATGTTTTGGGTAAAGAGGAGACTGTCTGGTGCCTGGAAGGATCTCCACAGCTTCACCAGCCTTGGCCTCACAGAATGTCCTGCACAGGGGTCCCTTGTGTCACAGCTTCCCATAGCTAACAGTCATAGGAACGCCTGGTGGGTTTGTGGGTATTTCTTAGCAAACGGGGCCATGGTGAGGATGCCTGTCTCTGTTGTCACCTTGAGAAGCCTGCTGGCCATCCCAGCAGCCACAAGCCTTCTTCCTGTCCCCTAAGTTGCTTTCGTCCCTCCCTGTGTTGTTCTGTGTGCGGCTGCAGCCATCAGTACACTCCTCTTAAATTGCTTATTTGTCATTGTTAGCTATGTTTGCCTCACACTATCCTCACGTTCTTCACTGCAGAGTGTGATAAGAGCTTTCACGTCCTGTGACAATATGGTCAGCAAAGACTTTTCTTTTTTTGCCTGAGCTGAACTAAGCAATTTTATCTGCATATGTCTAAAAGACTCAAGTGCAGCCTTGAGTTCAAGTAGTTATGTAAAAATTCAATGAAACCCTGGTAGCTACATAATTACACAAAAATGAATGTCTCTCTCCCTCTCTCCGTTTCTACTGGATCAAGTGCATTTCTGCATTGATTAAACAAATACACAATTAATTACAGCAAATGAACAAGAAGAAAATAGTCACTGACCAGATTCCTTGCCCTAGGTCTAAAGTGAGATGTTCTGTGTTGAATTAGGTAGAAACAGCCACGGATTCCGACACGGAGAGCAGAGGCCTACGGGAGTACCACTCTGTTGGTGTGCAAGTAGAAGACGAAAAGCGGTAACTCCCCCCTGCAGAGTGGCTGTGTCCCCCAAGCCAGCTGCTTGCTAAACACTGGGCTGCAAGAGTCCAGAGCTGGCTGCCCTGGCCATCAGTAATTCATGCTGCCTGCAAAGACAGGCCATTCATTTATACTTCCCATTTATGTCACTCAAGTATGAATGAACATGGGTCATGTCTTGTTTTTTGTTTTTTAAAGAGGGAAGGGAATAATTCTTTTCAAAGTAATTTACCACCTATTAAAATGGCATCATAGCTCACAGCCCTGGAAGGTCAAAGTCCTTTATCCAGAATCCATTTTCAAAAGGAGAGTAGACTGAAGGCAGGGCAAATGTGTTTCTCATCTCTTAATGCTGGACATAAAAAGGGAGAAAGAGGAGAAACACAGACAGGCAGAAAGAGGGCAAGCCAGATGTCAGCTATGCCCTGGAATTGTCCCATTTCAGAAGTTTTACCTAAGAACACAAATGTGCATCTGTGACATTATTATTTTTGTGTGTATGTGTGTATGGTTTTTTGAGACAGGGTTTCTCTGTGTAGCCCTAGCTGTCCTGGAACTAACTTTATAGACCACACTGGCCTTGAACTCACAGAGATCCACCTGCCTCTGGTATTAAAGTGCTGCAGTTAAAGGCTTGTGCCACCACACCTGGCTAGGTGATGTTATTTTGAAATAGGGCAGAAAAATTATTTTCCTGGTATTAAGGAATGTATTTTCCAACTACACAGCAGCAGCAAAAAGTACCAGAGTCTATGTTGAAAGCTGTAGGTACCCTCCCCTAGGTACTGAGCTGGGGACAGTCCTCCCTGAAGGGTCTCAGGACCCAACAGCAAAGATCTAGGTTGCAAGGAAACTCAGATTGTAATCTAAAGATTGAGGCCACAGTTCATAAAGGTAACATGTCTCTAGATGAGTGGTTCTCCGCCTTGGGTCGTGACCCATTTGGGGGTCACATATCAGATATCCTGCATATCAGATATTTACATTATGATTCATAGTAGTAGCAAAATTACAGTTATGAAGCATCAAAGAAATAATTTGATGGTTGTGGATCATTACAACATGAGGAACTGTATTAAAGGGTCACATCATTAGGAAAGTTGAGAACCACTGCTCTAGATAGAAGATAGCCATTGAACACCACTCTCCCTCACTCAATCTACATGAATGGTAAATGAGTGTTACCTAGAGTTTGAGTTAGGTAGATACTGAAGTCCATTCTTTTGTGTTCATCACAGCAAACTGAAGCACAGGGAGTTGAACTTGTCAGTGGTGCTAGTGCTGAGGCTCGGGAGTGTCCCATGAAGGGTCTGGGAATTAGGCTGCATCTCTTCTCTCTCCTTCCCTCCTTTTCCAGGCATGGTCGTTTCAAACGCTCAAACAGTGTCACAGCAGCTGTGCAGGCTGACCTGGAGCTGGAAGGCTTCCCTGGACATATCACCATGGAGGACAAGGGCCTGCAGTTCGGATCCTCCTTCCAGCGACATTCAGAGCCCAGTACCCCAACCCAGTATGGGGCACTGAGGACTGTGCGGACGCAGGGCCTCTTCAGTTACAGGGAGGACTACAGGACACAGGTGGACACTGCCACTCTGCCTCCACCCGATCCCTGGCTGGAGCCATCACTGGACACAGTGGAGACTGGGAGGATGTCTCCATGCCGAAGGGATGGCTCATGGTTTCTGAAACTGCTGCACACAGAGACGAAGAGGATGGAAGGCTGGTGTAAAGAGATGGAGAGAGAAGCAGAGGAGAATGACCTCTCTGAAGAAAGTAAGAGTTTGCCTTCCCCCACAGTGTGTTGGACTGGTAGCTTCTCAGTGAGACAAATGGACGAATGGCAGTATCAGTAGGGAGGTGGGCCTTCCACATTTGAGCACATGAAAGCAAAATGTTCCTGATACCCACCCACCCCGGGCAATCCCATGAAGCATGGAAAGAAAAGCAGCTCTCATGCTCTGCAGGGCAAGCTCTCCTTTTAGTTGTGTTTTGCTTCATTCTGTGGGGTGAGAAAGAAATTAACTTGCTAACTCTTCCCCAGAGGTGTGCTATACCTTTTATTCCACTAACCAGCTCTCTGATCCCTTAACTCAGAACATTCTTACAATTTGTCCCGTTTTTATAATCCCTGGCATTATGCTAAAGGAACACTGAAGCTAAGTAAAAATTCCTCAGTACAGGTGCAGTAGGATTCTACCCACAGGGCCCTCAACTGAGCATGCCCAGTGCAGACAACCCAAACCCTCAGGCTCTCAGGTCCCTGATTCTCCACACAGACAGGAAAAGGAGCAGGAATGGAAAAGAATGAGATGGGGAGGGAGAAAAGCACCAAGGGAAGGAGGGCTAGAGGAAGGGGAGAGAAGAGACAGGGAAAGGAGAGGGAACAAAGGAGAAGGGAGGGAGGGGCAGATAGAGAAGGATTCAGAAATCGTATTTATCTATATTTTATTCTGACATTGTTTTGAGGCAGTCATACTAATAAACCCAATTCTTAAATTAGTAAGCATGTTGATCAAGGAAAATAGATTTGGTTACTTTGGCCAAATTAAGAAGAGAGAGCTCCTCGTTTTTCTCAGTTTTTTTTTTCTATAGCAATTTCACATTTGTAGAGAAGATGAAACAAAAACCAGAAGATGTAAGCTGTCAGAACCACATGTGAGGTCCTGCTCTGGCTTTCTCTTCAGCCTTTCCCTTCCACCATTGTGGGATTCCTGAGAATTGTTTTTTTTTTTAATTATTTCTTTGGAGTCCATTAATCTGACAACCAAAAGGAGGAGCATAAATGTCTCTAGAGCATCTCCTCACCCAGAGGGACTTTTTCACTTGTGCCATTCTAGTGCATTCAAAAGGTTACGGTCTGCTTTTGAATATGTAGAGATGGATACAGTGGTTTTTTCATTTGTAAAATAACAGATACCGCCTTACTTTGTTTTCCATGCTCAGTCTACACTTTACTTTCCCCAAGGATTATACATTCTTCAAAGGCAGAGTTTATTGACCATATACTGTCCCCGCCAAGGTCCGTTTCTTTTTTGCTATAGTCTCTTAAATGTGCTATTTAACATTTAGGGGCTGTGAGTGTCATCTTCCAGACACTTTATCGGTAATGTTTATGGTCAGTGGGTGTGTATTGAGTGCTCACATAGGCTAGCCACTCTTGGTTGACCAAAATGACACAATAATGAGTAGGCTTCAGCGTAGAAGGTAGGGGTGATGGGGGAAGGACCAGGAGAAGCTATAGACAGGAAGAGCAAGACACCAGGATAATGAGAGGAGTGTAAGAGCAAGATACCAGGATAATGAGAGGAGTGTGGATAAAATGCTTCAAAAACTTGGAGATCCGAGAGGTGCTTTCCATGAGGGAATGCCTAGGTGACTTTGTGGACAAGGCAGACTTGTGCTATACTCTGATGGCACAAAGACTCAGACACAAAAGAGACACAGAGCTTAGAAGCAGGAACCTGTGGTCTGGCTCCTGAGAAGACCACGGCATAAGTATTGCCCTTATATTATACCTGCCTGGCAGAGGTATTGTTCTATACCATGGTGGACTGATGTTTCTCAAGGGTTGCCTTTGCACTGTCCTGGAGATTTTTGGGTCTTTGAATGCTGAGATCACAGTTTGCGTGTTTTATGCATCAGTGGTACCTTATACAAAGACCTCTGCCAACAAGAATTGGGAAGAAAGAGAAGGTGGGAATGAGGGCAAGCTTACAGAACAACAACATTCACAGTCCTCCTCATCTTCTATAAGCACTTCCAGAATCCCAGGGCATTGGCTGTGTCCTCAGGTATTGGATGTGAGCACCACATTGCCCAAACCCTGAGACAACAGCTAAATGGTCTTGACTTGCATGTTCTTTCTCTGCTAACCATGACCTCAACACTGTAAGCCTTGAGCATGGGGGACAGGGAGCAGAAGCTGGCACATCCCTAAATCCTCATCTCCTGCATACTTGTGTCTCCTTGTGAGCAGAGGTGACAGGACTCTAGCTGTATCTCCCACCCATGTGACTTGCACATACATCTATCCCATAATTCATCAAGTTCACACTTCTCTCACAATGGTTAAAAGTATGAGAACACCTAGTCTGGTTCCTGTTTTAGCAACAGTCATTGGTCTCCACATTTTTAAAATTAAGATTAAATTAAATGGCTGATTAAAGCCAAAACCCTGAGCTCTGAATATTGAAATTTCCATTGCATAAAATAATTTTTGCCCAAACTATAATTTTGTAATCACAGTTCACTGAACTGATTGAATGGATCCAGTTTTACTCAGCACTGTGTGGCTAATAAAGGCTAGACTGAGCCAAACACAGACTGGTTCAGGTTCAGTCTACTCTGCAGGCCTCACACACTTTCAATGCAAAAATTTAGGAGATACGAAAACCACTACAAAACTGGAGTTTGGGGGTTTTCATATTAAACCAAATGGGTAAGGACATACAATGAAACCAACTTATTAAGTCTTTTGAAACAAACAAAAATGTCCTGAATACCTTGCTCAATGACTTCGGGGAGCTGGGGCTCTCTCAAGACCCCCCATACAGGAGCACATGCACAGTTGGGTCTTGTGATTGGTATTGGAGCTCCTTGTCTAAATAACTGCACCCAAACCTCTGCTCATTTGAGCATTCCCCACTTGGATACCAGGAGCTCAAGACAATGAGACAGACCCTTGAAATCAGTCATTCCAGATTCCTTTTCACAGTCAGAACAAATGACATCCATCATAAATCACATGATCCCAGAGTGCCATCAGATGCCTGTCACAGGGTCTCCCAGGCCACAGTCTATGGGAGGTACAAATGTCTGTGGATGGGAATGTCCAGTCACAGGGCACATTCACACAGGACCAAGCAGGTGCCAGGGAAGATATGAGATGAACAAAACACAGTAAGGAACACAACACTGAAGAGAAACTGTACCTGTCTCTATTTGGCCAGGACATCTGAAGTAGATGGAGAAGAAAACAGACTGAAGAGTGGGAATAGTGATGCCCTCTGTGCAAACAAGATTCCAGGGACAGACAGCAAGCATCACTACGTATGGGGAGGATGTGCCTTATATGCATGTCTCTGTGTAAGCTGATGGGCTATCCATTGCTTATAGACTACTGGCAGGAACTGGCAGGAGCCAGGACAGAGAGTGTGCCCAGTTTGGGAACCAGGCTGGCAATGTCTTCAGCTGGCCAGCATCTTACTAAGGGTGTGAGGAAAGCCTGTGGGGATCCAAACAACTAAGTTATATACTCATGACCCGAAAGAGAACAGGCCTGGGGCCTGAAGGAAAACTTTTGGGAGCAGTGCCTACCTCCAGCGTGGCCAAACTAATCACCAGGGAATCCCAAGAGAGGCTGTCAACGACAGACAATCCTGTTAAAGTCTGCAAATTCTATAAAAGTCCACTTGGAATTTTGTAGCAAATTTTCATAGAATTAGAAATTAGATAAAACATGTGAAAAATTAACTCAAAGAGCCAAGTTAGCTAATCAAAAAAAAAATTGTACACCAAAAGCCTAGGTTACTTCAGGTTCTTTGAAAATTTGCATTCTGATGAGTACCAGTCCTTATCTGTAGCTCTTAAGAAGACACTGTTGAAACTCTGACAAAATTAGGCAAGTATAGTGGTAAAGAATAGATTGAATTTTCACTTCAAATTCCCTGCAATTACAGGAAGCTATTTACAATATAGGCCTCAGATAGGATCACTCCCTTTCACTAAGCTGCCAAGTTCACCTACCATTAGCAGCTGCTTGTTAGCTACCTTCCACCATGCTTTATCTCCCCCGGTACTGTTTAATTTGTACCTGTGGCAATCAGTGCACCACATTAATCCATACCAATAATCATTGTATATTCACATTGTGCCGAAGATTCAGCAGAGTGTAGTTTTAAGGGGAACACAAAGATTAGGTATTCAAGCTTCAAACTTCATGGGACGAATCAGTTTTTTGTTACAATTTAAAGAAATGAAGTTAGTAAAACAAATGTATTCATCCGTGGCTTCTTTAATTTTATAGCACAGGTTTGATTAAAATGAGCCCTTTTAAATATTATCAATCACTTGTGTTTCAGGGTAGAGTGAAATAGAAATTCCACCTTCCAGAAGCTAAATATTCATCTTCTGGACAGCAAGACTGTTAATCATGTTCCTGCATGGCATCAGGTGTGAATGAGGGACGATGCACTTTCTGTCCCTCTTTGTGATTCTGCTCAAAATCCTGCCCACATGCACCTCCCTCCCTACTCCCTATCCCAACGTCTTCCCCCACTCCCCTTCACCCCACTCCCCCCACCCCCACCCCTGCTTCACTACAGGCCTGAACCCAAATTGAAAAATCCAAGATTCAAAACACCTTGAGTAGTGGCATGATTCGACAGGTGGAAAACTCTACACCTGACCGCATGGGACAGGCCACAGGCAAGGCCGGGGTGAGCAAAAGCTAATGTGGTATCGGGAGCACCTGCTGGCCACGCGTAGAAGGCCTACAAAGCTTAAGTGAATCTGGTGGTTAAACTTGGGTCCCCTCCTCGATGTCTCATTACATATAAGCAAATATCCCCAAATCCAAAATAATCTGCAGTTCACCACTCATTTCTAGAAAGGGATGTTGGACCTGAACCACCTCCAGGGGTCTCCATATTCCAGCCCTTCTCCCCCTCCTTTCTTCCCATCACAGCCTGAGGGAGACCACATATCAATACTAGTAACCTCCCACTCTCTTGAGGCTGAAGGGAAGCCAGTGTGGTTTCATTTGCCAGCTGATTAAATGTTCTGGGGTTTACCTTTTTGAACATCCTAGAAGCAATCTAGAATTAGATGGTATCAGGAGATTAATATGTGTTCAGAAATGAGTGTGTGGTTCAACATGGTGAGAGTGAAGTGTGGGCTAAAACATGCTTTCACGTGGCTCAAGAGTCAGTCGCAGCCTCAGCTGTTTGCTTTAAGAGATTCAGACAGACTAGATTCTCTCTCGTCTTCCACAAATGTGGAATTTTCTATGATCAATTTTTTAGAGAATAAGAATCCAGAAGGAAGGAAGGAAGGAAGGAAGGAAGGAAGGAAGGAAGGAAGGAAGGAAGGAAGGAAGGGAGAGAAAGCACACCCACCTAAGAAGTGTTTAATCACTTTCAAGACTGTATGATAGTTGACGGCCTACCCTGGCTTTGAAAAGGCAAAGGGTGCCTTCTGCATGGTGCCCTACAATTGGCCTCAGAGCCAGTTAAAATGCACAGCTCTCCAGGGCATAGCAATGGGTCCCTTGCCTCTGCTTTCCTGAGGGACAGAACTCCAGGACACCTGTCCCCCAGACAGGATACACAGCAGACAGATGCTGATCACAACTCTCTTCCAGAAAATCCTGGAAGAACTGATCCAACCCACGATTTGTTTTAAGTACTTGGAGTGGGGTGGATGTCTGTGCTCCATAAGGAAGCTTGGAGGAGAAACACTCTGGTGGCAACTAAGCATGACAATCAAGTAGTGACACAGAGACAGAAGTCCAGACCACAACACTGTATGAGTTTCAGGAGAGCGGGGTGGGGGTGGGGGCATATGAATGGGAGTAGGTAAGGGAAACTGTGCAGAGACAAAAGGGTCCAATAGGAAGAAAGAAAGGTTCCCACTGACTGACTCCCGGATGGTTCTGAGGTCTATGTGAGTGGGACCCACAAAGCAGGATGGTGCGGCACTCACAGGAAAGTGGAGGGATAATGAGGAAGTTCAAGGACATGAGTCGGAACTTTTCCCTTATGTTTTCTTAAACAAGTCTTCCATTTTCCTAGTCTAAATCTAGAAGCCACCACAATGTGCTAAATCCTGCGCATGGACAAAAACACACCCTTTACTATTTTTAAAGTTTAATATTTGGTTTACCACAATAATGCCACTGAGGATCACATTTCCTGTGTAGCCCAAAGCTGAGTGCTGCTGGAGGTAGCATTAACCTCACCAAGGGTCTGATAAGCCAGTGGGCCTGACCTACTGTGTGGCTCACATGACCCTTTGGCCGATTCTGAAGCATGGCGTGACCTTCCTGTGTGGCTGCCTCTATGTAGCTCCTCTGTATTTGAGACACAGCTCATGTCATTGCCATGAGATCGCTTCTCTCAGTTCACTGGAGTATTGAATTCAATAAGATGGCAGATTCCAATGTGCTTTTGCCAAAATTGAGGAGTAACCATCTTTGTACTATTCACTGGGTCTTCTGGAGCCCGTGGCTACTCAACAAAGGCTCACCTGAGCATCAAAGCTCAACAAACACAGGGTCCAAAATAAGGTCCTGTAGTGCCCACCACCTTAGTGAGATAAACCATCCCCGGTAGCCAGAGAAAACACCTCATAGCTGGTATTTGGTTAACTTTGTATATTTCCATGAGCTGGTAAGGAATGGAAACTTCCACTGATGGATGTGTTCATCATGGTCTAGACTAAAGCTCTAACCCCAGGAAAAAGGCATGGATGGCAGTGTCGGTCCCAACTCGCTAGGCACAGAGAGTTCTTGCTTTTGTTATTACTGACTGGGTCCTGATCTGTCCTGTGTCTCACAGTTCTTGGAAAGATCAGGAGTGCTGTAGGAAGTGCTCAGCTGCTCATGTCCCAGAAGTTCCAGCAGTTCTACTGGCTTTGTCAGCAGAATATGGTAAGTAGCCTGGCAGTCCCATCCCATGAGTGCTGAGATGTGTCTAGCATGCATTTTCATAGACTCCTTGTTCCTTTTCAGTTGCTGTGACAAAGCACCCTGACCAAGGCAACATACAGAACAAAGAGCTTATTAGGGACTCACAGTTTTGGAGGGTGTGTTCATGTGGTGGGGAGCATGGCAACAGGCAGGCAGGCATGGTGCTAAAGCATCCCTCAAGCTAGAGGCAGAGATTGCTAACTGGGAATGGCCTAGGCCTTTGAAACTTCAAAATCCACCCCCAGTGACACACCTCCTAATCTTCCCCCAAACATTTCAACCAAGTGTGGACCAAGTATTCAGGCATATGACCCCAGGAGGGTGTTTTCATTCAGACCACCACACTTTTATTGGTTAAAGAGCTCCTAAGCAGGAAGACAAGTGAGAGAGAACATAGCCCAGTCCTGGATCCACTTGCCAACTCCAGAGATACACAAATAACCCCTCAGCCTTAGGGACCCATACCCCACCTCGGGGGACTTATACACTGGCCCTGAAAACACACCTAAGGCTCAGAAATCCACACATCTTGCCCTGGAGACCCATACACATATCTCCAAGGACCAATATCCCATCTCTAGGGACCTGCACCCCATCTGGGACTCAAACACCTACCCCTAGTTATCTACATTCAGGCCCCAGCAAGTCACACCTTAGGTGCAGGTTCCAGTTGGAAGCTGGGGCTTGAAATCTGGGGTTGGGGTTGCAGCTGAGTAGGGCATGCAGATGAGAGGGAGAGTTTGACTGCACCTCCCCTACTGGCTCTTCTCCCAGAAAATCTCAGAAGAGTAGAAAGCAAATTAATTTCTGTGATAGCCAAGGTCACAAGTAAAGAAAATCATCTATGGGGTTGTGGAGCAAAGAAACATATTCATGTGAAGAGATTAAGAAGAGACAGAAGTCCAGACCACAACACTGTATGAGTTGCAGGAGAGCGGGGTGGGGGAGTCTTAGAAGTCATTTAGTCTTTGCGTGTCTTATAGTCAGGACAAAAATTAATGTGTCTTGAGCTAGATTTGTGAATATATTTGGCATAGATACTGGGTCTTCCTAGAGATGAGAAACCCACCCATGTGTGTATGTGCATGTGCGTGTGTGTGATTATATACCTGCATGTATGTTTATATGTACTAATCTTCATATATCAACATATGCATGCACACACATCGTTTGGCTTTTGTCTGACTAAATTACTCATGCAATTCCATGAGAAACAGCTGAATTGTATCCACAGTTCTTTATAGGCAGTTTTGGGATCCAGCTACATAATTCCACACATTTTCCAAAACACCTCTGTGGGGCTTGTCATGGCAAAGGCAGTGGATGCTCTGAAGGTGCTCTACTTGTCAGCTTGTACAGAGACCGTGAAATTAAGGCCTGTTCCACTGCAGGTGCAGCCCCTCAGAGCTGCAGATCCAGGTCTTTCTTTGGGGTCAATTAAGGATAATGTCTTCTCTAACATTTTCCAGCTAGCTCATTAAAGTTCATCATGAGGTTTAGAGTTACAACATGGCACCTTTGGCATGAAGCTTTGTCGACATTTAAAGGGCTATCTGGATGGCTTGCAACCTTGAAAGATGAAGCTGGATAAATGTTTGGCTCTTAGGTGTAGCACTGCCTTCCTGTGCACACTATCTTTGCAAGATTGGTTTGATCATAAGGGATGCTATGTGCCATGCAGTTGTATTTGGGTAGCCAGACAGCCTCTGGCTTCTAGGTGCAGACCCTACTGCATCAGAACAGAGCTTACCCTTCAAGTTTATGAAATGCACACTTCTTCTGCTCCCAATGTCGCTGATTTAGGCTTGACACGATCCACCCTGACATCTTTGGTGCCTATCAAGTTCAAAAACATCTGGCTGGCTTTTTCTTTTGGCTTCTCTTGAGGATCTCTAAGACCCTTGTTAGGGAATGGTGTCAGAAGACACAGGCAAAAGACAGAGCATGTTATTTGTCCTCAAAACTGTGATTCATGGTTGCTGGGGACACTGTGAGCAGTAAACATTTGAAATAGTTTGCCAATCATTAAATCTAAGAAATAACCCTAGGGAAAGCCAGACCTTCATCCAGGTGTCTTGAAGGTGTGCAACTGTGAGCAGTTTGTGATGTAGCTGCCATGTAACTATCTTTCTTGCCTCCAAACACTCAAGCAGAAATAGACAGACAGAAAGCCCTGCACCTTAGGAATCTTAAACTGCCCAACACAGCTTCAGCGTGGACAGAAGTCGCCCTCTAGTGGTTCAATGTAAGAACAGGCTCACACAGCAGAGCCCAATCTGGATCCTACTTACAAAGAAAAGGACTCACTGAGTTCACCTTCTAGCCCCACCCTGACCCCACCCCTGTGACCCTCCCTGGTGCCATAGACTGTTATTTGGGTGCCTGTGAAAATTCAATGGTGCCTAACAGGTATAGTTTTTATGTAAACATCAACTTGGGCTAAAGAAACTGCTAACCAAACAACGTTCAACTCTAGCTTCTGATGAAAGTTGGGCAACTTAAGCACATTCAATCAAATATCTGATTGTGTGAGGCCACGGTATGAGTCAACTTCACACTGAATCAAGGGAACCACACGCAGAACTGGCACTCAGTTGTCAGGGTAAGAACCAATTGGACCATACATTGTGCAGAAATAAAGTGTGCATCTTGGACTCAGAACCAGGACAGGAACTGCCTGTGGGTGGCTGAGTGGCACCCCTTGGGCAGGCTAAGTTTGGGGGGGGGGCTGTTCTTGAATCCTCTTTTCCTTCAAGAGATTGACTTGGCTCTACATGGGAAGAAACTAAATTCACATTACCTTTTGAAGTCTTGTTCTGATCCTCAGAACGAGAGCTAGAAGCCATCAAAACAAGCACCATGAAATAAGTGGCTGCAATCCCAATGGCCTTGCCACCAGACATGTGTGGCCCTGTCCCTTCTAAGTCACAGGGCTCTACTGTGGCTATGAACTGCAAACCGTTTGAAGGGTGCAATCCAGAAAGTTTGAGCATACTTGGCAAGTACTCTACTACTGAGCTACATCCTAGCCCCCAGGATTCTCAGGCTGAAACACTGAAGGGCTATGCCATGTGGTTTTAGGCTGTTGGCACATACCTGGGCTAAGGTTAACTTTTATGGGGTCTTCTGCCTTGTTTCAAGTGAGTGGAGCTCCTCCTCGTCTGATTCCTTGAGTGACATAGTAAGAAAGAGCATCCCCTGTAATATCCCTGTGTACCCACAGGACCCCTGTAACATCCCTGTGCGTCCACAGGACCCCAGTGCTATGCCAAGGCCAACATCACAGGATCTGGCTGGCTATTGGGATATGCTGCAGCTGTCTGTGGAAGACGTTAGCATGAAGTTTGATGAACTGCACCAGCTGAAGCTCAGTGACTGGAAGATAATAGAATCACCAGAAAGAAAGGTAATGAAGTCACATGGTATGCTGGGTCCTGGCACTGTGCTTGTGGGCTTTGCACACTGTTTAGTGCCTGGTGGTAGCCAATTTCTCCACCTTTAGTTATTGATACAGGATCAAAGTGTGTGTGTGTGTGTGTGTGTGTGTGTGTGTGTGTGTGTGTGTGTGTGTTGCAAGCACATACACAAATAGACAGAATATAGGGTCCTGGGTGTGTGAATAGCAGTGGGTGTCTCGCCACACCTCCAGTACACAGACATCTCAGAGACACCACTAAACATCACTGCATTCTATAATCTAGCTTCCTCCAGGGATAAATCCTGGCTCATTTTCATCCGACTTCTGCTTGGATTGTATTTAGATGATCTCCCGCAGGTAAGATCTTAGGTCTGGCTGAGACGAGATTCTTGCATTCAAATACACCTCCCTGGTGCATGCAGGGAGGGAAGGACAAGACAGCGGGACCTCAGTCCGAGCAGACTGAGGCTGTGGTCTTCCTATGGGGCTCCATCCTTAAACAGGCTGGAAATTGGCATTCCATCTGAATGGTTGGCTCTCTGCTTCACGATGATGTCATCTCAGCAGAGCACTGGAGGAGGTCGGCACTACATGCACCTACTCTCAGGCTACCCAGAGAAGTGATCGTGGTCTGAATTTTCTAGACAGATACTGTCCATTAGATTGAGTTACAGCCAGAGGGGCCGGTGAGATGCCCCGGTGGGCAAAGGTGTTTGCCACTAACCCTGAAGCTCACACGGTGGGAGAAGAGAACTAACTCCTAGATGGCGTCCTCTGATCTCCACCAGTGCACTGTGGCATGTATGTACCCACACGCTTGCATGCATATACATGTTAAATATGTTTCTTTTATTAAGTTACAGTTAGATGTGGAAGTATATACCTCAATTCCCAAAGTTGAAAAGCTGGGGCAGGAGGATTGTAGGTTTGAGGCCAGCCTAGAATAAACAGCGAGACTCTGTCTCAAAATGAAATAAGACAAAGTTAGAAGGAAAATGGATTAACAAGAGTTTAGGGAAGTACTGTCAAGTGTGTGAGCGAGAATGAGTAGCTAAGTGATTAGAATGAAAGCCAGTGAGAACACTTACTGTTTGGGGTTTAAAGCCAACAGCCAAAGATGTTCCTGAGCACAGTAAACAAACTCCTCCTACCAAATAATGGGAGGGGTGTGCAAACACAGAAGCACATCCACACTATCCATGATTCTGCAGAGGAGAGAAGATAGTACAAGTTCGGAATGATGAAAGCGGTGCTCCCCAATTCAGCCACCATGCAGCCAGCTGCCCCTGTGGGACTAGTGGGACCTATGGGACTGATGGTCTAGCGGAAGCCCAGCCGGAACAAGTCTCCTGTGAAATGTGTTCTAGCTCAGGACACTCACCCTGATGCAGAGTGGCAGATCCATACCTCAAAAAGAAGCCTGTCCCTTCTAGGTACTCCTGAAGACAGAGTTCCAAGCCTTGCAAGGTCCCTGTTGCCCCCCACCCCTGCCTCATCCCACCCTTCTGCTATAGCCTGTAGGCTCTGAAGCCCCTTGCAAAAGTTCATAGGAAGTGTTCATTTCTCACGGGTGTACAGTGCAGAGCTACTGAGAGAGGAGAGATACCAATAACTGTGCGCTTCATGTGAGAGGTGGATTTCTAAGTATACAAGGCACACCAGGAAGTCGGAGGTGGGCCATGACTTCAGGCCTTAGGAACAAGTTTCAGACACCCAAGAATTTTTCAACATCATTGGCCCACTGTGGGCTTGGGCACACACTACCCTGCTTCCTGTACCAAACACAGCTCAAGCGTGGAGAGCCAGGGGAGAGCTCTCTTCTTGGGCAGGAGGTCTCACGATATCCAGGGTAGGCCCAGATTTGCCTTCAGGAACACTGTCCCAGAGTGCAAGCCTTCTGCATTATAAGTGTTTCCAATCTGTTCAAGTTATCTCTCTGGAGATGCATATATTTTTGGATGTGAATTGTTTGAGACTCCACACTAAGGAAAATATGTGTGTAGATCTGATATTATTTATGTGCTTACAATAAAGTCAGTGTGGGTTTAGGCTCATGACTGAGAATGTAGCTGAGGGAACCCTGGGGCTCCTGTTCACAGAAGATGGTTTGCATGCACATGCATCCGGTCGCACAAATATCAGGCGTCCACTTCCACACCCCCTGAAGACATTTGGGACCACTCATGTAGGCCAGTGCTTTGGAAAATACAGGGATGAGACCAGAGCTAGGGGGATGTCTTAGATGAGATGCAGCTTATTTGTCTCTTTTAATTGTATTTTATTTTTCGAGACAGGGTTTCTCTGTGTAGCTTTGTAAACCAGGCTGGCCTCGAACTCACAGAGACCCAACTGCCTCTACCTCCTGAGTGCTGGGATTAAAGGTGTGTGCTGCCACCACCCAGCTGCAGCTTATTTTCTTACCCATAGACACAGCCCCAAACTCCTCAGTCTCCACTAAAAAATTAGAAGTTTAGAAAGGTGACCCCCCCCAAAAAAAAGTGAATGCTATAAGCTGAAGCTGCCTCACTGGGCATCAATTGGGGGGGTGAATTTGGCAGTGCCTACAGTCACAAGGGATCAAACAGAACCTGGATGAACAGGGCTCCTGAACGCAACACTTCCAGTCTACCCCTGACCTCCCTGTGACTTACCTTAGTCCTCCCCTTGACCTCCTCTTGACCTCCCCTATGTTCCCCTTGAGCCCCCCCCACCTTCCCCAGACTTCCTCCCCTACTCTTCAGATTTCCTAAGCTTGCCTCCATGACTTTCCCTGACCTCTGACCTCATCTGATGTATGATGTTTTTCAGGAAGAAAGGAAGATCCCCCCTCCAATACCAAAGAAGCCCCCCAAGGGGAAATTCCCCATCACAAGGGAGAAGTCTCTGGACCTGCCAGACCGACAGCGTCAAGAAGCCCGGCGCAGGCTCATGGCAGCCAAGAGAGCCGCCTCCTTCCGCCAGAATTCTGCCACGGAGAGGGCAGACAGCATTGAGATCTACATCCCCGAGGCCCAGACGAGGCTCTGAGGACCAGAGGGGGCCACACGCGCCTGGTTTTGTTCTTTTACACAAAATGCTTGTACAGTTTATTGCCTACCTGGTAGTTTCTGTCTCACCCTCCACCGGATTCGCCCTTGCCGTGTTCTCTGCACTGTAGACAGTGGACACTTGGATTCCTAGTTTGCTGAGCTCATGGCAAGATTGACTCTGAAGGACATCGGCTCTGAGGAACAGGCTTGGTGAGGCCTGACTTACCTCCCTGTTCACAGAGGGCCGCCAAGTGGCCTCTTGAGATGGAACCTAGCTTTCACTTTGTTATTTATATTTTTATAAATTGTGTGATAACTAGAGGTCACTACAAACGGGTGCATCTCCCCACTCTCGAGAGGCATTAGACATCCAAGTGGAAGGTGCTACAATTCGAAGGGCAGAAAGACAGACAAACCTGTTCCCTCTCATCTGAGTTACTACCCCCAGCTGAGTTGCCCCAAGCCCCTGTTGTCCCCACAGGCCCTGCCACTGCAGGAAGCACCCGGTTCCTTGGTTGACATTTGTGATGACAGAAAAGGGTCTCTCGGAGGTCCCCACCATGTGGTTCTCCAAAAGGAAATGACAAGGCTGAAACCCCAAAATAATATCTAGCATAGAATCTTTATATTAAAAAACTAAGCTGAATGTTCCTCTAAGAGAGGGAGCCATGGAAAGGGCTGGCAGCAGCCCGGAGAATACAAAGAGGAAAATAACTAAGAAATAGTCATGGTATTTTTATCCCTTTGTAACTTAAACCATTACATATAGCATTTTCTTAAACTTCCCTGCTTAAGCTACATGTACTTTTTATGTATGTTACATGTGTTCTTGAACTGCTATTACTTGACTTTCCAGGGTACCTTTAAAGGAGTTTGCTTGTTTATGATGACAGTTGTGATGTTGTAAACCATATAAGAAACATGAATGTGAGTGGTAAGTATATAAGTGAAAATGGTAAAAGAAGAAAAATTAGTTTATTACTTGTATTTTTCCAGAATTCTTTTGGTCCTATGCAGTATTGCTAAAGTTAAGAATATATTTCTTGCCTGTGTTAGACATGAAAAGGGGGGGGAGAAAGGGTCATGCATGGTGATTTCCAGCTGTGAAATTTAAGAAAGGTTATCATTAGTCATGACTCTGAGGGTGCCGGGAAGAGAAAGGTTGGCTCTGATTAGTAGGCTTTGTGTAGATTATATGCTCAGAGTTGTTGTAGCCAGACTTCTGCAGGGAAGTTCAGATGCCACACAGAGCCAATAGATTGCCCGTGGCCCTGATCTCAGAGTTCTTTGTTGTTCAAGTACAGGCAGGGTTCCACTCCATCCCAGGTCTTCCCTCTTAATGCGTGAGGAGCGCCATGCGCTTAGCCTTAGGAGCAAAGCTTTTGACACCCCTGTCGCACTTTGTTTTCCCAGTGACTCGCACTTTAAACTGTCCCCAGGGCCCCCTCTACAGCCTGACCACATCACTGGTCACTGTGTAGGTACCCAGCGAGGCAGCCTTGCCACTGGGACGTTGCTAAGACAACACCGGCCTCTTCCTCATCCTCAACATTCCACTACGCATGGGGGGGGCAACGGTTGATGTTACAGCATGTCAAGCCTCAAAGTTTTACTTTTTTTAAAGCTAAGTAGTTAAGAATTCCCTGTAATAGCAAAACCCTACAAATTGAGCCTTGTATCTGGTATATATTTTACCAATCAGCCTTAAAATATATTTGGAAGCAAAAATCATACGAATGTATATCCTTTAAAAAATGCAAAAAAAGCCCCCAAAATATTCTTCTATCACTGAACCCCTATTTCCCCAGAGTGTTCAAAGCATTTTCTACCTAAATAAATATGTAAATCCTAAATAGTGTACAATAATTATGCTTCCTCCCGTATTCATGCCACTGTGTTTAAAAAAAAAAGGAAAAAAAAAAGAATATGTTGTAAGCACTGGTACTTCAGACTTTGAAAGTGATGTATCCTAGAGGAGCTCTCTACAAGCAGTCAGAGGTTAGCAGGTCTGATGTACATCCCCCCCCCCAGTAAAGGAAAGGAGAATGCAAACATCCCTGCTGCCCACACCCAGAGTCTGTCAGACAGCCTTCCCTATCATTTCATCAAATGTACACAACATACATAGAAACAAATTGTAACATCAGACAATCATTACTTGTCTTAAACCGCAAATTGTATGAACCTAACTCGAACAAAGTATCCATTTAGATTTTGGTTAATTATGTTGCCTATATTCGTTTTTTTTTTTTTTTTTCACCTGAAGTTACCCAAAGTCTTAGCCTAAACTTCCCCTAGCTGAGCAAATCTTCCTTCCCTGAATTGCATGGTGGCCCCTCTTTAAAGTGGAAAAGAAAAAGCGCCCCTGTCTGGTTCACTAGGTTCCAAAGATTATTATTTAATGACCGAACAAACACGTGCTGCTAGTTCTGATGGAGTGTTAGCTGTTCGAGTCCCCTCGTTAAGTGCAATACCTTCAAGTTCTCATGCGGGTGACACTCTGCTATGGAACAAGAAGATAAGCCATGTTTACACTGCATCGTCCAAGCAAAGGCAAACAGCATTGGTCACATATGCATGCTGTTCCCCCCAGCTCCTTTATTTCAGTTGCTTTCAGGAGGGTCATGGTGTGGAGTTTTCCTGTGGTCCTCTCCTCTGGTCCAAAATATGACATTAATGAAAACCTGGTACAAGGACATGGCTATAACCAGGTGCCATCCATGTTATTTCTAACAGCACACCTGTGTTCCTAGAGATGCCACCAACAACTGGAGAGACTTGTGTGTCTTCCTTTCAGAATCCCTTCCTCACACCATCAGGTTGTTGTGGACTGGGCTGTGCTGAGCTATGGAGAACAATGGGACAATGCACAGCTAGAGAGCAGAACCAGGAGAAAGAATGCCATTGAGGAACTTTCCTTGGCGTCTCTATTTGTTCCCGTTGAGATTATTGTTTCCATGGTTTTATTCCCACCCTCCCCCCCACCCCAAGAATGGTGTAGAAAGCATCCAACTTGTTTTAAACCCAGAAATCACCTTGTTGAAAAGTAAATGCCCATACTTTTAACTTCAAACCACATCTGAAGACTTCAAGCATTTAATAGGAAGTAAGTCCTTAGAAAAAATTCAAACTGTTTCTGACTGCCTCAGAAAAGAACACAAAACAACAAGCTGCAAAGAGGCCCTCTGCCAACCAGCCTTTACGGAAATGTCCAAGTTATGATTAGAACAACACAAAATGTATACAATGCATATGATGGATCCTGTTTCTTGGGGTGTCTGTCCCAGTTCACCCCATCTTGATTTCTGCCTTTTGTTATTATATTGAGCAAACACTTTTTAACCACCCTAACTTAAATCTGCTGCCTCTGTGTGTTCACTATACAATCCCAGTCCCAGGGCCCCAGGATGAGACTTCTGTGGAAATATGGTGACACCGTGGACACATGGCCCAAGTGCCTGTAGCAACTGTAGAACTCCCTGCCTTAGAAACAGCTGTCTAGGTTGGGCCGAACCTTTTGGGGTTTTTTTGTTTGTTTGTTTTTAAAACATAGTCTCACTGTGTATAGTACAGGCTAGCCTCAAATTTTCAATTGTCCTGTCTCTTTCTTATGGGTGCTGGGATTATAGACACATACCATCATACCCAGCCATGACCCAGAACTTTGGGCGCAGAGATGGGATGCAGTGAAAGAGACTTAGCAGTTGATTGTGAGATAATCCAATTTGAGCCAGCCTTTTCTGTGTCTCTGAAGAGCTGGAAGCCAGTCACCCTACAAAGGGTACAACAGGCCAGGTGTTTCAGCTGCTTTTTCCCGAGGTGTCAGCCACCTTGCTCAGGGTTCCCTGACCATAGCTCCAGGATGTTCACATGGACAGAAGCAGACTGGTGGCTCAGATAGACTCAGGCTGATAGGTCAGCAGACTACACCTGTTGGTAGCAGAGGACTTCCCTCAAATGTTGGAGCTGCAGCAGCAATCCCCTGAGGGCCTGTATCTGGCTTGAAGGAAGCTGGCTATCTGGAGCAATACTGGATGTGAGAGGACACCGAGGCACCGTGCTCACCCCCCAGCAGCTGCAGACTTGAAGACGTACTTTCCTAAGGCTTTTGTGTGTTCTCCTCACCCAGCCACATTCTTCTCCAGTCTTCATAGTTACCCCAATCATTTTTATAGTTTTCGAACTCTATTCGATGGAAGTTTTGAAGAGTACCTTATCTCTGCCCACTCACTGTTTATACTTCTAAGTAGGTTTGGAACCAGTAAACCGAAGGCTTAAGAGATCAAGAATATAATTGCCTCTGATTAGCAGTAGCCTCAGCTACATTGACGAGCAATGAACTTTGCACTAACTCATCTTGTTACTGCCCATCATGAACACACCACATCAGCTGAAGTCATCCCTGTGCCCTTGGGCTGTGTGTGCCTCCTGTGGTAAGTGGAAAGGTGCAGCACACTGACGGCAGTGAACCTCTCAGTCAGGCTAGATGCCCTTTACACAGAGTGGCTGCAGAAGTTTGAGATGTCAATGAGAAGGTGCCAGAAGCCCTGAGGCCCAGCCAAGCTGCCAGAACTTATGCATGCAATGGCTAGTAACCTGTCTTTGCTCAGGTCCCCATTTTTCTCTTCCATGTGGCATTAGTATTACTGTCCCTACCTCCCTCACAGACAGACACAATGTAAGGATTTGGTGACATACGGCCTCTGGCATCTTGGAGCTTAGAGGTTTATGGTGAATGTGTATTGTTTGAGATTTGTGCTCTGACTCTACTATGTGTACTATGGCCCAATCTGTGCAGGAAGCTGGCAGAACCAGCCAAGGCACAGAGGCAGGGACATTTGCTTTAGGGTCCCCTCCTGCCTAAACAGGAGATCAAACAAGAATGCAGAGGGGCACAGAAATGGAACATAATTTCCAGGGGCTTCTTTTCCTGCTGGCTGTGACTTAACTTCTATGCTTGTCCATGAACAAGAACCAATACCACCCACCAAGAACTGGGCGATGTTCTCACCATCTTACCAGCTCAGCTCCCTCCTAGATGAAGTAAACAGATGCTATCTATACAGGAAAGAGATTAAAGAACAATTCTACCTGGAGAACGGAAGGGTGTGAATACGAAGAGCACCAGAGTGGACTCAGCCCTGCAGTACAGTAGCTGCAGAGGTATGGACACCACCCTAAGTCTCCCCCCCCCAATTGCCATCTTTCCCCTGCCCACTGAAGAGATGAGCACACAGACATTCTGAAAAGAAGCCTTCCCATTCTCACCACACTGAAAAACACCACCATGTATGAGTTGATGTCCTAACTCTGGTGTTTTGATCCAATGTTAAAAAAAAAAAAAAAAATGACCCTGTTCCATCTCAACAGTTGACTCTGTTACAGAGGACATATCAATTACCTACAAAACTACTACTTTTTAAAAGATTTTGTATACACAAAAACCAAGGTAACAGTGGTTTACCTCCCAATTTTCTTAGATTTTAGGAAACTCTTAATTCATTGGTGCTTATTCTGAATTTGAAAGACTTGGGCTCCAAGATGTCCCATGTGCGGAGCAAGACAGATGGTCACAGAGAAAGTTATAGCAAGATTCATGAACCTGTATTTATCTTTTGAGCAGCAGTCTCCATGGGGGGACTTGGATGCATGTCTGCAAATTCAAGGATGGAAGCCAAGGCTGATTGTGGGACCTCAGGAAGCCACTTGTCCATAACCCCTAGTTCTCCACTACTACCCAACTCCAGCCATCTCAGAAACTTGGTCACTTTCAAAGGGCTTCACAAGAATTGTCACCCTCCCTCCATTTACAGTTGGTTTGCTACATTCAGGAAGTTATCCCCTATTGACCATCGAGAACTGGGCTACTTATTTCCAATAATATGCCAGTCATCTCTGGCTAGGTACCCTTCTGTAGACACATAGCCCTCTACCCACCCTCTGTACTATGTGCCAAAATACCCAGGTGTGGCCTAAGGACTGAGTTTAATGCCTCCTATGGGGATTCAAGGAATGCTAGAGCAGGAGACTAGCAATTTAGTTCAAGGTTAAAAGTATATAAATATATATATACATATATATACATATAAAATAATACCCACGATGAGGATCAACAGAGTGCCAAATATTCAAACCTGTACAGACTTACATTCACCAGAACTAAACTATTTTATGTAATTCTCGTACTCATGCTTTTTGGGTTCTTTTGATAAAGTCTACTTCCCAGCATGCAGTATCCTATCTGATGTATTTCTTATTGCCAACACAGTTTCTTCCTTCTCATTAATAATTTGTCAGAATGTCAGTCGTTATTTTAAGTCATTATTAAGAGATTGCTTGTTGTTTCTTGTTTTTGTTTTCTTTCCTCTGTGACTTTTTCTTTTCACTCTTAGGTGACTATGAAACATTGTTGTCTGGAACTCTTCAATGGTAACACCTCTTTCATTTGATGTCTGTATTGCCAATATTCACCTCCTGTAAATAGTTATGCAATTAAATTTTTTGAGAAAAGTAATATTTACTTTTAATGGAGTAAATTCTTTGTGATATTTTAAATTCAGAAAATATAGATCAAAGGGTTTTATACAGGAAAAATTACATTCTTCCTCCATTATTGATTTTTTAATATCCTTGATATTAAAGGTGAAATAGGGGCTAGAGGGATGGCTCAGAAGCCAAGTAGGCTTTAGGATCTGAGCTAAGATTCCCCAGCACCCATGTAAACACCAGGTACTTAGAAGACAGAGGTGGGTATCCCCAGGGTAGGCTACATAATAGACCACCCAAGTCTGTAAACTCTGGGTTCAAGTGAGAGACCCTGCCTTCAACATATAAGGTGGAAACTGATCAAGAAAAGAATTTGTATCAAACTCTGGGTTCCACATACATACACACATGCACACATACCCCCCATTCACATGCATAAAAAGAACTAGACATTCCTAAATTCTAAGCATTTAATGTGTATGCAAATGGCAAGGATTAACATTGCAGTATTTAGTTCATGGGTTATACAGGGGAAGCAGGGGAAACAGACATGGGTCACACAACTGCAAAGACCCATACATTCTGGCTGCAGTGAGGCAGGGCTGGGAGCTGGTGGCACAGTGCCCACACCTTTGTGTAGAAGGACAAAAGGCTCCACTACCAAAGGACCCAAGTTGCCCAGATATAGTTTAAGTCCTTCCTAAAGGATGAAAATGGAATTCATATTTCCTGCCAAGAACTGACTTCATCCCTGTGTGATCCTCCATGTCTCCCTGTTGCCAGCTGTCAGCTGGTCTTACCAACCCAATGGAGATTCTGATAGAAGACTCCTACACTTTTTATCCATTGCTGGTTATTGAAGTCATCAAGCCTTGAGCATGACTCTTCAGCCCCCAAGGCACCAGGACAAAAGCAGCAGCACTGGAGAAAGACCACACCCACTCCAAAGCCCTCCCACAGGAAGTACACACTTCCTGTTGCTCATCCCTGCCCCTGGCCTCTTCCAGACCCCACCGAGTTGGAGGGTAAGATGACAGAGGGGTGGGGACATCTACCCTCCCAGTGAGATTTGTGCAATTAGCTGACAATTTCCAGCAAGAGAAGGATGAAGGCTATCCATTCTGTGATTGTAAGGGAAATGAACCCATCAGCAAATCCTTTCTTCTCATTTTACTCTATGATCATCAGGATTTTCGGAAGTTTTCAGGTAGGAAATGGAGTTGAGAAACTGGTGGGTGCACACCCTTAAAGCCCTGCATGTGGGAGGCAGGAAGATCAGGAATTCAAAGCCATCCTTGGCTATGTTGCAAGCTTGGAGCCAGCTTAGCTTAGTTAAGACCCTGCTTCAAGGAAAGAGAGAGAAAGGAGGGAGAGGGAAAAGATTTGAGGACAGATCTAATAAGTTGAGAACAGGCTTGCACTGTGTATGGCATTTCTTTGCAGAGCTCTTGTATAACCAGGGTGGGGAAGAGGGTCTTCAGGAACAATTGTCCATGTCAGGTTGGCTCTTGGCATGCTTGTGGCACATTTTTCTTACCTATGGTCATTGATATGGGGAGGAGCAAGACCACTGTGGGCATTACGAGTCTCAGTTTGACTCCTGAACTACGTGAGAGTAGATCACACAAACTGGGTGCTCGGCATCCATGCATCCATTTATCTTGACTGTGGATGTGATGTGACTAGCTGCTGCAAGCTCCTGCCTCCGTGATTTCTTCTCAGTGTGACCTAGAGTGAACCTTTGATGCCCTAGGTTGCCTTTTGGCCTGATATTTTGTTACAGCAATAAAAATGAAATTAGAACAAGAGAGAAGGGTCAACAGAAACCTTTTGACCTTTCTGCTCAATTTTTTTTCTGTAGAGCTAACCTAGTGAAAGGTAATCTGATATGTGTATGTATGTATATATGTATACATATATGTGTATACTTACACATATACACACACTGATGATATTGAGCTCCTGTTCCTCCTGCGTGCTAAGATTACACATGTAAACCACCACACCAGGTAGTGATCTATTGCATAAAAGCAGCAATACAAGAGGCGATGTTTGGAAAATGTCACCTACAACAATTTCAAGGTTTTCAGCTCATTTCCAATATTTGACATTTTGAATGGGCTACCAAGTAAAGACAAGGACTCTGGGGATTCCTGGCCCTTATTTTTATTAGTTTTCTTTTTTCTTGTGAGCTCTCTAGTTACTGGCACTTAATGTGCTCTGAGGATGTTTCTTAATTAAGTGGCAAGCGCTTCCCCGATGCGCTGCAGGAAAGAGGGAAAGATTTGAGAGCACACTCACCGGCTTGAGCTCTGCAGCCCAGCACCACAGCAGCATGTTCTTGGAAGTGTTCCTTACAGCCTTCATTGGAGATTTAAATCGACTACATAGATTTTTGCCTGAACAGTTAGAGTCCAAGACAGATGAAAACCCATTTCCAAATGATTTCACGACACTGGAAAGGTCTTCAAGAACTTAGAGTGAGAGAAATTCAATCTTATATCAACACATTTAGCATGGCTAGGATTAAGTAAAGATGCAGACCGCATTTAAAACTCATGTTACTACACAGCCCACACCTCAAGGTCCCTCAAGCCAGCCTTTGTCTGGCTGGGCCTTGTCCTCTGTTTGCCAGTCTCTGCATACACAGACATTCTGGTGTGGAAAAGCCCCAAAGTAGGCATTTCAACATATCCTGCCTCCTCTGGGTCTCTAAAAGTCTATCCTACCAGTTTCACCACCGATTCACCTGCCTTCTTCCTCCTCAACACGGGACCCATCTTGAAGCCTCAAGCCTTGTGGAGCTGAGACTTTGTGTTGGAGTAAGCACAGGCTGCTGGTGATCACAGCCACCCATGGTTCTCTGCCCCTACTCAGACTCTCAAAACAGCAGCTCCCAGTTGGCCTCGTCCCTGTCATGGCTGACTTGCTGGGCCTGAGATCTACAACATTGTAGTGGTACCTCCTGGAGTTCACAGATTTGACCTCGCCTCTCCTCTTCCTGCACCTATTACCTAGCTGTGATGTGTCACCAGTGTTTTGTCCTCAGTCTCATGAACCTCCCCTGACTCAAAGTGAATCCTCCTCACTCCTTTAGTTCTTGGGACCCAGCACATGCCCTCAGTGGCTTCCTCTTATTTCCCTACCTTGCACAGATGAGTTTCTCACTTCCTCCTTCTGCAAGGTGACACTCAACCTGATAACTGCCAAGGTGCATCCCACTAGGCAGGAAGCTTTTGCTGGCTGGTTTGTGTCCCACTGTGAGCAATCCTTAGAATAAGCAATCGTGGAATTCCCATTTATATCCCCCTTACTTCTCCACCTTAATTAAGGTATGTCTGGAGATCCTGCAGGCACGTGAAGGGTCCTGCAGACCTCAGCAGAGCCTAACCAGGAAGGATACACAGCTCTGATTGCCCTGGGGATCTGTTGCTGAGTCAGTAAACATTTTAAAACAACTTTTATATTATGAGTACTATGCTAAAATCCTGTAGTTTCAAAAACAAATCATGAATCCTGCATGGGCATGTTGATAGTGGTCGGGCAGCTGATTGGGCCAGATGTTCCCGGGGTTCTTGGCATTTTATTCAAGAAGGAAATGAAACCCCACACTGACTGAAATCAAAGCAATAGAAAAGATCAGAATATAATGTAATAAAGCAGTGGCCACAAGAGTGAAAATACTCAAGGCCCAGATTGTTTGTTCCTGAGATACAGTCTCATATGGCACAGGCTGGCTTTGAAATACTGATCTTTCAAGGAGCCAGGCATGGTATTGCACGCTTTTGATCCCAGCACTCAAGAGGCAGAGGCAGACGAATCTCTGAGTTTGAGGCCAGCCTGGTCTACAGAGTGAGTTCTAGGACAGTCAAGGCTGTTACACAGCGAAATCCTGTCTCAAAACACCAGAACTAATTTAAAAATAAACACACATAAAAGAAAGTCGTGTCAGGAAGAGCTCTGAGTGGCCAGCAACTTCACAAATAAGCATTTTTATCATAGATGCCTAAAGCTATTTTGGCCCCTGGACAATGAAATTACTTAGGCCAGCAGCTCTCAACCTGTGAATCCCAACCACTGGAAAACAGGTATTCTGGTAGACTTAGGAACTGAGACACCACTCAGTAGCAGAATTATAGTTATGAAGTAGCAATGAAAATAGTATTATGCTTGGGGGTCACCACAATGTAAGGAACTGTATTAAAGGATTGCAGCATTAGGAAGGCTGAGCAGCGCTGATTTAAGATCATGCAAATTAGATGCAAGTAAAAAAACCCAAAAACAAAAAACTGCTATACCAAAGACTTCTCACTAGAGGGCACTGTGCCAACATCAAGCCATGGATTTTCTTAGACCTCAGCTTCTGCTTCAATCTGCAACTGGAACTGCATGATTCAGTTACATAAGCCGATTTTATCTTTATCTTGGGTTCTGCTCAAAGCTCCTGAATAAACAGGGATTAATAAAACAACATTGTGTTTCTAAATATGAGTGGTTTTGATATAAGCTGTCAGTCACAGCTGCCTGCTGAACATGAAATATTTATTAGCTCCAATAACTAGCAATTCTTGTCAGGAGGAATGGGCATTGACATAGAAATTCAGTTTCATGATAGATTAATAAGAAAAGGAATATGGTGCGTGAGAGTAAAGCTTGGCTGAGGTCTCTTCATTTTAATTCTTACTCAAAATGAACCAGTAATCCGACTATGGTGGCTCAAGCCTATACTTCCAGCCTTGGGAGGTGGGGGCAGAAGGGACAAGAGTTCAAGTGTACCCTTGGCTATACACGAAGTTCAAGGTCAACCTAAGCTACATGAGACCCTATCTCAGAGGGCTGGGGAGAGCTTAGTCAGTAAAGTGCCTACTATGAAACCAGGAGGACCTGAGTTCAGCTCTCCAGCACCTGTGTAAAAGGTCAGAATAGTGGTGCATGCATGTCACTCTAGAGCTGGGTGACAGGGAACAGAGACAGGTAAAGCTCTGGAGCTTGCGGGCCAGCTAATCTAGCTAATCAGTGAACTCTGGGCTCAGTGAGACACCCTGTCTAATCAAGGAGTAATGAAGGAAGGTATCCAAAGTTGATCTCTGGCCTTTTTACAAACTTCCACAAGAATCCAAAACCACACACAACACATACACAATTTAAAACAACAAACTAATCAACTTCTGCCTCTTACCTGCTATTTCATGTGTGCAAAATCCTCACCAATTGGTACTGGACCAAGCAGAAGTTACTCTGGCAGGGGTGTGTGTTGGATGTGCAAATACAATGCTGTGTTCCTCCTGGAGTTCCCACATAGGCTCCTGCACTCTGTGGCTTAGGTCAGATTAGATTTAGGTCTCATTTTGAGTCATTAACCATTTTGTTGAGTCTATTAGCATGTGGCCAAACATTTCTGCCATTCCATATACCGGTGAGAATAGACAAATAGAAAAATAGACAAAGAGAGACAGAGACACAGGAAGCAGTGGGGAGACAAAGCTACCAGATGCCTATGTACAGAGGGAAACATCTAAAACTCCTATTTCCCACTTAATCCTCATTGTGTTTGGTCTCAAAGTAGCAGATTAACAAGAACCATTTATACTTTTGTTTGGATTGCTAAAGGTAAGGGGGGAAGAAAACACCACCACCAACAAAAACACTTTAAGGCATGTAACTGGGCTAATAAAACCTGCAGGAAGCCCAAAATGACCATTTCTCCAAAACCCCTCAAAACCTGTCCACCAGAAGCAGCCCACTGAGTCCCATCTGGACTCTGATGGCCTGCATAGTGAGTGTGAAATCGTATTCATCAACTTGTTTGATGTTTAAAATTGGTGCCCACAGTACCCTTTGGGGATCACACAAGGGTTACCTAAGACCATCAGAAAACAGACATTTACATTATGATTCAGAACAGTAGAAAAATTACAGTTATGAAGTGGCAACAAAAAAGATAATTTCAGTGTTGGGGTCACCACAACATGAACTGTATTAAAGGGACTCAGCATTAGGAAGGTTGAGAACTACTGGTTTATGACAACTTCTATCTAAAGTCGCCAAAAAGAGGGAACCTTAAGGAATTGCCTCCATCAAATTGGCCTGTAGGCCTGTATGTGGGTCATGTTCTTGATTAATGATGGATGTAAGAGGACCCAGCCATTCATTGCAAGCAGTACTACCCCTACTCCTAAGTAGGTTGTCTGAGTTGTGAGTTGTATAAGAAACTAGGCTGAGCAAACCACAAGGAGCAAGCCAAAAGGCAGCTTTTTTTTTTTTTTTTCATGGACTGTGTTTCAATCTATGCCTAAGGTTCCTGCTTGAGTTCCTGCCCTGACTCCTCTCAGTGATGGAATGTAACCTGGGATTGTAAGTTGAAATAAACCCTTCCCCCCAAAGTTTTTTTTGGGGGGTCAGTGTTTTATCACAGCAACAGAAGGCAAACTAGGATAGGAACTGGTAACAAAGCATGGGATATTGCTCTAACAAACCTGATCGTGATTGTCAAGGGGAGGGCAAAGGAAGTGTTGGAGCTTTGGGCTGGAAAAGCCATGGAGTGCTGAGGACTTAATGAGCTGTTGTGGGAATTTGGAAGATAGTTCTAAAGGAAATTATGATGGTAATAGAGGCCTGCCTTGTATGTTTCAGAAGGAAGCAAAGACTATGTCATGGTTGTCCCTGTAGTATTTTGGATTGAAGTCAATGAAAGTGAAACCTTTTTTGCCCTACTGACAGTCTCAACAGTCTTCTGGAATTGGAGAACCAGCCATGATTAATAAGAGACTAGCATCATCAAGTTGAAATGTGGGGAGGTATATTCTCAGGGTCATCACACAGAAGCTGTGGTCCAGGGGTAGCCATTGCTAGATCTCAAACTGGCAGCCAAACTTGATAACATGCAAGAGTCTCCTGTGGTGCTAGTGCTGGTTTTTGTGGCATGAAAATTGAAGAGCTTCAGGGGTCATAGTGAGAGGCGGGGCCTTGACACTATGAGAGGTCAGGAGGTCATCAGTGAAGGTGCAATTTCAGTTGCAGCAGAGACCCACGCATACTGAAGATAACAAGATGGTGGAACCACCACCGAAGTTAGCAGTGTTAGTATTCATGCATCTGTATTGACCTGCCCTTGGGGCTCTGACAGGATATGCCCTCAGCTGCAGCCACTACACCACCTGTGCACATTAACTATGTTCCCTTTTAAAAGGGCCCTGCCCACCACCCATCTTTCTCTATCTATCTATCTATCTATCTATCTATCTATCTATCTATCTATCTCTATCTCTGCTTCTCTGGCCTGTCTCTCTGTCTCCCCCACCTTCTTCTCTACCTCTCTTTTCTGCTGCTCCTGTCCCCAGAGGCTGGTCTCTCTGACTCCCCTCCTTCCTTTTCCCATTCCCTTTCACCTAATTAAAACAAAATAAAACAAAAACAAAAAACAAAAGCAACCTTCCACATGAGCTTTAAGATGGCATTGTTTTATTTTGTTTGTGTTTGGTTTTTTGGTTTTGTTTTGTTTGTTTGTTTGTTTTGAGTGCTGCTTTTTAAATTACAAGTAGCAGCTATGGAGTGGGGCCAGCCTGAACCTATGAGAGGAGTTAGATGTGCTATGAATGGCAAAGTCTGAGAAGAAGTTACTTACCCAAGCACTTTGGAGCCCAGAAGATCTTAAGTGAATCACAGATGAGGGACACTGAGCTACACGATGTGATTTATATTGTTATTCGTTAGCTTTGCTTTGATTGTAACTGTGCCCTGGTTCTTTCTTGGAATAAGAGGTATTTAACTCATTTTTATTTTACAGGAGCCCTTGAACAGTTTCAAGACCCTTGGACTTTTAAAGAGACACTTTATTTTAATGAACTTTAAAGTGTTTATTCCATGTGCACTCATTTGCCTGCCTGCATGTCTGTGTAAAGGTGTCAGACCCCCCTGAAATTGGACTTACAGGCAGTTAAGAGCTGCCATGTGGGTGCTGGGAGTTGAACCCAGATCCTCTGGAAGAGCAGCCAATGGTCTTAACTGCTGAGCCATCTCTCCAGACCCATGTTTGAATTTCTTAAAGGCTGTGGTATTTTTAAAGTTATACTATGTCTTATTTTGTGATGTGAATATTAACATGACACCTTGGGTACAAACAAAGGAAAGATTAGAGTTTAATAATGATGTGTTTGTGTGTCAAGTTGACAAGGGTTCAAAAAAGTTTGTTTTGTTTTGTTTTGAATTAGCAAAGGCTAGAAACATCTGGAAAGCGGGAACTGTTAGTATTCAGGCATCTGTACTGGCCTGTTCTTGGGTTTCTGACAGGATACACCCTCAGCCTCTAAGAGCACCACCTGTGCATATTCATTATGTTCCCTTTTAAAAAGGACCCTGCCCATCTCATCTCTCCTCCTCCTCCTCCTCTCTCCCTCCCTCCCTCCCTCCCTCTCTCTCTCTCTCTCTATCTATCTATCTCTATCTCTCTCTCTCTTTGTCTGCTCCTTCTGTCCCCAGAGGCCTGTCTCCCTTTTTCCCTCCCCCCTTCCCATTCACTTCCTCCCCCCCAAAAAAACCTCCACCCAAGCTCTGTTGGATGTCATCTTTCATGTGCCACTTTGTAAAATTAGTACAGGAACAAACCTTAGTTGAGAAAATGCCTCCATCAAATTGGTCTGTAGGCAAGTCTGTGGGGCATTTTCTTGATTGATAATTGGTGTTGGAGGGCCCAGTCCATTGTGGACAGTGCCATCCATGAGCAGATGGTTCTGGATTGTATTTAAAAAAAAATCAGAGTAAGCCATGGGAAACCACCCAGTAAGCAGCGTTCTTCATGGTCTCTGCTTCAGTTCCTGCCTCCATGATCCTTGGGAGGTATAAGCCAAATAAACCAACTCTCCTCCCCACCATGTTGGTTTTGGCCAGTGCTTTATCAATAGAAAGCAGACAAGAAGAAAACACCTTCTGCCCTGGCCTGAAGGTGACTCCATAGGATAGCCAGTTATGAGGGCTTGGAAGCCTGGCAGAACAACAATGGCAGTTTTCAGCACTGTGCTCAGCTTGTGAGCCCATAAGTCACTGATGCTGGCTTCCTGAGAATCTCTGAGTTTGGAGAACTCTGATGGGCAACATTAGCAATAAAGATGCATTGACAAAGGCTCTGAAGCATATGCATAGACATTAGTATACACTTATAGAAGGGTAGCATTCCAAGGAAGTAGGCAATAGTTAAAGATCCTGACAGCATAGTGGCAAACAAGAACTCAGGGTTGCACATCAGAATTTTTGCTGAGTTTACACAGTTGTGAGCAGCCATCTTCACAGATAAGATTCTGGGTCCTAGCCGGGCGTTGGTGGCACATGCCTTTAATCCCAGCACTTGGGAGGCAGGCGGATTGCTATGAGTTCAAGTCCAGCCTGGTCTCCAGAGTGAGTGCCAGGATAGGCTCCAAAGCTATACAGAGAAACCCTGTCTCAAAAAACCAAAAAAATAAAATAAAATAAAAAGATTCTGGGTCCTTGTGCATCCCTGGAACAATGCACCAAGAGGTGAATGTGGATTCAGAAAGCCATTGGGTTTGGATGAAGACCTTGTTATGGTTCAGTTATGTACACCCTAAAAGAGCTATGTTGGAGACCTAGCCACTGTACCTCGTTTGGAAAGGGTCCAGTTAAAAATAAGCTCAGTGGTAGTGGGTGATTCCTAATTACACACAGTGTTCTCACCAGGGGCTTCTGAACACAGACCATGAGTTGGTAAGGTGTTGATTTCCCTAGAACTCCTGGTGTTCCCAAGACTTAGCAGCCAAGCTGTACTGGAAAGATGGGTAAGTACTTGGGAGTCTTCATTCTCAGAATCCAAGTTGCCATATCTCACAGGGAGGGGATGAGGGCATCACGGCCCTGACCTGCGCTCCCTGAGTGTTGGGTGTCAGTCCTTCCAGTTACAGAAGAGTGGATACTTAATCTTTGTGTGTTTTTCGAAGGTTAATGTGGAAGTAATTAAGCTCTTAACTGAAGTGCATCGTTGAAAGATAATTGAAGAATAGACAAGGTCTCCAGGGGCCCAGAGTCTCTGAAACGTTACTCAGATTCTAGACAGCCTGTCTTGAAATTCCTTGTAAGTTAAATCCTGTGTGCAAGGACTTAGAGAGTAGAGGAACTGGGACAGGGGACTGCCTAGCAGCAATCACCATCAATGCCCAGCCAGGGCTTCTTATTTGATTTCTTAATGGTGGTTTCAGGAAGACGCGTTAGTTTACCATGGACAGTATATAGAAAATATATAGATTTTTTACTGGAAACCTAGGCAGGGCTGGGGGGAAACAGGTGCCACGAGTGATGGACAAAAGGCAGACAGAGGAAGCTACTGGAGTGAGACAAAGAGGAAAATGGACAGTGAGGCCGAATTTCCTTTGGGAAGTTCATCAATTTGACCTCAGAGACATAGGGCAAGTGCAGACTCAAACACTGTTGTGAAAACTGCAGATGAGAGTACAAGAGCCAGAAGACTTCCAGACAAGAAGGGGACAACCGAAAGGCACCTGCATTAGGCATTTGCCACCACAGTACTGAGGAGGTGAGTTAGGGAGTGGGGTGGGGGTGGGGCTTCATCTGTGAAGCCCTGAAACTCCTGAGTGCATGTGACCAGCACTCACTGCACAAATGCAGTGCCTGCTTGGAAACAAAGAATCTGGTGTCAGTCTAGGAGGAGAAGAGGAGGCTTCCCTATCTGTGTTACTACACGTGGACACACCAGTTATGTATATGTATCTGTGTTCACATCATCTATATCCATAATTCAATCTGTACTGAGTCTATATTTGTATAAATTATATATATGTATGTATATGGCTATAATCATCTATGCTTATGTCTATAATTGCAGATATATAATTCTTTTTCAAACAGGAAGATAGAGTCTAAGTATGCTGTCTGTGCTGGACTCAACTTCTCACTCAGCCTTTTGTAAAGGAGCTGGGACCAGCTGGGCAGTGGTGGCGCACGCCTTTAATCCCAGCACTCAGAGGCAGGTGGATCTCTGTGAGTTCGAGACCAGCCTGGTCTACAAGAACTAGTTCCAGGACAGCCTCCAAAGAGAAACCCTGTCTCGAACAAAACAAAAACAAAAAAAGGAGCTGGGACCACAGACATGTGCCACCATGCAAGCTATATATGTATAAACACAAATATATAAATAAAAAACATACATATAAATACATACATGATGGGAGTTGTCTTTGTGTGTATATGTTTCTCTTATTGGTTGATGAATAAAACACTGATTGGCCAGGCAGGAAAGATAGGCAGGAATAGGACAGTGGAGAATTCTGGGAAAGTAGGCAGGAGAGCCCACCAGAGTCAGTCGCCATGTAGCAGGCAAAGGAGTTGCAGGCCCGGCATTCTTCTGTAAGCCAAGACCACATGGAAATACATAGATTAGGAGCTATGGGTTAATAACTAAGACAGAGCTAGCCAATAAGAAACCCTAGTCATTGGCCATATTAGTTTAATAACTAATATGGCATCTGTGTGTTTATTTGGGGCAAAATGGCTGTGGAAACCTACCACAACACATACACATAAAAACACATGCATATGTGTAATACATATATACATGTATGCATAGGGTTTTATTTATTTTTATATTTATTTATGGCCATATTATTTATATGCATATGGTTTTATTTATTTATTTGGTAGGGGTTGGGATTGAATCACAGACTCCTACACAGTAGGTAAGCAAGCATTCTACCCATTCTACCAATGAGCCACATCCTAGCCATGCATTTTGTTTGTTTGTTGAGACAGGGTCTCATGTATCACAGGCTTGTCATGAACTTGCTACTTGGCAAGGATGACTTTAAACTCCTGATCCTCCTGACTCAGCCTTTCACATGCTGGGCTTATAGATCTGCACCACCACACTCAATTCCACACCTGTCAAATGAGGAAGCAAACAGAGAAACCACAGTGCTTCACTGTGTTCAAGTCAGAAGTGGAAGGAAGATCTGGGCTGGGTGCCATCCATGCAAGAGTTCTGTGTATTCCTCTCCGTAATCCACTCTTTACGTTAGGGAGACTGAATTACTGGCAAAGGGCGTATACTGGGTGGCTTGAGACAACAATAACATTCTCTTCCAGTGCTGGAGGCCAGAATTCTGGGACCAAATTATGGGCTGGGTCTTGTTGTCCTTAGATTCTCAGTGGAAGGACCATCTGGGCCTCACTCCTGCCCAGTGTTCTGTGGCAGGTGACACAGCAGGGTTGTCACCTTCATAGGACATACCCTCTGTCCTCAGATGTTCAGCCACCAGATACCCACTGTGTGCTGAGCCCAACTGAGAGTCACCAACAGGCATCAGCTGCATTTTAAAGGAACAGTGTGTTCTGTAGCCAGTAGCAAAACCCCACAGACTGGGTACATTTTCATGAAAAGAAGTTCATTTGGGGTCACAGTTCTGGTGAGATCATCAGACAATGGCTTCTAGGTGACAATGTGCCCAGGCAGCTCAAGGGACCATTTGGTAAGAAGCAGGAAGCCTTCATGGGGGTGTTCTCTGGTCCTTCTCCTGTCCTCTCCAAAGGCCAGCAGGAATCTATCAGGAGCCTACTTGGATTGCCATCTAAGCCTAGCTACTCCCTGAAAGCCTTGTCTCTATGCTCCAGAATTTAAGCTTAAGTTTAGATTTCTAACCTCTTAGCACCTCCTGATGCAGAGTGAAGTAAAGCCTGGGGCTCCCTGGGGATACCCAAACCACATCCAAATCACAGCAAAAGGAAGTGAGAACCAGAAACACTCAGCGTTCCCATAGAGCCCCCTGTACTGGGTGCCATGGCACAAAACCTTTTGCTTCACACATGTTCATACTCTGTCATTCATACACCTTCACACGCCCTCGCTCTCACCCTCCCACACCCCCACCACCTCCTTACACTCTCACACCCTCAAATACCTCAAATACACGCACATACTCTCACATCCTAGTATCATTACATACTCATTCACACACTTAAAAACATCTTCAAACATAAGCTCAAAATCTCAGATGGACCTTTCTGACCACACAACTTCCTAAAGTCTCCTCAGTACCTCACCTGTGGGTGAGGATTTCATGACGTTGAGATTGTATCCTGCACTCCTAACATCTAATGGTTAAGAAGCAACTAGAGTCTAATAAAGATGACTGGACTGGCATTCATCGATGATGCCCCTTCCCTCTACTGAGGCCTTAGTCATGTGACTGGCTTTGGCATGTTGATCCTTTAAAAGAGTGGGGTCTGGGGGCTAGAGAGATGGCACAATGGTTAAGAGCACTGGCTTAACCATTGGACCCAGGTTTGTTTCCCAGCACCCACACAGCAGCTCACAACTGTCTGTAACTCCAGAGGACCCAGGTTTGTTTCCCAGCACCCACACAGCAGCTCACAACTGTCTGTAACTCCAGTTCCAGGGAGTTACTATATTTACTTATAGTTACTATATTTACTTATAGTTACTATATTTACTTATAGTCTATATTTACTTCTGGTCTCTGAAGGGACCATGCATGCAAATGTTACACAGACATAGATGCATATGAAATGCATAAAATTAAAAAAGAATTTCAAAATGAATGGTTTAAACAGTCTCAGCAGGCCATGTGAGGCACCCTCCCTACCCCAGTTGCCTAGGTACATGCACTAGCCATATGGGTGAAGACCTCGTGGGAGACTGCAGCGTCACAGAGCTCTAAGTGTCAAAATATTCAGGAGAACGCAGATATACAGGCAGAATCCAGAGCACTCTATAGCTGATAGATAGTATGGTGTCTACTGTGTGCAGTACAGCTGACTGTGACAGGTGTGTGGCAGCCACTCCATGCCCCTCTACCCCATATCTCATTAGACAAGTCCTTGGCTAATGAGTCCAGAACTCCCCATCCCTAGCCATCAGAACACAGGCCTTGCTCTTCTGTGTAGTCCACAGAGGGGTCATCTTGCCCACAGAAACTAGTGTCCACCCACCGCTGCTCAGGTCTGGTGACCAAGGATCATTCACCTAGACACTAGGGGATCTAGACTGCTAGAGTCTAGCAGACCATTTAAAAAATGTGCCCAGAGTTTGCTTTTAGCACATGTGGCAAGACAAGGGCATGGAGGATTATTGTGGTGAAAAAGAAAAAAAAAAGTCTATTCACACAGAACTAGAAACAGGAGGGACACCACACCAAACAGGTCACAAGGAGCACCCAGCCAGCCTGGATGCAAAAAGAAGTTGGCAAAGAATAGGGGCCTAAGAATGCAGCAGGGGGTGGAGCTAAGAGAGCTGGGGCAGGTGGAGGATCTAGTTGTCTCTCTGGTGGTAGAGCCTGATTGACAGGGCAGGTCACTCTGGGATAGTCCTGTGCCTACAGAAAGCCCCAAGTTATCTTCCCATATGTATGACCTGGGTGTGTAGCCAGGCTGCAAGGATGTCTGAAGTCACACACAACACAGCAAGTGAAAGTTGCAGCAAATGTACAAATGCCACATGAACATAAAACAGAGAATGGTTTCCTCAATGGAGAACACTTCCTCAGAGTTGTCATGTTGTTTTCTACAAAGTAGTCACTACCTGTTTCTTGGTTGCTATTAATACAAACTGTTTTGTTAATTTCTGGAGAGAAATAAAAAAAGCTAAACTATGTATTGACAAGAATTTTGTTGCCCTATGCTTAGACATTAGCCAATTCTGTGCATCCTTGCTGGGGTGTGTGGCTCCTCCCTCTACACAGGAGTCTGGGTGCTCCCTTACCAACTGGGTCACATCTGCCTGGGAAGGCTGCTTGCCCACACAGGTCTGACAGGATTCTGGATCACTCTAGATCATGTGATAGTCTCTGCTTTGACCAGCTCCCACAACAGGTCTGACAACCGAGCGCCACTGCCATGAGGGCCAGCTGCAGGTAGGGCATGGTGATTGCATCCCTTGGTAACAGGCCTGCTTCCTGTTAGACACCTGTGATGCCCACTCATATAGGATGACTTAGGCCTCATACCTGACTGACGAAGCCCTGCCTACAAAGCCATTATTAAAATTACCTTGCCTGCCTTGCTCTGTCAGCCTCCTGAGAGACAGGAACTGCTCTGATTCCTGGCGGCTGGGAGGATATCTGGAGCCTTGTCCCTTCATCACCATTGGGATTGTCTGGCATTTTGTTTCTTGGTTTGTCGGTGGCTTTGGTTCAGCTTGATTCCTCTGTTTCAAATCTGAAGGCAAGGCAGGCGCCTGTGATGGAAAGTTGGAAAAAAACCTTTAGGTAAGTTTTCATTTTGGAAATTAACAAGAAGAAAGTGTGTGTTACTGCTGTACCCTGCCCACTGCCTCTAGGAAAACCAGGAGATATTTTGATGGAAGGAAGGGAGTTTATCCAAGTCCAATCTTGACACGAGGTAGGCTTTTCCATCTCAAATCCCATCTAGGTGGGGAGCTGGGAGGTTAGCTGGGTATTGAGTGCTTTTATTGAAACATAGGTGGGAAACAGCCCGCTCTACACAGCCTTTATTCTGTCTTTTCCTTGAATGTCAAGTCAACCCACACCTCCTGAGTTGATGACTCTATTTTTCCATTTAGACTCATCTTTTTCTAAGTCAATCTTTACAGGTAGATCAGGTGTTGTATATTTATAGACACTGCTTTCTTTAGAATACGGAATACCATGTAAAAATGGACAAATGGACAGACTGCTAAAAGTTTGGGGAAGCCTGAGGAAAAACAGGCCTGAGATAAGAGGTCAGCTGTTTTACTCTGAAGATCATTTGAGAATCTAAGCCAATTCCACCCACTGAGCACTGTTCATTTGAGTTCTGATTTTATTGGTAGCCATTAAATAGTAGGTAAGCATCCTAGATACATTATTTCAATCTAAGTTGTTACAGTATTTCCTGTAGGAATTCTATTTTCCAGGGCCCCTCTTACTGTTTCTTGTAACAGGGGAGTTATTGCAATTCACTAAATGTTTTTATATGCCCTTATATTTGATTCATGTCACATTACATTTTGTGTTGGCCAGATGGGGAGGCTAGCTGAGTCTGTTAAGTTGTTCCTAAAATAGTAACTGGAATAAAAAGCAAATCAAGGTAGTTATATGCAGGAGCTAAAATGAAATTGTCCTGAGTCTGATAAGGTGAGATATTCCTGTAGTTACGACTTCTCTGGAGATTGGGGCACAAGACTTTATGGAGCCCAGGAGTTTGAAACCAGCCTGGACAACATAGTGAAACTCTGTCTTTGGAAAAATAAAATAATGTTATTTTCCTGTGGCTGAAAGGTGACTGGGAGTGTTTGCCTAGCTTCAACAAGTCTTGGGTAGATCTTGGCATCATGGAAGGAGGGACAGAGAAAGGAAGAGGAAAGAGAAAATAAAGAGAAGGAAACGGTTGAAGAAAAGAGGAGGAGAGAGAAAAATCAAAGAAAAGAAGGAAAATTTTGCCTAAATCCTCTAAGTCTGGCTGAGGAGTTGGCTCAGTCAGTAAAGAGCCTGAGTTGCAAACAAATGGATGGAGTCTGCATCCCTAGTACCCATGTTAAAGCCAGCTGTGGGAGCACATAACCCATAATCTCAGCAATAATGACATGGGAAGACGAGCCACTCACTGGACAGCTAGCCTGGCCTGTGCAGCTAACTTCCAGGCCAAAGAGAATCAGTTTCAAATACAAGGTGGAAAGCTGTGAATCCCACTGGTCAGAATAAAACCACTACCACAGTTTAAAGCCACATTTGAAGCAAGCTTTAATTAAATGCTGGCCAGGTGGATGGACTGTGGCCGGGTCCATCTCTGGATTTCCAGAAAATGACCCCAAGTCACAATTCACAGCCATCTAAGTATTTCCCATCAGGTCCAATCAGGGGCTAGCATACATCCTCACACATTCCCTGCCTGTAAATCTCTCTCCCACATGTGATCAAACACATCAGGTGCAGATGGGTCAAACAAACTTGTTCAGGGGAGTGAAAATGCCTGGCTTGTTATCTCCCATAAACAACAGCCGCCAGCATTTCAGGAACTATCTGCACTTGGGCAAGGGGCCTGCAGATCAGAGGCATTTTTGTTTCATGGACCTCTATGGCATAGTAATTAACACTCCAAATGTAACTTTGGCTCTCACAAGGCATCTGAGGACCAGCGATACTCTCAATGTTGTCCTCTGGCCTCCATATATACTTTGTGTAAGAATGCAAACATCCCATCACACACACACGGGGAGGGGATATCAAAACCAAAAAACACCAACAAAACCTTCTGTGTCACCTGACTCCCAGTCCTGGTTGACATCCTCCCAGGAAGTATAGTACAGACTATTGTGGGATGGTGGAAAGCCCACTGGGACCTTTCCTCATAGTTTCTTCTTAAATTGTAATATACCCCTAATGGCTCTCATTGAAGCATGGTTCTCATTGGAGTTACCACAGGAACACAGTGTCTTCCACTAAAGGTTCCCCCTGGAGATAGCACCCCTACCCCACCCCCACCCCCTTGATTCCTAATAGAATGGCAAGGCCCACTAAACGTTGTAGTGGTGTTGTGATGTTGAGCTAGAAATGCTTCTTACTGGATGTGGCTTTTTACCCTCCTTGATGGCAACATTCCATGCAGATAATGTCTGTAGGGATTGACTTGGTATCATAGGACCTCTGGTACCTTCTCCCCTCCTGGGGACAGAACCACTTACTTCACCATCCTACCTCCAAAGTTGTGAAAACCAAAGAGGGGGAGAAAAGACCCTAGATATGGACACATATACAGTAAGAAGTTTTTTCCCTTGGGGGGCCCGCTACCCAGCTCCCATATGAATCACACCTGGAGGCTTATTCCTAGTTATGAGCGTCCGGCCTTAGCTTGGTTTGTTTCTAGCCAGCTTTTCTTAAATCATCCCATCTACCTTTTGCCTCTGGGCTTTTTCTATTCCCTTACTGTGTAGTTGGGTGGCTGGCCCTTGACGTCCTCCTCTCCTTGTTCTCTTGCTCTTCTTTTTCTCTTGGTCTTTTTCCTATTTATTCTCTCTGCCTGC